>NC_048894.1:86675157-86922549 GCF_011077185.1 Oxyura jamaicensis
TCTTTGGCCGTGTAGAGGCACGGTTATACTTTGTCATCCGTAGTATTTCCACCTCGGAAGATCAGCTTACAGCCCGGCGTTACAGGGTGTCCTCAAAAAGAGAGAAGTGAAAGGGGAGATGTTATCTATCGTGACCGGCGCTGCAGAGTCCGTCAGGCATCACCAGCACTGCGTTGCAGGAATTCCTGGCTTCCGAAACACGCCGCTTCTTCCCCAAAAGTTCTGATACCTTGGCCCGACAGATACTTCTTATATTTAATCTTAAAACCGGAGACCGCCCTTAGAAACGTGATGCTCTACATCCAATGCCGAAGCGAAACTGGAAGGGTAAAGCTCATGTATTTTTGAACCATCTCACAGGCAGCCACCTGGCGGTCTTCCAGCATGCTCTTTCTTTAAGTGTGCTCACTGTTTCTCTATATGAGACTGCTGATCCATCAGTTAATCATATTGAGTAAGTACCTAAAATTAACTTTTAAATTATTAATGCATGAGAACATATCCGTTTGCCATGTACGTTATTTTAAAGGATCACAGTGTGTACACTGAGTGCCATTAGCGTTACATTTTGAAGACAGTAAATTGACTTGTATGGAAATCAGAATAGTTGATGGATTCCTCTACCAGTGCTTTTGACAATGAAAAAACATTCAATTGAATTATTATTAAGCATGTGTCTATACTTAAATTTCTTTTCTGATCTGTACGAAAATAGGAGACTGAGAAATCTTCACCGTATGATATTTTTCATTTTGCGGTGGGCTAGAAAACATAGATGAAGATTAGTATTGAAAATATTCTTCTGACAAATAAAAACACTAGGAGAGATATGTTTAGTTTCCTAGACTACAGCTGTGTCTTTCAAGACAAAACTGTACACTCATAAAATTGTTTATCAAAAATAGCACCATTAAAGCTGTTAAATGTAGAAGTCGCAATGCATCCTTTCCATGGCAGCGAAGGACATACGTATGGTGGTTATCTTCTTTTCACTTAGCTAACAATCCTCCGGAAAAACCTACAGCACGCCACATCATAGAAATATCTGCCTGAAAAAACAGTATTTTCTCTAAGACAAGAAATGTGATTTTCTGCAAGAAATAATGATGGAAATAACATTCTGCGACTGCATAAACATTATTTCTACTCAAGGACAGTCAACAAATGTAAGCACAAACATCAGTGCAGATGCTTGGTGCCTTCAGGACTTCTGTGCATAGGAATTTCACCCGAGGTTAAGTTTGCCCCAACTCCCCATCTTCATCATCATTGCAGTAGTTAAAGTAGAGGCTAGTGAAGACTGGAGGATGTGAACAGACCTCCACGAACTGGAGGCTCTCCTGCCATGCTCAAATCGAGGGCTCCAGGGGGAGCTGGAGAGGGCCTGGCTACCTTGCGGCTGCCCAGTTCAGAGCCAGTGGTACAACAGGGCTGAGCTTCTTAATTTATTCTCCAACTTGTTGCTCTTGAAGTATCAGGAGAAAATGGGAAAGGGCCTCTCTGCCTTGTTTACTCCTCAGAAAACTTACATTAAGTTAAGTTTCTCATGCGTTAAGGCTTCGGAAACAGGTCCGAAATACAAGCTGAATACAGGCATTCTCCATCTATTTAACGCTACACTTAGGGCTCAAGACCTCAATAAATGGTAGTTAAAGTTCAAGTACAGCGGCCTTAGTTTGCTTTGCACTGAGACTTAAACTCTGCAGGGTGACTTTCCCTTCTGGAACTTATCCAAATGACACTAAGCTTTGCAATTCAGTTAGCTCCACGAGAGAAAGAGGTCATTTTAAACTTTTATTAAATTGAATAATGAAAACTGCCTAATAGATACAATGTTTTCTTTAGAAACAGCCTTAGATTTCATATATATTCTGAGAATGAGCATAATTTTCTTTTCTATCACATTGATTTAGGAAATGAAAATCCAGTAGCGTAAGATCTGAAGAAGAGAGATCAGAATCTGGCCACTGCTTTCATTCTCAAAGGCACTTTCATGAAAGCATCATATGAAAGTCGGCACTGAGCATCATCTTTAACTAGTATGAATGCACTGATAAAAGCCTTCGGCAATCAAAAAAGGGTCAACGTGGTCATTATTACCTAGTAGGTATACAGGTGAAAAAGCTGACCAACCTTTGAAATGATAATAAGTTTCTTTTGTCACAGACCAAGCTTTTCACCTTAAATAGACAGGAAGTCTTCTAACACATGAGAATTTTTAATAAAGTTAAATCTAAAACAAAACAACTTAAAATTAATATTTCTGTTGCTTTTACTACAGCTGAATCAAATGCTTCAAATATTTTTAAAAGCTATCCAGAAAAAATAAAGGAAGTTTCTGTAATGTTAAGAAAGGGAAAGGAAACATTCTTCTACTTTTCTGCCTACATCTTTCTTTTCCACTGCACTTCTTTTATTACTGTACAGTGGTGTTTGAAAGCTGAAAGTAGAAGGGAAATGCTCAGAAAAAAATAAATGTTTATAAAAACATTCACTAAATATATCTGTATGAACTGAAGGCTACAGATTGTATTTCAATATTCAGCAAAAACCTGACATTTTCAAAGCTTTACATTTTTTTTCCCCAGTATTCACTCAATTCTGTTTTCACCTGACCCAGCAGAAACTCTACCGAGTACGTTAATTGTAGAAGTTTAAATTATTCATTTTCTGCCCGGTTTTTATTATCACGAGGTTTTCTTAACATTAGCTGAGAATAGAAAAGTCTTTTTTTTATAGTCTTTTTTTTTTTAAAGACTAACAATGGGAAAAATAAGAGCTATGGCATAACCATAACTGAATAAACTCTCTGTGTTCATTGACAACATTGTGGAGATCTACTTTTTGTTGCTAGGTAAGTTATATCTCTATTTACAGCTTTTTCAAAAGGCTGAATAGTCAGGGACATTTTGTAATTTGAGATGGAGTTGTAAGCTCCAGTGAAAGATATGTGCTCTTTCTTGGCTGTGCAAAATAGAGCAGTTACACAAGGTGGTAGAAAGGAGAAGGGAATTCTAAGAGACATTGGTGATCCAAAGAGAAACTGCATTTAAAAAATGAATACGTTTAGCCCACTGTTCTGCAAAAACACATCTGTTCCCAGTGCTAGCCTGACAATTAACTCACTAATTCAACATTAATGACTAGATATTACTGTATTCTCTCAGTTCTGTTCTAGAAACATGGGTACTTTTGGACATCAAAGACGTTAAGTGAAATGACATGTTAAAAGTGTTTCGCTTTTTCCAAATCAAAGTCAGCTGCTTTCCAGATGCATAATTTTTCAGCCGGGATGCCAGATAACACTAGATGGGAAGAAAAATTCAAAGTTATACTGTGATAGGAGGAGAGTCGGATCAAGCTATACTCTATATTCTCATTTTTGACAAGAGAAATTGGGATTTATTCAAAACATGCCGTGCTCATTCACAGCTTTGCCACCGAGGAGGAGAGAACACAACTGGAGCTGTGACTCAGAATGAAACCCAGCCACATTAAAGTCAGTGGCAAAGCTCTCAGTGAGCTTAGCGCGACCATGATTTCATCTCAAGTCTTTTCTTGGTTCCGGGGGGGGGGGGCCCGCGAATAAAAATAAAGACAAAAAGAAAATCTTCAATGCCATAACTTGCCCTGCATGCTGAAGCTATTAGGAGCATATTTTCACCAGTCCCATAGCAGGATCTTCCAGCTAGTGCCATCTGAAAACCAGAAACGTTACAGAAATGTAAACAGGAAAGGATTACATAGAGGTAGGTTTTACCCAGCTAAGAGAAGAGACATAGCAATCCAGCTGCACTGGACCCAAACCAGATCCTCCCTCGGTTTGTGCACCAAGCCGTGTGCAGATCCCAGCACCCTCTGAATTAAAATGCTTCTCTGTCCCACGCAGCCTTGCGAGGTGTCAGCGTGTCTTTTGGTGACTTGTACAGCATGAATACAGAGCCGAGGCTGAGCCTGGTCCTCCCTTGTCCTGCAGACACCGCCAGGCTTTACAGCGGCCACTTCGCATCTCACACCATGCTCCAGTGCTCACCGATGCAAAGTTCTGAAAGCGTTCTCATCGTGTGGCTCTCAATGAGCAAAACTCAGACTTCTGACTGTCAACGCACGTCTCCGCCGTCCACAAACTTTGCATGATGCCCACTTTCAGATGCTATGCGAAAGGGCAGCAAACTGATCCATTTCACGGTGACAGGTAGGTCTGTGGGCAGGTTCTGGCCCACAAAGAAATAGCAGGACCAGCTGGGCAAGGAGCGCTTCCAAGGAATATCAGCATCTGCTCACATCCCTTATCAGTCTGCCAGGCTGCCTGGCACACAGCATCTTGTGCCACTGGTGTAAAGAAAGGAAAGTATTTCAATGTACTGGTGGAAACGTCTACAAATAATGCTTCTTACCCATATTTGCTAGAAAACTATTGGTTTCTTAAGGAATAGAAGTCTTTGCGTTCTTCTCTCCTGCATTTTCAAGGCTGCCTGTAATTTTAGGCTTGCAATGCATATTTAAGTCAAAAGGAAATACCTAGCTGAACTTTCAAATTGTTTAAATGCACTGGACTTCTTGTACTTAGACTGCAATTCCAGCGGGACTCCCGTTTTGCTTTCCTGGCACGGGAGATTACCAAAAAAAAGTCTCCGAACCCAAACAAACCTACATCTTATTATCATCTAAATTAATCCCTTGTCATAAAGTTGTAATGCCTCACAAGCACTCCTCAGCCAATTAAGCAAAACCTTTCTCACAAATCACCTGGCAAGAGGAGACTCCCCTGCTCCATCCATGGCAAACAGTGGATAGATTGCTTATGCAAAGTATTGAGGACTTACATTAAAATACAAATTGTGTCTGCAGTGATTTAACATCTTATCTTCTACAAATCTTGTTTATTTATTAGACTATATGAGAAGAGTAGGAAGTCATTCTCCCTTTTAAATTATGCCCTTTTGTATGGAAAAATATTTAATCAGCCAAAGGCATGAGAATGACCCTGAGGCTTATCACAGCCTTCTAGGACAGGAGAGACCTGACTTTCACTCTCCAGAGGTTTGTTAGGTACTGGTTTAACTCTTCCTGCTCTTCTCACTTAATGAGTTCATGCAAAGCAGTTTCAAAAAGACAGACTGAAAGAATCTCGTGCCAGAGTATCACCAGCCTGGTGAGGGGGGTCAATTTCTTTGGAGGGGTATCTCACTTCCAGCAAAGAGAAGATATAAAACTTTTTTTTCCACTTGGTATAGGTCACCTCATCTAGAAGAAATGGGCCAGAGCTCTCATCTTTTCCCAGCTTTTGTACTAGGCTGAACCTGGTAGGTGTACTCAGAGAACGCCTCGGTCAGCTGAGGCCGCATTCCTCATCTGCAAATCCTGATGGGACCTGCACTTCAGCTTGTCTGTCCAGAAGCAGGCATTCACTGCATCGTTATTGTAGAGAAAGACTTGGAGGACAAATTGTTCCTTGTCACATACATCCTTTGTTAAGAGAGCTCTCTCTTGAAACAGAAAGGACTGCCTCGTAGTTGCTATCCTGACAAACGCAGATCTCTCAAATTACAAAGGTTGTTCTTTGTCAAAGGATGTCCTTTCCCTGACTGCCAGATATAAGCAAAAATCTGCATATATTCTTGGTGTGATTTGTAACATCCTTGGGAAGGAAAAATTTTAGAATTGCTCATTTGCCTATCAAAGAATGTAATTAATCTTAGTAAGGTCAATTAAATTTATTAAGGTGAAGTTGCCCCTAATTGCTTTCTTCTGATGCTTTCTCAGATATGAAGTAGAAAAAACAAAGATGTGGTACAACACAGTAGCGCAGATGTTCATCTTCAGCAGTGCTTGTAGGTCCAAGAATGTTGGCAGGTAGTGAGATGTCTGAGGGAGCCCTGCAGGACCTACAACAGCAGCCGAGAGGAGATCCCCTGGTGCTCCTCAGGAAGTTCTCACCATCTCTAACTGGAACTTGGGGGCAGGGAAGCTGGCAGCCCATAGCCCACAGTATAAATATGTATTCTATTTTTGCTGAACGTAGTAGCATAAAGGTGCACTCTTGCCTAATACTGTAAACCATTTGGACCTTGAAAAGGTTAGGGAATGTGAACTGAATCTTTGCAGAAAAGACTTTCAGGACAGCTACAACTACCAGGCAAGATCAGTTCCTTCTCCTTGACCAAACGCCTCAAGTTACACTTCCTCGTGGATATATGTACACTGGATGGCTAGAGGGCCAACAGGATTAGGGCTCCACTGAGGAGGGATGTCTTGAAGCAGGAATTTGGCTTCTGTGAGAGCACTTGCCTACTACAAAGGCGCGGGTTCTGCTCCAAACAGCCTCTGCTCTAAGATGACAAATGACATTTCTGGTCTTACATTGATTGCTTTGTAGGTTCTCCCTCCTCCCCCCACAAGATTTGGTGATCCTCTTACACTGGTTATTGTTTGGGAAGCATTTGAACTGACCTTTACTTCACCCATGCCTTAGGGATGAGATCATTTAGAAAATGCCATATTCTTAAAAAAAAAAAAAAAAAAAAAAAAAAAGGATGAAAAAAAAAAAAGACTTCATTCTGTGAACCACAACGGAGTGGCAACACAGCAAGGATATTTACAGCAAATCAATGAATCTTACTAATTACTATCCTCTAATTTAGAGGATTTACTTTTACAGTGGGAGGCAGGCTGCTGGTGGAGTGTTCCTTGCTCTTTAAGACCTAGAGCTACATATGTCATATTGTGAAAATGTGATACAAAATTGATTCTAAAAAATTGCCTTAACATTACTCACCATGAAGCAATTGGAATCAGGCCAGGAGCAGATGGCAACTCAAAAGGCAATCCTCTTCCTCCTCTAGAAGTACTATTACTTTGTACTTCAGTAGTGGTATTGATCTAAGAAACCTGCTGCTTTCTGCAAACAGTATCAAATGTGACTTTCTGCTACCCTGAAAGCACACTGAGCAGGACTAGCACGTGGGGTAACTGATGCGTGTGGAAGTCAGGTTTGCACCATTCCCATGCCCCCCAGTTCAGCAAGAGATCGCCTTCTCTGTTAGAAGAAAATGTCTAAGCATCTCCCCAGTCCCATCACCCTGCCACACGATTGGCACCCAAAGATCAAGCATGTGAAATCAAGGGATGGAAATCAGAGGGAGGGCTACTGCCAGAAGAGGCTTTCCCAAGTCCCATAAGGCAGTACGCAGCAGAGGTAGGACCCCGAACTGCCCACAACTGCGTCGTGCTCTTGGGCACACTGTGAGCCCACGATGCGTGCCTGCGTGCTCCTGAAGCTGCTTGCCAACCCGAAGCACCCCATAGACGAATTCAGCAGTTGTTTGAAGCAGGAACTGACATTTTGAAGGCGAATACCAGCCACGTATTATACCCTGCAGCACAGCTGGAGTCAGGGAACAAGCCCGGATGGTGAAATTCTCCACCAGCACATGTGCAGGTTTCTTCCCTAGTAAGGGCCAAGCTCTGCAGTAACAATTTTTACATTTTTACAATGGAAAAGGCAGGAAAGTTTTCCTGGTTCTTTTTACACCGATATAGTAACTGATAGAGTCATGATATTGAAATGTGAAGAATTTCAGCCCAAATGTTGGAGGATGGTATAAATAAGTTAATTTGAGAGTGGGAAAAAGCTTGCATACTTCTCAGACCTTATTCTATATGTAGTGAGGTCAAAAGCAAAACCCTCAAGCATGAGCAACATTGGGCACACAGCAGGCAGCTCTGTTGCAAATTACAGTGCATATCTGCAGCAGCAGATCTTGCGCTGGTATACACTCTGTATAGCAGCAGAACTATAAAAACATTGATCAGCCAACCATTATCTTCAGAACCATCAGTATATGTTGTGTAAAATACATGGCATGGTTTGCAAAGCTCACCATGCCACTTAGATTAGGCATGTTTTGAAGCTCACAAAGATGTTATTTTGTGCTTCTGGAAGGGTGATTTCTCAGAGATGTTTGAAAGCTGACTCCTACAAAATGGAAATCCTTTTCGAATGATCTTCACCATGTAGGTGAGCAAAGGAGAAAAAGAAAGCTGAACCAATGTCAAACCACATAGGAGACAAATATTGCACGTTTCTGGAGGGGCAAATCCCATTTTTCAACTACCATTTCAGAAAGTTAAGTATGCAAATAACAAATATACTTTACTTTGAGAAAAGAAAAAAAAAGAGAAAAGAAAAAAAAAGAGAAATATGTTTTACTTCATAGAATTTGGCTTAATCTGAATGTATTTCAGTGGCTGACATTCATGTCCTGACACGCTAGTTTTCAAGAAAACGGGCTGTATTATATCCTAGGCTGCAATTCTGGTCAGTGAGGTAAAAGTACAAGTTCAAGTTGGACCTGATTTCTTCATCTCTAAACTCTGCAACATGCATACTTAAGTCACTTTGTATTTTAACTGCTTGCACACTAGTATTTTAACTGTTCTTAATTTCTAGGAAACTGAAGGGAAATACTTTGAGGACTCTATATTTTTTGCCTACTTAAAAATTTTCCAAACATTGAGGCAATGAGATAGAGCACCTTTCTATTGCAACATACGGACTGACCATATTTCAATTTCAGAAATTGACAGAAATAGAAGTTTTTCTCCAGGATGATAAAATACTATCTAATTATAAGCTCACAGAAAACAAGCACTAACTGACCCTAAAATCCTAGTACTGGACCTTGAGGTCAGAGCAGGCAGATAGCCCTGATATCTGCAGTTGAAAGATCCTTTAATTCGGATGCATAGAGCACTGGCTGCGGAACGTGGTCATCATCATAAGAAAATGCAAACATCTGTTACCACACAATAATCATGCATGGCTATTTAGCTTCAACATCACATCATATGCATTTCTGCTGCATAACCAGGAATGGGTACCTGTGGGAAATAAAACTACCTCCACCCTGTGACAGGAAGGAGTCCACGGGGCATGCAGGAAAGGGAACAACAGGGAGCAAGCTGTGTCCTGGGAACACTGGTACAAACACTTGATGTGGCTGATATCTTGCAGACTGTGCACCCATATTCTAGGGATGGATTAAAACCCACAACATTTTTGCGTCACACCGTGTCACAGTGAGGCAAGGAGCATAATCAAAGATGAGGCCATTCCTGCAACGCAGAGCTAATATAGGACTGGAAGGCATGGTTAAATCCATGCTTCAGCTGACGTGGGATTTTATTTGCTTAAACAGAGACCATTCACTTACTCAGACATCTCTGCTATCTGCTGCATCCGAGTATTCAGTTACTTACATAAAGGAAGTAAATTGTCTTCAAAGACTAGCAAAAATCCTAGCCTCCCTTTCTCCTCGAAAATTACAGAAAACAGAAGAGTCTAACCCAACATGCTAAGTCCCATTATGTGTATTGCAACAGTTCACAGGAACTCTGATCACACAACACGAAGTCGTTGCACTGGTCAAACAGTGGAAGCACTTCATTAGCTGTTAGAGCTATTAGCCCATATCCCTCTTATTAGGTGCACCCCATAATTGAATACACTTGACCTCAAATGCAATCGTAGCAAGTCCAGCTGTCCTCACTTTCTCTAAGAGGAGGGTTTTGCAATATGGCCACACTGCTGCAAACACACAACACAAACATTAGATTTTGTGTTAAATAGAGCCTTGCGCGTATGATGACATTGGTATAGATATATCTGTGCAAACTTCCCCTGTTTGTTCTTGGGGAGCCCTAAGGACCACTGATAACAACAGGACGGGTTGGGACCACCTGGGTAATCAGGCTGCTAACCCTGCAATTGCAGGTAGTCATGGCAGGCAGAAACACTGAGTACTCAAGGACTCTGATCATCCAATTCAGCCTTAAGAAAGTCTCCTACTTAGTGTTCAATCCCTTTCATGAGCTTACCAAGCTAAATGATAAAGCAGTTTAAGTTACATCTCTCCTCTCAATTCTGCCAATTTAGAGAGCTGTATGGGAATTGCGCTCCTCAGGTAGTCTGCAGCCATCTTTTACTTTCCAGACTAAATATATTCACAGCCAATCTTATTTCCTTTCTGCCACCATTTGTCTGTCTGGTCTATTTGTGATTCAGTCGTTATTTATGACTCACCAGTGTGAAAGATAAGATTTGTGGCTTAGCGAGTGGCCTAATTGCCCAAGCGA
The DNA here is from genome assembly GCF_011077185.1 of Oxyura jamaicensis. Taxonomy (NCBI): domain Eukaryota; kingdom Metazoa; phylum Chordata; class Aves; order Anseriformes; family Anatidae; genus Oxyura; species Oxyura jamaicensis. Next base: position 86,685,295 of record NC_048894.1, read on the forward strand.
TGATTACATTAGAAATGCTCAAAAGGAAACATGTGAGTGCCCTTCTTAAAGTCCAATTAAGGATATATGTTTACATCTAAACAACTATAAATAAAAATTTTAAAATCCATTTGACCTGGAGTTTCCTCAATAAATATTTATGCTGTGTTTACTAATTACTGCAGCAATTTTCTCTCTGATCCTCTTGTTCAACATGTGTATGAGGAACAAGACAAGGCAGTGTCGATTATGCGATTATGCTGCCTTTGTTTCACGAGCCTCCAGCTGTGGGAGCGATCAGCTCTCCTGGTGTCTGTGCTGGACTGCAGATCAGATGAGCCTGGTGGAGCTGAGGGTATGTGGGGGACTTCCAGAGCAGCTGGAACAAATGGCCAAAGTTATCTTTGCTCCCCTGTTCAAGGCAGTATGTTCTGCCTTTGGTCCGTCAGCTCTGCCCCATAAAGGTCTGTCTGGAATTTCAGCTGCTTCTAGATGTTTGGATAACAGCAGTGGACAACAGCATTTTTTCCAAAATGTGCTTAGATCTCGTTTCTGCAATGCACTAAGCGCTCTGGGATGGAAGGCTTTGCAAGAGCAAAAATAAAAGCCTGTAGACTGTCTGGAGAAGGATGCGTTAGTATTAATTATTAATTTTTATTATTCTTGCAGGACAACCTAGAGTTTGTAGTGACAGATGAGATCTTCATTGCCCTCAACACCACAAAAATTTGGAGCAAATAGCCAGTTCTTGCCCCAGAGAACCTTACATTTTGGTTGAGCAATAGGAAACATTATCTTGGAAGATGCTATGTTGTTTCACAGCAGTCTGAGAAATCCTGGTTTCAGATTTTCTATCCACCACCTATTTCATGAACGTTATTTTGGGCTCTATCCTCAGCTGGCATAAATCAAACACTGGGCTACATAAGTCGGCAGAGCCGTGCTGATTTACGTTTGCTGCGTCACTTCAGTGAAGACAATGAAGTTATGCCAGCTGACATCAGCTCGGGATCTGGCCCTCAGCTGCTGTCGATGCCGTTTAGTGCCGCTCTTCTCTTTCTACCGCTTCCTTAGCCCTGCGAGATCCTTCTGGCTCACTGCAACGAGGAGCCAAGTGAGGCAGCTCCTCTTCCTGTGCCCAGCCTCCTCCCCCAGCTCATTAACTCCAGTAGGAACGGGGGTGTGGGAGGGGAGAGGATCCGGCCCTTTAGAGGTGGTTCCATTTATAAATATTGACTTTAATGTTAATTTCATGTAGTTGCTTGTAAAAGTCTTTTAGGCTGAAGCAGAAGGCATACTGCAGATGGCAAGGATATTTTTCACAGTTTTTACGGTGGATAACAATATACTTGACATTTTGCTCATTAAATGTGAGCCCTGGTATGTGAGTAAACATGCTAGGCATCTGCGCTCTAAAATTACCACTGCGAAAAGCAACAACTGAAATGTTTCAGTCAATAAATGTACAGCACAGAAGCAACATTCAGCAACTTTCTGAATGCTGCGCGCAAGGCGTGGACTCAATTTGCAGTATTACATGGAACACTCTAGAACCAACAAGGGAGAGATAACATATTGCTTTCACATCCGTGCCTTGGAGAGTGAGGACTGAATCTAAAAATCTCTAAAGTCGGTGTAAACACATGGCACACCATACCCATTGACTTCTGTTTCTAAGGAAATCGACACGTGCATAGTCAACCCACAAAACTACAGTGGAAAGAAAGGAAGGTAACATAAATCAGCTGAAAAAATAGTTGATCTATAGAGGAAAAGGCAGTTCGCCATTGCAAAGAAGAGCATAAGAAGGAGTGGAAAGACCGATGTGCAGTGCAATGCAAGCAGTAGTGATGAGTGTCCAGCCAGAAGGAGATCAAGGAGAATGGATAGCACAAAATTGGTTCTTCTCCTTTCCACTACAGCAAGTTTCCTGGTCCCTGTCTTTGGGTTTTGGCCTAAAGAAATGGAAAAAGAAAAAAAGAAAAAAGAAAAGTACAAAAGCTCAAATGGTAAGAAAAGCCGGAAGGCTAAGGTAGCTGTAGGATCTTAAACTAGTACGTGCTTTTTTACTTGTGTTTTAAACATTCTGGAAATTCTGCCTTCAGATGGCTGCAATTCTGAACAGTGGTGAGATAAAACAAAACGAGAAGGAAAAAACAATTAGCTTAAGACATCTTGTAATGTGCACAAATCCAAGCTGTTCCAGAAACCAATGTCATGTAGGCAAAGATAGCAAGTTCAAATTTAAATAACAAAAGATATCTAGATTGAAGTAAGAGGGAGACTGGTGTCTCATAGTTTTATTCATGGATTTAGTATATGTTTTGGCACAGTTCTTCTTGAGAAGACAGCTAATTTGATATTTAATTCTGTAATGGAAATAGGTGTGAAGAAACTGAGATACCATATGAAACAGTGATTTATATTAAAAAAAAAATAATAATATTTTTTTTAAAAAAAAAAAAAAAAAGATCAGGAGCTTTAAGGTAGTGCTAACTTCTTCATTAGCCTCTCTCTCTCACAGCCATATTGGTCAATACAACGTGTTCTTTTATTTCCCATAATACATAGATGTTCCCTCCCTTTTCTCACTCCTTTGTCTCCTCTCATGTCTCCCATTTAAGTCTGTGTTCATCCCAATGTAAAATTTCATTTTTTTTCTAACAGTTACTAGGCAAGTCTTGCATCTTTTTCTCCCTCTTCCCCCAAGCAAAACTCATTGAAATATTTTATTATCTACAGAGAGGCAGCTCTTTGGTATACCACATTGTGATTTTATAGAAACTTATAAAATGAAAAGATTTAAAATTCAAGCTGAAATGTAAACTTTGTTATACACTTGAACGTACTAATCTTAATGCTAGTAGAGGGTTCTGCCAACTGAAGTGGTGGATAAGCTCATGTTAATATAAGTGGAAATGATATCAGATTCAAAATTGACCAAATTGAGTTAAACTGGCTGGATTTTACTCAGAAAAGTAAATATCCCAAAATCATTTCACATTTAGCACCATCTGGTCATCCAGTCTAAGAATTCTCATGCTCCAAGCACTCTCATGCATTTTTTTTTCTATACTTACAATGCAATGAGAACTTGGATGACAACAGAAACAAACAAACAAAAGATAGCTGAAAGACTGAATTTACTACAGGATAGTTTAAGCAAGTGGCAGTCTCACACATCAGACTCATCAAGATCCAAAGAACTACTGAAATCCTAGAATGGGGTGAGTTAATTTGCATAATAAGTTGCACATCAGGACATCTTCCTGATCTTTGAGAGTTTGTCCCTAAAACATCTTCCTCTCTTCTCTCAATTACTTCTTTCTCAGAGGTAGGCCCCAACTATTTTTTAATGCAATATCAAAGCTAACAGGGATAACTAGCACACTGTAGTTATGAAGTGTCCAGAAATTACAGTGACAGCTAGGTATATAATTTACACCAAATAAATAAAATACATAGCCAAATCAATCTTATCAGATAATTCTGAAAGTGTAATATCAGATCTGATGGAGCAATGGTCACCATACCAGGTTAGTCAGCTGTGCAGATGTCTGCGTTGAGGTGTGCAGAGTCGTCAAACCTGACATCACCTTCTTAAAAGGACTGTATGAGAAGCAGTTTGTAAAATTCCTTGAAAGAAGGATGAAAGGAGCAGATGTAGCTAAAGATACCTCAACAAACAACTGAGATCCGTTAAATAAATACATTAATTCAGTCATACAATTTTCCTTTGAATCCAAAGTTTCTTCATGCAGTAGTATGAATATACAAGGCTGTACCTTGAACTCAATCATATAAAATCCATTGAAATTAACAATTTTCCTTCCTTGTCCCCATTATCTTCGTGAACCTTCAGATAAGTTCCCCAGAAAGCTAGAGCAGAATCTCATAATTCAGGTATCACACAACTTTTGCCAATTCCAACATGCTGAGTAGGAATTAAAATGACTTCTGGTTTGTGTTATGTATCCAGAACCAGGGAGCTAAAGGAAGAGACCCTGGGTAGTGGAAGAAACATGTCATTGGTCCTCTGTTGACAAATACACTATTGCTGCTCCAGTGAGCAATCCCTCGGGTAGTTTTGGAAAGCAAGAGGTGTTACTCTCCACTGCCATGTTTGATATGAGAAAGGGAGACAGGATCAAGAGTTGTGTATGCTGTCCCATTTTTCTATAAATTCTTATAATCAGTTTGTTGTGATGAATGATCTGTTCTACTGTTGAGTTGAATACTCTCGGACCATAAATCCTTGTTCAGTAGGGAATGAATAAGTTCACATGTTCAATATTAATATATTCCTTAGCTGACACCAGGGCATTCAGAGCAGGAGACATTTATTCCAGACAGATAACAGATATTTCTGATTATTCCTAACAAGCAGACTTGACATTATGACATATATTCTATAATTTAGAAGAAACTGTGAATAGAAAGCTGGGGCATCCGCTTTGCATTTGTTAAAAAGAAATCCTAGATACTTGTAAGACAGAACTGCAGAGGTTTTGCTACCAAAGAACTGGATACACTACTAGCATGGCCTTTAAATGATAAATATTACTCACAACCCTAAGATCCTGAGAAACCTGAACTGCACCATTTCATATCATGGTGTGGTGTGTTGTGACATAACAGCTAACCTGAATAAGTAACTCCTCTGTGATAAAGTATTTCTAACTGAGAGCCCAGAGTCTTGCTCAAGTTGCCACACTTAAAATATTGCCAAATATCAGTCCATATGGGATTACCGTTTACCAGCCTGCAACAAACCCAATGTACTGCAGCAGCTTGAAATGCCTGCACAGGTCAATAGACACATGCTCCTGGTTGGGATTTTCAGGATCTTTCGTAATAACATCAGAAGAGAAATAATGTACCATCAGAAGAAAACAGTGCAGTCATTTAGGGATCAGAATCCATTCCTGAACAGAATGACTGTGTGTCCTTTGTACCAACATGAACCTTCTGATTGCTAATGGGAAAAGGCTGTCTTTGGAGTCAAAACAAAACAAAACAAAACAAAAATCAAACAAACAATAAAAAAATGAAACAAACAACAACAACAACAAAACAAACAAAACAAAACAAACAAAAAAAAACAAACAACAACAACAAAAAAACACTTTCAGAACTGTTTTTAAAATGCCTTCTTTTTCTTACCTGTGACCCTTTTCCATGGCCATAATCACATGAGGAACATCAGCATGCCATGTGTTCAGAGGTAGCTAACAAGGAATGATTGGACCAATGCAGCATGCCTCTTACCACTGAAATGAGTATGTGTGAGGACTCTGTCATATTAAATATGCATCAGTTACATGTATTTTCATGGTTAAAAGTGTCCATACTGCATCAGACCGAAGCCTAAAAGCCCTGCATACTACCTGTGAAAATGGCCAGCAAGTATAGGCATACGGGAGAGAATAACAGCTGGACAAGCATAATGTGGTATTTTCCTTCAGCAGTTCCTTGTCCTCCAGGTCTTGTGGCTCAGAGACTCCCTGCATCAGCAGTATTTTATTTACTTTTAATGTATTTGCCAATCACTTTTTGAACTCATGCAATTTTTGGTCTTCGCAGCATTCTGTGATCAAACTGGGGAAGCACTTACAAATTGCATAATGTTGTGTCTCTGTCCGTCTTAAACCTCTTGCCTGCTATTTGTTTCACGTCCTCTAGTTGCTGTATCAGAAAATAAATTGGGTGCCACGCCTATCCACCTGTCTTCTGCCCCATTAGTCATTGAAACAATGTGGCTTTTGTAAGGTGCATCCTGAGATGTGAGCTCTGCTGCATCCCTCCCTCGTTAGGGCCTTCTTGCTCTGCTTGAAAGGTTTTGCCGTGGACTGCCTGTGGAGAGAGAAGCCTGTTATTTAGTTCCACATTTTCCTTGTAGCAACTTCTTAATTTCGCATGCTGGGAGAAGATAACTCTTTCTAACCAGACTGAGCCAGAGAAGATATGGCAAAAGAGAAAAGAACAGGAGGGAAAAAGAGAACAAATTTCAGAAAGCATGCCAGAAACGTGAAAATCTTAGCACAAGTTCCCTCTTAGGGACTTGTTCCACTAGAAGGTGCCTGCCTGACTGGCTGGGGAAACCTTCTGTGGCACCCATATAGCAAAGGGAGGATGGAGGAAATGCAGCAGCTCCTTTTCCCTAATCCCAAAACCTGTGGAAGGAGGCCCTGCAAATATATCAGAGCTTATCAGCTTTGAACATGGACCCCCTCTGCTGATGTATACATAAAGAGGGACTCTAGAATAGGTATCCAGGGGAAACTGTGAGGCTTTTGCCCTACAAGGAAACATGGGACACTGAGGGATGAAAACAGTGACGAGCATCCACATGGATTTGCTTTGAGATCCACACAGGGCAAGGACCTGTGTGTTAAACAAGGATGAATTTGAATGAATTTGCCACATTTGAATGAATTTGCCTCTGAATGAATTTGCTCTCTTTGCAGAAGTTACCATCACACAGAGCAGAATAGAGCCTTTCACTGCGAAACCTGCTAGCTCTACGCTAACGGGCTTCTCTGCCAAAGCAAACATCATTCCCACAGCCCCCTCCACGGTATGTGAGGAGTACAGTTTCAAACATCCCCTGCTCGAATGATGCTGGGCACCAAATGCAAAACTGCAGCCGACTCCTCAGCTGGTACAGGCCAGCTCGGTTCTTTCAGATCAGAGGGGCTCTACCGCCACAGTCTAACTGGGGTTTTGTCCCAGTATATAGCCTTCAGCCCTTTAAAGGAGGCAAGATGTGGCTGTGTTCACCCACTGAACTGTCCCTTTTTTTTCCCATCTCTTCTCCTCCCTCCTTCTTTCCCCCCTGCAGCCATCTCCCCCTTGTCCCCTAAACGATCAGAGCTCACATAGAGGACATTGTTAGTTACACTTCACAGGGGGTGGAAAGCACTAAATCATGGGTTAGGAAAATAAAGCTCTTACCCTGCAGCAATGTGAGGCGAGCAATACTTCACCACCAAAACACAGTGTGTGCAATGGTGCATTTTAACTGGATTCCAGGGCACAGAAATATTTGCCGGTCTTGATCCTAAATTATACTCACATCCAATATCTCGGATTTTCATATTATTCAAACATAAAACTGTCACCGTGTACATTTGGGCCTTAAATTATGTAGAGATGATATTTTATTGCACAGAATTTGTTTCACATCTCTGTGGAAACCTGGCAGCCACCCCACTGCTGAAGTCCAAAGGGGCAGTAAAAATTTAGGAACAAGCTGAGAAACAATCCAAGAAAACAAGCTACATAGGCTTTGTTATCTAATTGTGTTCTTTAATATTGGAGGGGAAAAAATCATCGAAGGGAGTATGGTTAAACAAAAAACAACCTTGAGTAATTTGGACGCTAGGCCGAGCAGCAGCACGGGATATTTTCACAGGCATCGGCCTTCACCTCGATCGGGTTCCTGTCTGGGGGCAGAGCTAACTCAGGGATGGGATTGCATAAGCTACCTGCAAGTGGCAGTGCTCCAGCCCTGGGGGAGAACAAGTGGTTGTCTCTCCTGTGTGGCTACGAGCAGGTAGACAGTCATGTGTAGTGGCCTGGATGCCCGGTGAGGAGGGAGGGGGGCTGCACAGACATAGGACTTGTCCCTGTCTTCTTCTCCGGCGCTGGCTGCAGAGCTGTGTGAACCTGGGTGTGGGGTTGTGGGGTCTCCTTGGTGCACTTGGGCTGAAAGGAGAGGTGTTTGCGGGTGGTAGGCTGAGAGGAGGTGGGGACGGGATCTTTATGGCCTGGTGACCTCACCAGGAGGCACAGCAGCCACAGGAAGAGGACATAAGCTCAAACTCTTCTCCCGTGGGGTAAAGAACAGGTAGGGAATCAGCTGTGACTCCCAAATGTGGTCCCACCTCATCTCCAAGAGCAGCACAGTGATTCTCCTACGCGGGGCAAAATCCAGACCTTCTTAAGCCATCCAGGGAGCAAGCTTGCTGCCTGCTCCTGGGAGCTATGTGTCAGACCTGTGGCTTTCACTTCTGCATTTTATCTGAGCTGACATATCATTCCCAGTGTGAAATTTGATGGAAAATGACTTAGCATGAAGGGTCTTGTGATTTACTTGTTGGTGTGTATGTGTCTTAAAATCTGAGAGGGAAAAAAGAATGAAATTGTGCCTTAGAGAGGAAAAAAAAAATGGATTTTCATTATAGCTAGGCTTTGCTAAAGTTAAAAAATAAATAAAATAAAAATGAGACAAATAATGTACAAGCACCTCTCAACAACATTTCCTCCAAAGCAACAGAAAATTCTGTTAACTGATGTTAATTTTCATGCTTCTGTGGGAGAAGTGAAAAAGGCATGCTGAAAGCGATATTTTTGAGATGCCACTAATAAAAATGCAGTATAAAAGTAGCACCTTAATTCTGTGTTCATGTTGGAGAACACACTTTTTAGCTCAGGTTTTTGCTCATTCCGTTCCTGTCCCTGCACTCCGTGTGTACCAAATACATATAGTAACCAGCTATCACCAAATCCACAGCCCTGCCTCCCGAGGCTGGCTGAGCTATCATTTATCAAAACCAGTTCATTTCCCGAACTGCTCTTCGTACAACTAGTTGCAAGGGTCCAGTTTTCTTTTCTTGTCCTCACTTGTGGACTTGGCTGGACCTTATCACAGGCAGACAACTGTCTTTGTAGCCTCCTTGTGAGTCACAAGGGGACAGGAGAGCCAACAGGCCAAATGCTGCAACCTTGCCTGGCAGGTTTTTCTGTGCCCATGGAAGAGGCAGTGTGAAATGGGAGCCCATCCTGGCCAGCTCTTTCTCCTACTCCCTGTCCTGTGCACTTGGGAGAAGCCATTTAGACAGGGAGCTGTCTGCCAACAATTGTTCATTTTGTGCGTGGTGCTTATCTCAGTCAGCTCCTATTTTTGTACGTGTTGTGTCTACAGAAGGATACGCAGGAAAGCATGTCCTGGGCAGCTAGGATAGAGCACAAGGAAGGTAGCTAGTGGTAAGAGATACCTCCAGAATTCGCGTGGAGCTTTTTTAGCAGGTGCTTTCCAAGGCTGCTTAATATGCTTAGTGTAGCTGGTTCTCTCCCAGGGCGACTGCAGGCATTTTTCCCATTATGGGCTGCCCGTACTTCCTGCATTCAGACATAGCCTCCTCAGATGCCACCTTTCTGAAGAACTTCTCTTCCCACTAACTTCCCACCCTCCCAAGCAGTCCTGCTTAGCATGTTCCTGCTCCCCACAATTTCTATTTTGAGGGTGGAAGGCTCCCTGCTCAGCCGCCCTTCTCCCACCTCCAAGTTGGGGTTTGGAGGGGACCGGTGGGCTCCTGAGTTTCCCTCCAACCCTGCTGTAACCCAGAGAATCTGTGCTGGGTGAGGCAGATCCCTCTGCCCCCGGTGCTACCCCACACCTTCTCCCTGGAGGAAAACCCTCCTCTTGTTGCAGAACAACAGCTTCTCCTCGTCTGCTGCTCTGCGCTGCCTTTGCTTCTCCCCAGAACGAGTGTAACTGAGGGGGAGGGAGGCACAGAAAAAGCACTCCCTTGCACAAGGAGGATTTGCAGGCACTTGGTGCTTTTGTTATATAAAATTTTAAGAGTGGATTTGCAAATACTCAACATTGATGTCACATCTACAAAGGTGGAAAGGTTCTGAAAGAAGAGCCTTGGGCCAAACATATTTCAGGGTAAGAAGGGAAGGGGGAAAGAAATATATGTAATTGTATTAAGCATCCTGCATTTTCTTTCATCACTACTTCTATATAGGGCATATATATTTGTGAAGTGTAAAACCCCAGTAAAGGAATGGCCTCAGAAAGATGTCTCTAGATGCATATTTATTTTTTAAAGAGAGTACATAGCTATAAAACTCTCCAGCCAATTTTTTTTATTATTATTTTTTTTAGACTGCCTGTGCATTTCTTTGCAAAACGAGCTAATAAAGCTAAGAAAACTGATGACACTGGTGCTTGGACAGCTATCAGAGGAAAAGAATAAAGTATTAGTGTAGGGAGAGAACTGAAACATTTCCAGAACTCCATTAACAGAATGAGAAGTGGTTTCAGAGAAGATGAGCTTCTATATTAGGAAAGCTTTACTTATTTCCTCTGAGATTCTGCCAGTCCCAGGGGAGAAAGAAAAGGCAGTGGTGGGGGTAGGAACAGAAGAGCAGCAAAGAGGCAGGAATTGAGCAGATGATGTGGAGAAAAATACTTTGCCACTGTTTATGCAGGATAAAGAGGGGATCCTGCCTGAGCACGCGAGGAGCTTTCTGTAAGTAGTGCCTGCCACACAGCTCTTCTGCAGCCTGTAGGATCGGGACCAGCAGGGAGACAGCATCTTTTGCCCTTACAGAAACTGCACAGAAAGTGTCCCCCCAGACTGGGGGCAGGAGAGCAGAGCAAGAAGTCAGTGGAGAAGTGTCCTCTTAGTGACTGCACTGCAGCAGCGGGAGCAGCCAGGAGCTGAAGTGACAGCAGCAACGAAAGACAAGAGCCGCCAACATCTGTTGATAAGATGTGCTGCTGCAAGCGAGATCTGTGTTTACAATAGCTGAAAGAGATTAGGAGAAAATTTCTGCTCCTCCCCACTCACTCACTACATTTGACAGGTCTCTTTATTTTTTAAGTTTCTGTGTCTTTACTCTTTACTTAGTCACTTCTCCATGTTTGTGCAAGTCCTGCTCATGACAGTGTGTAAAAGAAAACAAGATTTACAAAGATAGGCAAATAGGATTGTAACCTTCCCCCCCCCCAAACCTGCATGTGTTTGCAGGTGATCATATTTCTAGTTTATTATCTAAAGTAAAAAGCAAATTTAATATCCAGTTGATGTCTATTAAGTAGGAAAGAAGACCTGTGGCAAAGAAAATCATCTTACAAAAATACAAAAAGCATGGGGGCAAGAGGGGAGAACTATGAATTACAGTAACAGGAAGAAAGATCATAATTTGCTCTACAATCAAGGCATGACACCACAATTAACACCTAGACAGCAGCTTACTGGCCCCACTAAGGGACCAGTCCAGTCTCATTCTCTTCTTTCCTTTACCTTGGTCACCAAAGCATTCATGAGATAGAGGTGAATTTATGACAGCCTGGTTTGCTGGGATTTTACACCTCATTTGAATGGATGTGAGCCACCAGGCAAGCTACAATGGTAGATTTGCAATCAACACATCTGTGCATGGGGAAGGGGTGGGAAAGGAGGGACATGCAATCAAAATATGATACCAAGTGTAGCAGCTCAGCGTACAAAAAGCCTCCCCTTAGTCTGCAAAGCAGCACAGGTGCCTCCAAACCCACAGCAGAGAATCTCTCCATCATCACCACGAGGAGAGACTGGACATCCAACCAGGAACTCCTGCAGTAGTTGGGGAAACAAGACCCAAAGAGGAAAATAAAGTTGCCTGAAACCCATGGTGTCTCAGGCTTCTGATGAAGTGTTTCCCACCTAGTACCTACAATATCTCTTCTGAATACTTGTAATGGCCCTTATTTTGAGCTAATCTACATGTTTCTACCTCCCAGCAATAAGAGTGTTAATTAATTAACTCTCCCACCTGCCTAGGAAAGAGAACAAAGACAAATGAGGGAGCATGCTGTGTAGGAATGCAAATATGATAATAGAGAAATCAGCACAAGGAAGGTGAGATGTAATAGGTGTATTTAAGTCTGTCCATGTTAAAGGCAACCAAGAGAAATGTACTGCTATTAATGTGTTAAGGAGCCCATCAAACTAAAGGAAGAACTATACATCAGGCAGAGGGAAATGTGAGAGGGAAATTCCAACTAAGTTTTTGCTTGAATGGCTGCTTGAACACGGCACAAATTTTGCAGCCCTGCTTCAGTGCAGATGGACTGGGTTTGACATCTTCTGGAAAGAATCCATGTATCGTCCTCAATTACGCAACTCCTTGGTGACCATGAAGCTCCGGTCTGATGTGGCCTCTGTGTTGCTCATCACTATATATCCACACACAATTTCTAAAATTCTTTACAGATGTCAACAACTCTAATGCCTTCCAGCCATCAATGAATTGCCTCAGAACAAGAGGCTTCATTCTCCACCCAAATCTGGAGCTGGACAACATGACTTTAAACACGAGAGATGGAAGAGTCCCAACTTTCCCAGGCTAGTTCACAGTTCGGTGGCAGACTACCTGAAAAAGATAAGCAGGGGAAATGGAAAGTAGTTTCTTCCTTGTATGATGATCAGTCCTTAGACCTTACAGCCTGTACTGCAGATTTTACATATTTTAATTGTGCTGTGGTTAAGTCCTCATATAACCTCCATAATTAGTCATCTAGATTCTGCAGCAGTTTCTAGGAGCTTCCTACTAAAGGCTTTTAGATGGAAGGTCATTCCCTCAAAAGCCTCTTCCGTTTGTATTTCTTGGAAAATGCTTCCTAGCATCCTATGAAATTTTATGTGAAAGAACAGACTTTGCTCCTTCTTATCTTTATAGTAGTCAGAAAGGTGAGCAAATTGCATGTCTTTTCACACATTACATAGCAGAGAGCAGGTGCAGAATATTCCAGTTCCAGACAGACATAACCATAGATGCTTTCTTTCAACAACTACTTATATTTATTCCTAGCTCACAAGTTGCTAAAAGAAATCCATATACAGAAAAGATGATCCAGCAGAGAGAACAGTCATAGCTAGGGGGATTTTGTCCCCTGTGTTACTAAAAGGTGGTTCAAATCTACCTCAGCAGAAGACAAAGTCTCCAGATGAGGAGACTCAAGGTCATGCTAAGACAGTGAGCGTAAAACCTTACCCTAATCCCTCTAGTCAACTAAAAGTCTTTTTTCTTTATTCCTGTTAACGCACATTTATATCAGATAATCCTTCTCCATCTGATCATATGATTTCAGCGGTAGGGTAATCAAGGATAAATGCAAGGGTGTGGAGGATAAATCAGGCAAAACAGGTGAGTTTGTCAGTTTGTTGTTTACCACTACAAAACAGAATGCTACATTCACTTAAAAGACACTTTAGTATTCAGCTCAAACAGCAAGTCCCAGTGCTGTCTTGTATCTTTGTGCTTTATAAAGTTGACCCTACTTTAATGAGAGTGCAGAAGGAATTTTCCTTCACTTTCAGTCGAAACCAGGCAAAAACCCTTGTAATTTACAGAAACAAATCTAGGCTCCCTCATGTTCAAGCACAGTTTCTGAGCAGATAGCTGACCTCATTTCCCTAGGCAGTTTTCTGACAGATAGGGAGCAATGTACCCTTACTTTCCCCAAGCTCCTTTTCATTAGTGTGCCTAGCAGTTTAATATTACATGGTGCAGCAGGTTCATTGGGAATGAAAATGCAACCAATATCTAGGTGAGCTCTGTCCTATCACGTAAGCCAGGTTATAATGAATCACGCATTTACAACCTAGTAAAACCTTCATACTGTCTACTTCATTTTAAAGCTTGTTTTTGAGGCGTATATTCTTTACATTGTCCTTTAGGAGGAGTAAAAATTGATGGCTCTTTTTATTAGCCTTGCAGAGCTGCTCTGATACCAGGTTCCCGGACAGAGGCAGGCTGAGCAGCACAGTTGCCAGGCAGTGATGCAGAAATGACTTCAAAGTCTGTTTTCCTTCATCTTGGGGCCATTTCACGCAGGTCTTCACAGTAATACTGTAGTAACACATGTTGGTGTTTAATAGCTCTAATGTATGGTGGATCTCAGGTTTGCAGATATTATCAGAATATCTGCAAATGCTGTGGTGCCCTAGGCATATGCTGCATTTTAAGTGAGCTAAATTATTGCCATGCTTAATTATCTCATTGCTGTCCAACCTTTTTTTTTTTTTTTTAGAAATCAATTAGGCCTTACTTTTGATTGAGATGCAATACATGTGTCTGTTGCAATGCATGCAAAAGTGCATGTGAAGTTGCCCGAAAGAATTAACAAGACAAAATATCTCACTGATTTGCAATTAAATTATTTTTGCTTTACTTTGTACACAGATGAATGCATATGCGGGGGAAAAGAGGTTCAGTGTTGGAGAGGCAAGACAAAAGAAAAGCAGATTGGCTTATGACCTGTGATCTGAGAGAATGAAACTTATTCTTATTTTGGGAACGTATAAGGTGACAAGTAAAATCCTTTGATTACTCAAGCCACAAGCCATTGTATTAAATATACTTAGAGCTTTTTCAGTATCATTTCCTAGTTGTTTTTCTTGATGGTTCTTTTGAATTTCAGGAGAGAAACCATATTTCAGAACGTGGATGGTTCCACGTTCACAGGGAAAATGAGAAGGTTTTGAAATAATTCATTATAAGAAGGAGTATTTAAATACTCTCCTCTTTTGAATACATTACTTAAAACAGGCATACAGCTCGTGGAGGTGAGGTGATTACGAGTAGCAAATCATCTCCATTGAACTGAACCGAATTAGACGTCCTGCTGGCTGTACTCCTGTGCTTAGACATTTACAGGGTTGGGCTGTTGCCTAGGGAATTGGCCTCATTAGGAAACTATATCATATATGAATATGACTACAGAGTCATTTATACAGATGATGACTGGCTATTCTGCTACATCGCCAAGCAAGAGAAATCCCACTTGTGCCAATTCTGATTTAAGTTTCGTCTTTGAACATTGGATGGGCAACATAGAAAGGATATGCCACGTCAGCTATAAGCATATCAATGATAAGGAACTGTTAAACATTCTGTATTTCATGGAGGAAAGCACTTCAGTCTAGAAATACTGGGATTATATGAGAGACTGTCTCAGCCAGCACTTTTTAAATTTTATTTTATTCAGTGAAAGTGCCTCTCAGCAGATCAGGACATCTAAATTAAAGCACTAGTTATGCCAACAGAAGTAAGATATGTGTATATGTATGCATATATATATACATTTTTATATATGTACACATACATATCAATCATATTTTTTTTAATTTAGCATTAATTTAAAATGCCCGGAGACATTTTCATTTATTTTAAAAAACAAAGCAAAACACAAACTTTCATCTGAGTCCAAGACTGGAAATTGTACAACAATCCAATTTCTATCCAAGTCAGAACCTGGATGGTGTTGGGTTTTGCAGACCTTTTGTAATTGCGTACTTGCAATGTTTTATATAAACACATATTTTTCAAAAGAATCTATTTAAACTAGGTTGAACTAAATCACTCATAAACCAGACGACATTTTTTAAAATCAATGTAAGAACAACTTTGTTGTGTAGGCAAGCCTTTAAGAAGTGTCAAATGTGGGAACCAGAAATGGTAGATGTATTTATCTGATAGTGTTAGCAGAGAGGTCTTCAACACTGCCATTAGTTTAGAGCAATAATTTTTCAACACTTCTAACTTTTGGAAGGGATTAGTGCCTAGTTAAAGTTAGTGATCCTCTGACTTGCCACCAGACAGAAAAATCAGGCATTATACATTTTTAAACTTGTAAAGTTTCCCCTGGCTTAATATGTAGGCATAGGTACGTAAGCATAACTACCACTTACTTACTACAGATAAGGCCACTATGGCAGTCTTTACATCCACCATCAATGTATGCACAATTTCCAAATGAGAAGGCCAGTTAATGAAAATAGCACTACTACATAAATATTACCTAAATGCAACCATAATATAAACACCACCACAGCTGATAGCAGACCCACAAAAGAACATGGAGAGATTTCTCCGTCGACATTCAAAAATAACATCTCTGAATGAACGACTACCATCTGCCTGCATTTCCCAGCCGTGCTACAGCCCATGCTTTGTGGGGTTGTATTGCTCGTGCCCGGTATCCTGGGACTTCTGGGAAGGAGCTCATGTGCAGCCTGATACAAGGACAGTGCGTGTGCAGACAAAGTTGTTAGGGAAACGGACACTTTTATTTAGTTGTGATTCTTCCTAAATGCTTTTCCCCTCCCCAGATAGGAACTTCCTGATTAGACTTTTCTTTCCCATATTGCTTCATCAATTGTCTTCTGCTGGAGAAAAGCCAGGCACAGCTCCCAGGCTTTTGCTTTGGGGCAAAGAGATCTTCAGTGAGCAGGATTTGGAAAGTCTCCACGGCAGGAGCAAGCTGCAATGTGTGTTTTGTGCCCAATTCATAATTCTGTCTATAAGATCCCGAGATAATCTAATCTTCACAGAAAAAGATAGGCTGTCAGTGAGAATATTTTAATTTCACCTACTAAAAAGGGAGAAAGGCCATGACACAGAAACTAAACAGATTAAAGGTGTGGGGATCTTTGCACTGGAGATAAGCTGATGTGCAATAGCTTTATAAAGTAAGAAGGAAGCTAGAAGTGGGAGAAGATATAAATGAAGTGGCACTAATTTAAAAAAATAAAAATAAAATAAAGATTTGTTTTAAGGGCTGAATGGGTTGAAGAGAGGTGACCTTAAAAATCACCTTGTTTATGTACTTAAATTTCTGATTTTCTAATTCACAGCATTAACATAGACTGAACTAAAAAAAATCCTAATTTATACAGCTGTTTATCATTAATATAATTATCCTAGTGAATTTACATTATGACCTGAATAAAACTAATGTCACAAATAACAATGTCAGCACTTCCACCATCTAATTGCTCCTTCTTCAACATCAAGAGGAACAAGAAGGCTCCGAGCCTCTGGTTAGCTTCTTGTGCAAGTCCTAACTTCCTTCTGGATTCATCTCCTGCATATGGGAACTGATTGCTCAGTCTGCTCTGCTTATTTCCATGTAGCTGCCACCTGTAACAGGCCTGCTTGGAAGAAAAAGACCAATAAAAACACCCAAACCCCCAGAAGCATGTTACTTGGACTGCCCTCTTGCTTTTTTCTACCCTTCCAGTCAGTCATGATTTTAACAGGTTCTATCTTGAGAAGTACTAAATCCAGAAACCAGTATTTTATGCCATCTGGAAGCTTGATATCCTTGTTTTTCAAATGACTTACGAAAATATATCTAATTCTAAATAAATTATGGGTTGCTAAAATCCAATTTGGAGCAGAATAAAACCTAATTGAATGAGGTAAATAGCAAAGCTTTTCCATTGCGATGCACTGGGTGGCTGGGAGAATTGACACAAAAGAGATGTCGGAGACCTGCTGGTGGGCTGGAAGAGGGAAGACATTTTCCAGACAGACAAGCACAACATGAAAATGTAGAAGTGCTCATATAGCTCCTGGAAGGAGTAAGGCTTGCTGGGCAAAATAAGGCTGTGGGGCATGGGGCTGAAGGCAGGCAGCAAGAATGCCCACAGTGTCCCTTGGGAGCAGGCACTAGTGCCCAGCAGTGTGTGCAGAGCGGGGGAGCAAGCACAGAGGCTGTAGCAGGAGGATGGTAGCATTCCTGTTGCAAAATGCCAAACAGTCTTGAACAAATCAAGAGGTGATAGCCATGGAGGTTGAAAAGAGAAGCTCACTAGTAGTTCTGAGGAAGAAAAGCGAGCACGTGAAGCAGGCTTTTGGCCAACTTCCCCTCCAACTGGGAGAGCAGCAAGTTCAGGGGCTGCAAGGATGCCCTGCTGCTGCTCCGCACTCAAGGGCAGAGTCCTTTGCCTTGGGTGCTAGGAGAGACTCCAGCATGAAAGCCAGCTGTGCCAGGCTTGGCACAGGGTTTAAAGCTTCAGAGAACATTTCTCTTTGGTGTGTGTGTGTATAAACCTGTAGATGTATACACATACACACACTTTTTGTTCTCTGTCTTTTCAGAGTTGCAGTAAAAATAATCAACGGCATTGCCAGCTATCCTTGAGCTTGCTGCCTTCTTAAAGATATGTGCTGGTGGTTCCTCAGTACCTACACAGCAAGCACAGCAAGGAAGTGTGCAAGCAAGGCAAAAAAAATTCACAGTATAAATAAATAAAAATTAAATAAAGGAAGCACTCATCTTCTCAATACTGTAATTCTTGGGTACAATATAAAACCAATCTTCTGTTCCTGGATAAAAATATTAGTAATACAACTTAAAAAAAAAAAAAAAAAAAAAAAAAAAAAAAAGGAGGACTACTCATGCTTACATAATGGACAAGAAAAAATTAATTCTGGCTGCAGTTGTGAGAAGTTTGCAAAAACTTGGAGAGAGAAGGGAATTTTCCACTGTCTGATGTCTCGGGGAGTCCTTGTGGAAGCATAGGAGTGTTGGGTTGACAACGCCTCTTGGAATTACAGCCAGTTACAACTCCTAGCTGCTCCAATCCAACGCAAAGCTGCAGGCAGCCCTTTTGCAGAGTTTGAATCTGCTGTACTAGCAAAGTGCTTTCAGAAAAATACATTAGGCATACACAGATTGAGGGAGAGCACACCAAATTCTGTGAATGGGCTAGGGGGGGCGCCCCCCCCCTTGTGAAGGAAAGGGAGCTTTCTCACTGTTTTGGCTGGAAGGAGAGCTCTCCACCCTTACCACTGCAGCACACATTTCGGCAGGAGACATTGCAAACCTGACCAAATATTATTTTTAAAAATGAATCATTGATCTGTAAATACATCCCCAGATGTTCATATTGAATTTGCAGCATTCAGCATGCTGAGCCTAATTGTCCATTCAAATCACCCTAACCGAGGCATTCTCTGCTCAAGGGAGTCACCATATGCCAATATAAAACCTGCGTTAAGTGACTGGAGAATCAAGCCTACGCTGTTTTACTTTACATTGCTATGCATTGCTCTAATCTGAGTGCAAAATAATTGCAAACGTTTTCTCTGTGAAAGAATAAGGAGTCATAAAACCTTCAATCATATTTTAATATGCAGTCACACTCTACTTGCATAAGTAGGAATTGGAATAATTATAAAGACATCATTTTTAATTGTCACTCATCATTCAGTTGACTCCTTAAGTAGAACACACATTTAATTAATGCCT
Source organism: Oxyura jamaicensis (assembly GCF_011077185.1). Lineage (NCBI taxonomy): Eukaryota > Metazoa > Chordata > Aves > Anseriformes > Anatidae > Oxyura > Oxyura jamaicensis. The sequence goes on from NC_048894.1 coordinate 86,704,091, forward strand.
TAGATTTTAGCGTCAATTACCACATTAGATGTTCTCCCATATTCATTCCATCTGCTGCAAGTAAATATATTATCATTGCACAGTTATGCACCCATACAGGAACCTGATCACAAATTTTCCTGCCTCCTCATGACCTATTGTACAGTGAGTGGAAACATTTGCAAAACATAGGCACAAAAAATAAGTTTTGGCTTGAAATTAGAGATATTTTCTTATAAGCATAAGGAATTTGCTCAGCTCGCAGGTATTGGTTTAGATAAGAAAGATATGTTGCGCTTAATGAAAAAGCGAAATGAAGAGCATGTTAGGCTCTGAGACGCTAGCATCTCTTGATTACCCAGCACCCAGGGTATAGGACATTGTTTGTTATTTCACTGTTTCAACTCATTTTTCAGCTATCTTATATTTTATAATCGTCAGTCTGATTTAAAGACTTCAGGTGATTTAGATTTTACCGTGTTCTTCAGTAACCTGCACCCACAATTAATTGCATCCACTTCCAAAGCATTAGACTGCAATCCTCATGTCATTTGCTGTAAGGCAAAGGTTTCCTAGTTATTCTTGCTGCTCCTCCAAATTCCAATGGCCTTTTTCTAGTGTAAATCCTCAGTCTTTTAGCCATAGTCTCTGTATTGCCCCAGGCAGGCACAGTAATTTCTCTTCCCTGCTCCAGCTTGGTGTTCTCCAGCTCACTCATCCACCAAGGGCTCTCTCATGCCCTCTTAACAGCAACGTCACACCTGGAAATCCATTCAGGTCATCTGTATGCCACTATTCCTAGGTTGTTGATAGCTCAGACGCAGAGAAAAAATAAGGCAAAGGGAGGAGAGAGGAATATGCAGCCGAATTTTGTCAGGTCCAAGAGACAGGCAGGGCGCAGAGCCAATTCTCCCAAGTGGAGGAGCATGGACTGAGAATGCTGATATTGCTCAAAAAACTTGCTCCCCAAGGAGCACTTTAACATAGTATGCTGACTGTTGACTGCTCTGCACTGAGGCCCTATCTCATGCAGAAAGACAAGTTTTGCCAACCGGTCTCTGCGGCAGAGCTTGGAGGCTGTTTGTGAGGGCACGGCACTGGCCTCTGAGAATGACTAGCACGGACAGGGCAGTATCCAAAGCTTTCAGCTCCCCGGGAATCTGCCTGAAGCTAGCCTGGCAGACAGCTCACAAGGGAGACCCCAGCATTTTCTGGGCCATTTATTGCTGCCGTGAAATTTTTCAAGCACTCATAGGCTTTAAGTGCAACAGTTGATATGTCCTGGGAACATTTCTGCTGGGAGCAGGTAATGATGGTCTTTACCCCTGTGATTACAGGGCGTAGGAGAGGAAAGGAATGTGAGCCCCCATGGCTCCTCTGAGGTGCAAACGGCACACTGACAATTACCTCCCTAAAATCAACACCAGGTGCTTGTGTGTGTCACAGTTAGCTTCTCCTCTCCTCTCAGACACAGTTATTTCCTCTACGAAGCAGTCCTGATGCACAAAAATCCCACACTTACCCATGGTCATCTGCTGATTTGAACTCCCAAATTGATAATCCCTATTATGACTTCCTCAGCATCTGCCCGTTGGGTGGAATGACCTGAAAATCAGGAAGAACAATGCTCCCCAGGATCCCAATCAGTGCTGGCACTCCTAATTGCTGCCCTGCACAATGGGCTGCTGTGTTACCAGTGTAAGGGACTACCCTGGGAACAGTCATCTTCTGAGTAGTCATCTTGTCTTTTAAAGTCACCTCAAACAACTAAATAGTATGGCTTCAGCATTTGCTCAATCACCTTGCAATTTCCTACGTTAAGACAGACTGCACATGTTGCAGAGATGATATCTAATTTTTTAAAACAGGGTGGTAATTTACTTCATCAGTCATGTCATTTTAAAATAATAGCACAGGTTAGGACATGCATTTTAAAAAGTGGACATCCGAAACTTAAAAAAATATGCCTATCAAGGTGTTATTTTATAGCAGTGATGTATTTAGAAATTTTTATAGGGTTAAAAGAATATTACAGGGTTGACATGATGGTCCTGTAAGTCACAGTATAATACAGAATAAGTATTTTATGAGAGAATACTGAAAATGGACACAAACTGTGTGCATAGACAACTTAATGATTTGCCGAATGTTGTAACAACTGACTAATTAAAATACTAATTAACCTTTAAAAATGCAGTTTCCACTGGAAGAATTTTATGAGCATTGACCACAATTTAACATGAAGATACACAAAACTGTGTGTATTTTAAAGAATTCTGAAAAACTAGTCCTCCCAAATATTTAGTTGCACTGTCTGGTATTGACTTGTTCAAGTGCCAAAATCCACTCACTGATGTTCAAGACAATGCCTCCCAAACAGCTGTATGGACACAAACTTCAGATTTTGGAGGTAATTGATAGCTCACATTTCAGATCCAATCGAAGTAAGGCCTTTGAAGTAATGTGTTTCCATGGTGCTTAGCCTTTTCTGTTAATTAGCAGTAAAAAAAAAAAAAAAAAAAAAATGTTCAGATTTTCCATACAATTCCTCAAAAATGTAAGCCACCCCCCCAACTCCAAAACATTATAATTTACAGTGCACCTAAGTTTCAGAGGTGCCAATTCTGGTCACCAGCTCACTTCGCTGAAATAATATACTTGCTTTGTTGTAGCTATGTAATACTATGTAAGCTTTTATTTACTGTGTGAACTATGATCTGAGGTTGTTAGCAAGTGTAAATGACAGGAACAAAGGTCTTGTGGGACAGAAAAGCAGTGAGTAGGAAGCATCCACTGAGTATGATGCCGAGCTGCAGTCTGCTCTGGGACAGAGGAAATAAGGAGCTGCTGAAGGAGGAGGAGAGCATAGAAGATCCTTTGGACTAATGCTCCATTTCACTATGCAGTCACTGACTGGGTCCACCCAAAGTTCAGTATGGAAACTGACTGATATCCAACTTGTCTTCATTTAAGTGTTTCTGACCTGACAAATACAAAATAAATAAATAAATAAATAAATAAATAAATAGATAAAAATAGACTCTGAAGTACAGGTACAAAGAAAGGTGACTTTCCATATTGCCCTCACTTTAGTTTTGAGGACTTGTTCTGAAGTTTACTTTAGTCTGTCCCACATCCTTCATTGCTTTTTCTTCCCCAGTTATGTTTGTATTGTCATCAAGCTCTGAGTTTGCATCTAACTCCTTGTTCTGGTAATTCCTGTGATAGCCAAAGAAGAAATGGAACAGAAACAAAAGAGTCAGAAAGCAAGAGATATTGACCAAAAGCCAGAGTTGGGGCATTTCTTCACTGTTTCTGAGACTCATTACACTTTCTGTCCACTGCATTTATTGCCATGGTGTTTAGGAATTTCAGCCCTGGGATCCCATAATGAGCTATTTCTGTGAAGTGCTGTATAAAGGCAGAACAAAGAGATGGTCCTTCCTTTAAGATCTTACCGTGGATGACAACAGATGGTGATGAGCAGACAGAGGGGGAGTACAGGAAAACAACAAGACAACTGTGAAACTAATTAGGATTGTAAAACTCTGGACAAGCCTGGTCACAATAGAAATATTAGTGGTTTTGGAGGCTACATTATTTCAGCTTCAGAATCAATGAAGCAGCCATCAGACTAAATCTACAGGCAGTGCTTTATATCTCCTTATTTTTGAGAAAAGAAATAGTGTTAACCTACTAGAAAACAGACACCTCAAATCAGTATGGATGAAAACAAAATATGGAACCTCTGTATAAAATCTGCGCTGTTCTATTCCTCTTTTTGTTAACCTTACATTGTTCCTGACAGGTCAAAATACAACTCTGTTTTTATTTCACACTTAAGGACACTTAACTGTCCTTTTATTTTCCTTTTTCCTTTCTTTTTCTTTTCCTTTTTCTTTTCTTTTTCTTTTCCTTTTTCTTTTCTTTTTCTTTTTTCTTTTTCTTTTCTTTTTCTTTTTCTTTTTCTTTTTCTTTTTCTTTTTCTTTTTCTTTTTCTTTTTTTTTTTTCTTTTTCTTTTTCTTTTCCATTTTTTCTTTTCCATTTTTTCTTTTTCTTTTTCTTTTTCTTTTTTTCCACTTTTTGTTCCTGCAACATTTTCTTTCTCCCTGAGACATCTATGTGCTGTCATTGTCTCTGCATTAGTCACATCTCAGAGATGGCAAAATCAGCTCAGAATTTATAAATTGCTTTTATATCTTTGGCTATTTGGTCTTCAAATTCCTCCCTGTTTTTCCTGCGTTATTTCTTCTGCTTGTGCCATCCATAATTTATGCTCCTTGCTGTTATCTTTGACAGAGAGATGTTCAATAGAAATATTCCTTCCTACAGCTTTTTCTGCATTCCATACCCCACTTGATTCAAGTTATTAGTCTATATAAAGTAATGTGGTGCTCCTTTCTGATTTATCTAAGTAGGCCTTGAAACCATGCTAATCGCCAAGTTATGACTGTCTGTGTATCAGGCAAAAGAATGTGTGGGTAGCATTTGTCTCCATAAGGAGGGAGTCCAAGAGCCAGCCTTAAGGATATTATTAACATTGTATCTTAGGTTAAAATATATTAGCGTGTCTCTTCAATGCACTGAAAACACTCCTGAACATTTTAACTAATATTCTAGGCTTCAACAACAACAAAAAGCAGCAATATCCAAGCTCCTGTTCAACTGCACTGTTCCCATGCTGCTGAAATGCCAAAACAGCTGTGAAATAAAAATGTAAATGTCATGTAAAATATTCACAGAGCATGTCATGACAAGTGCATTTTCTCCCAGATGCTCCTTCCATTTGAGCTGGTGTCCCAGCAATGGTAAGCAGAAGTCTGGGTCATACTGATGTGAAAAAAAAAGAGGAAAGATGGGGAGACAGTGACCATCTTGCCCATGCAGCTCATGGTTTACATCTTTATAGCATTTTCCAAAGCCAGTCAGGACTATTTTTTTATTGTATTGTATTGTATTGCATTGTGTCATATTTCATTCCAAGAAACAGGAGTAAGGGTTAGGTGTTTAAAATGATTGTCTAAATTGCCTCCATAGTCACTTAGGACCTTTGGATGGGGTGACCTCCCCTGTGGAGTAGAGAGGACTAGATTCCTTACTTTTAGATGTCTGAGTTCAGGTGCAATTAGTAACATCTGATATATACAAACATAATGCATAAAGTTAACTCTTCTAGAAGAAAATCCTATATTAATATACCTTCTTACACGGGGTCCTAACATTTTTATATAGGACTTGAACTGGCCACATCAGACTGATCAATTCCACTGGGAACATCACAAAATTGGTGAAAGTGCAATTGGAATAAGGTGCTGACTGACATTCGGTCTAGATCAGTCACACTGAACAAGACTCCATACAGTTTTATATACATACTGCAACCTATATAACATATATTCTGATCCTGGTGTCCTCCAGTTCTTCTGAATACAAGAGCAGGTTACTAGTTAACCTGAGAAGTCTGGCAGAGCAGTCTTCAGAGGTCTTTAGTTCACAGCAATGTCAAAAGCCTATTTCTTGAAGTAAAGGGATGTCCAAGAAATGCTTTGTGTTATGGTCTATCATTACAGTAGAAAGAGAAGATGCTCCAGGGAGTGAGCCAGAAAGGCCTTTCGTTGGAGCTGAACATCATCTCTTCAGTGGAGTGAGCGAGACAGATGCTCATATGCCCTCAATTTTACCACCGTTGGTCCTTCAGAAGCCACTCTATTTCTATCAAAAAAGATCAAAGACAAATTAGCTAGTGAAACACCTTGAAAGAGATACCTTTCTTCCTGCCATTTCTTCAGCACCCTCATATTTCTAGTGAATGACTCAGCTTGAGCTAGTGTTGGGTTAGTTTGTTCATTATTTTCAGCTGTGTCTCCTGCTCTTGCCTTTGTTGGTTTCAGTGGAAATGAAGCAGCCATTTTATCAAAAATGAGCACATACAAATGTCTTTTCTGTCTTTTCTCACATCAATCTGTAGTAATGCATTATTTTGCAATCAAAGAAGAGCTGAACAACAATTTTCCACAACAGAGCTCACAAGAAACTACTTGGAACATCAACTTGCAAAATTGTAATTTTAAATTATCTTTAGCCACATCAGGGGACATAGTAAATACAGCACCATGTGCAATTGGCTTCTTTTTAAATGTATATTTTTCATGTATATTTGTAATGGTCAGTGCTTACAGATTTTTAGTAAACAGGAGTGGATATTGCTGTGGATTATTTTCTGAATATTTTTGTTAAATGATTTTCTGGCCTTTGAAGGATATAACATTTTTAGGGAACATTTTTAGGGATGACTAAAAGGAAGTACTGTCCTCCTAGATTTTTCTCCAAGCGAGCTGGATTTTCACCTCCCTTTTTACAAGATACAGTTTTTATGGGCAATTACTTGCCTTAGTGCTGCATATAACACTACTGTATACAAAGCATTACTGTCTGACCTCCTCGTTAATTATGCTAAGCATTGCAGCTGCTTTCCACTAACTGGGGAAATAAAACATAATAGCTTGTTTGCCTGAGGACGTTGGCTGTCCGCGTTGAAAAAGGCAGAAACAAAGTTTGACCTTTAATCTGGTCTAAGGTTGAGATATGTGCGAGGGGTTGTTGGAGACAGGACTCGCACACGTGCTCTGATTCTGCTGACTTCAGCGTCTGTGTGGCTGTGCATCCTGACTGGGATGAAGCACTGCTTGCTCCTTCACTAAACTGAAAGCTAAGTGTGGGTGACGTAAGGAAGTAAAAGTAAGGTCAGAGAGTTAATGACAGCTCCAGTTAAGGTTGATGAGCTGCTATATTCTAAGCGCTTCTTCCCAGTCATCTGAGGAATTCATGGAGGGAACCTACCTTTATTGATGATACCACTGATGATACCCTTGTCCTACTAAAGAGGATTTCACTACAGCCTGAAATATGTGATTTTTGAAGAATGGCTAAGCAAAACTAAAAAAGCCACATCTGTTGATGTCATCTGTGTTGCCCATTAAGTCAACAAGCATTCTTCTTTAGGGATTCTTCTTCACTGATGCTCCTTGTTACATTAGTAGTACCATGGACACAGACCCAGAGAACTAGTTATGTTCTCAGTTCCCACTTTGGCCTCTCCTACCCAATAATTTAAAGAGGAATAAGTGATTTCAAATGTTTGTAGACCTTATTCTTACTCTTCAGATAGACTTTGGTAAAATAAAATACTTCTCTGTAGCAATAGGCTCAGGTCTGGACATTACAGCTACAAGGATACATTACAAATTAGTGGGATGATTTCTTTCCATGTTTACATGCAAGGAACCTGAACCATGGAGGAACTGTGTTACCCAAACTCACAGCAAGTGGAAATTGATTGCCTTGATTCTCCTTTTTGGTCTCTGAAAGTGTGTTGATGGAAAACATCCCCACCTCCAGTGGAAAATGAGGAAAAATATTTCCCTCATAAATGCAAAAAATAATAAAGAGATATGTGTCGTCACAGGAGTATCCCATCTCCTAGAAACAGCTGCTCTGTTATTGTGGAGCTTTACTTTGCCATTGGCTCTCATGAAGTTAGAACAACCTTTGGCTACTTCCCACATACACTGCTACAGAAGGTAAATAAATGGGCATGATTTCTCAAACATTACCACTGAGCTCTTAAATAAGATTAAAACACAGAAGTAATTTTCTACTGAAAATATTCACTGTGATGAAATCTCTGGTGGAGAGAAGATGACACTAGCGCATGAGTGACACCAGGGATCCTCCAGAACAGTGAGGAAAGACCCTTTCTGTTCTGGATCTGTTTTTCAGATGCCTCTCAGATGTAAGGGACAGTTTTGCTTTTGGCCTTCTGCCACACCGTTAGATGTGCTGCAATGAGCCATGTTTACAGTTCACATTGCTGAAGATAATCCTGACAATGAGTACAGTATGAAGAGAAAGCAGCTGGGCCGTTGAGAAAATAATACATCGGAGGATGAAAAAGCAGAAGAGGTTGGGGCTTGGGAGCTTCAAGCTTTTTTCCCTTCAGCCAGGGTAATCAACAAAGTCATAAATTAAATATTTATTCCAAGACTTCACATAAGTTACTCAGAAGTCATCATCATCACAGGGCTCTTATTCACAGAGTCCATACATAGTTGGAAGGGAAAAAAAGAATTTGCTCAGGGAAATGTTTGTATCAGTAGTTAGCCATTATTTGTGGTCTTTCCAGATAAGAGAGCAGAACATATTACACTACTTATCACCAACATTATCTGCCATTAGACACAACTGAAATGGATTATTGCTTCTATATTTGTTTGTTTGCATTTTTCAGTAAGTAGAGCCACAGAGCAGTTATATATAACTCAGCTCCATATTCTCTCTTTTTTACTTCCAAACAAAGTATAAATAGCTTATTAAGCAACAGTGTTTTTGTTTTTTGTTTTTCTAAATGAAAGAAATTTATTTTCAATACGTATGTGAGACCTTTGTGTCTTTAAATGTGACATTGATCATGAGTGGAAAGAAAATTCCTTTAAAATTGTCTATTCAGGTATAATATAACATTGATACATGTTCTTCATTAATCCAGAACTGAACTTTATGACCTGAAACAATGTAGTAGCCATTAATACCATTTTTTAATGACAGAATATAAATTCCGTAAGGTACAGAATATACTTGATGGGCTCTTGTTCTACTTACTCAATAGATATTGTATAAATAACGTATTAAAAGAAAGGTTATTAAGGTTATTGAACCCAGCATTGCATAAATTTCTGTGACTTCCTGTCTTTTCTCTGGACTGTACACCGGTCAGGAAATCTTTCCTACATTTCCCTATAAAAGTAATTTTTTTGCAAAACTTTGCTAGCTGTTTTTGATGATAAGTATGTCCACCCATAGTTTCTTTGCAAGCTCTTTGCTCTGGTTATTTACTGGCTTTATCATGCTGGGTTATACTGCATAATTGTAACACGCAGACCCAATGACTGAAAAAGTTCAACGGGATAATGTTCAAGAGCAATTTGCAAAACAAACAAGCAAGCAAAAAAAATCCCAACTACCCACAACTAAAACAAAAACAAAACAACAACAACAAAAGAAACAAATAATATATAATCCACTCTTACAATTTCAGAATTTATAAATATTTTAAAATAACAAATAATGTGACCTCCAAAGAGCTCAAGTAACAAAAGTTGTTACCCTAGAAGTAGCTGTAAGATTCTTTATTTAAACATAATTTTGCAAATCTTCTCCTTATTATTCAGCCAGCTTTTGAGATAGTCACAGTGTTTATCAGACACTTAAAACTGTAAAAATCTGTGAACATCTGTCCTGGAAGTACTACTGATCAGCTTTACACAAGAAGTCATGTTAACAACACCCAATCTCTCTCGCAAATCTCTACAAAATGTGGAATTTCTGTGAAATGTGGAATAAATGTGGAGTACACCATTCCCCTCCAATTCCCACACAACGTTTAGTCTGGGACTATACCCAGGTATAAACTCCAGCAAGGCAAGAAATAGAGACCAGGGAGAAAGGCAAGAAATAGAGACCAGACATGTTCCTTCTCCCATTCCTTCCATTTAAGGACTTTTATTACAGATGGAAAACCTACTGCAGGCAGCTTTTCGGTTTCCAGTATTTACTCACCTTACTTTTTCTTTTCCCTTTCAAGGGAAAATGGTATGATCTGCATAGTATGATAGAATTCTGATTTTATTACAGATTGAGTCACATGAAAAATAGCACTAATGTTAAATAAAACCTTCTTTGAAGTATTTTTTTTTTTTTAAAGTGGTGCCTTTTTAAAGGATATTGTCAGCATATTGAAAGTTTAAGATAAATTTTGCCTGTATAGGTAAATTTTACTTGTATAGGTAAAATTTTACCTGTATGGGTAAAATTTTGTTGGCAATTATTTGGGGTGATTTGCCATTTATTGACAGACTTCCACACTTGCAAATTTCAATTAAAGTGACCACTTCTCAGTTCATTTTTTTCCATATTCCCGACTGCACCATGTGGAAACCACTAGAGTGATGAGGACACATTTAAGATGGCTTAACCTGGCCTAGAATATTCTCCTCTGCTGTAGTCTATTTTCTGGAATTGTTTGAGAAACAATAAAAATCCCTTAAACTGAGTCTTTAGTGATTTTCTGCCTTTCATATCCATGGCATTAATTAATGATTTGGGTCAATGAAACTAGAATAAAATTTATTTGCTTGGTGTTTAAAATAAGTTAATGCATAAAGGACTACATTTGGGCAAAAAGGCAATGGCTGGTTTTGAGTGTAGAGAGACTGCTCCTACACAAAGACCCATGGACCAGAAGTGCACAGGAGTTGCAACAGGAACTGAATTTGACCTTTTATTTAGTTCCAGGAAAATCATTTTTGTCTGAGATACCAAAAATGTTGCCTGCCCCTCTTTTGTTTCAGTAAGGCTGGGAAACAGGAATCGAGCAACAGGAGGACAAAAGCTATTCTTACAGATTTCCCAGCTCAGCTAAACCCAAGACTGACTGGAAGGCCACCAGGAAAGTCGGGACTCTGGAGACCTCCAGCCCGATCCAGAGAGACTTGTGGAGTCTTATCCATGCGAACAGCGATGCTGAGGGTCACAGGCTCGGAAAGTGGCAAGAATAGCTTCTGGCGCAGTATTTCTGTGCTGCTGCTTCCTGCTTGGGCTGAAACAAGGAAGTATCGAGTATGCTGCTTTTTAAAGACGGTTCTCGCCCCCCCCCCCCCCCCAGTTTTGTGCACTTCGCTGATAAAGGTCAGGAACCAGGCGGCAGAGCTAATGAGATTGCGTGGGATATAGGTCGTGGGTAGATGTGGCGGCGTGCCGTCCCTTTATAGCAAGCACCCTTAAGTGGATAAAGCAGGGTGCTGGGGACGAGGCGTCAGGGTGTCAGCCCTATTTCCGCACTGCCTTTCTTGAGGCTGATGCAGCTTGCTTCAGGTACCAGCTGTACCTTTGGTTTCTTCTGCTTCACACTGCTGAGGTCCTTTTCAGTCCTAAACAAATGCTTTGATATCTACCAATACAAAGATAATTCAGAGGTGATAAGCATTATCATTTATATAATGTAATACTGAAGGATGACTCAGTACTATTACCTATGCCAAAAGGGTGCTGTTGTACCTAAATCAAATCACTCTGTAATTTTTATATAAAATTCATGTTTTCATACTTTTTTCCCTGTTTGTTGTCATCCACACTACACTGTAATGAGATTTACCCAGAGCACTACCATAATAAAACTATTACAGTTCATTTCTACGTTGCTGCTGTTAATATTTAATAGACAATGAGACAGGTGTCCCAGTTTATGAGGCCATAATACATATCCTGACTGAATAAACTGTGAATGCTGAAGGACCGAATAGTTTTATCCCTACATGGGAACATGATTATTGCTAAGGGAAATAGGATGTCTGTTGTATTGTACAGTGTTGTCCCAGTTTAGGAAAAGACAAGATCTCCCAAGCTGCCTGCCAATCCAGTTCGCTGCGTTCACCTCCCAGCCTCCGCTTCTCAGAAACCATCTCATGAGACTTCAGCTGCTTAACGCAGAGGCCAAGAGAGGTTACCTGATCTGGAGCAAGAACAAAATGGCAGTATTTACTCTTGTCCACTTCAAAATTCATCTTTCCTAAAACTACATCAAGGAGAATGAGAAAAAATGAGATGCTTAATTTTGTTCAGTTTGCAAGAGGCTGCTGGACTACAGGGTCAGAGCATCATCTAAGTCTGACAGAAGTCAGTCGAGCTCCCGTGCTGGGATGTAACAGTTAAGAAATTACCTAATTACATGGTAGACTCAGAGGCACCTGAAATGAAGCCAAGATGAGCATCTGTGGTAGAAATTCAGTCCCATGATCAGGGTCCTCTTTGCTTTCCCTCTTGCAGAATCTGAGCTTCCACTTTAGGTTTTAACTTAAAGGCCTTTATGCTTGTTTTAGGATGTTGTGTATGGTCTCAGGAGAAATGGATAGTCTTTGGACATTTCTCAGCTGAACACCTATGACACGAATAAAAGTTAAATAAATGTTGAAAATAAACAATCAATTTTGTCCTATGTACTCATTTCTATACCTGTCAGAACTATAAGTAGTAAATTAATAATAGTTTACAGCGACATAACCTGATGTCACGTGAGCATAAGACTTGCAGTGCACTTTCCTGCTTCGGGCAGTTTTACATTTCAGTCCGGACAGAATGCCATGCATGAGAAACATTGCCCGATTGCCTCTGTTTCTGCATGTGAAATAGAGCAAATCAGCCTGATTTGTTATCCTCAGGTGCTAAGATGTTTTAGTGAACATGTCCTTCTTGGAGAAACATCCTTAAAAGCACTTTTTGTGAAGTTGGTAGTAGCCTGAAAAGTCTGTGCTTCCTTGAAAGAAACCCAGATGTGCAAGAGGCCAGCCTTATTTTGTGGCCAGCTTTTCTGTCACCAAACTGGTTCTGTCTGCCTGTAACAATGCAGGTCATGATGAGTCCAAGACTCTTCACTTTCCAGGGGAAAATCAAACAAGCATCAAAACCTCAGCAAGCTTACCTGGTCCTAGCTAGCGCAGGGCCTGCAGAGACACAAGCGAGGTCTGCTGGGGACTGGCCTAGTCCCAACAGGAGGGACAATGTGACTGAGCACAGAACAGTACTTTTATTGAAGGAAAGTAAAGCATAGCAGCTCTGCTGGGATTTTCATTCTCAGTGTAATTATCTTATTATTTTGAGGGATCTTTCTAGGTGGTCCCAGCAGGAAAGGAGAATGCCAGGTCTCAGCACCTCTGTGGGTGCAGACAACAGGGCACATGTGAAGGGGGGCAGAGCACTGAACAGGCCCTTGGATTTCTGTCAGTTTGTGACTACTCACCCCTTTGATGATCCCTATCCAGCACATTTCAACCATGCCTTTTTTTTTTTTTTTTTTTTTTTTTTTGTGATCAGCAAGTTCCTGCCTGTGTCGGCAGCTCATAGTCTGCCCTGTAACTTTATTTTCTTTACAGGGAGAGGGTTTCCTGTGGCCTTGTCCATGTAACTCTCATTCAGAGCTCTGAGGGGTGAACACCAAGTTTAGAGGAGCTATTACCTAATTTATTTCGCGACATTGAGAAGAAGGGAAGATGGTGTGTAATGCCTTCTTTAAAAGTCTGTGGCCTCATTTCTTTGCTGTTTCCTCTCTGAATAGAGTTGTATGCCACCCAAAATGAAAATTAAAAAGAACAACCACAAACCCTCAGCTCCTAGAATCACAGTAGTAAAGATAGGAGAATGTACTCTGAGCAACATCAGTTTATAATTAAAACATTTTTCTTTTACAAAAGGTGTCTAGGCTATTCTTGTAGGATATATATATATATATTATAAACTGTATTTTAGGTAAATTTTCTTCCTGTTGGAAAAACGAATATTTAAACACATTAAGTCTCAGAAAATCATCCTCTTTTATGACCATTTTTATCTAATGCATTTGGGACTATGCAGACTGCAGAGTTCTCTCAGTTAGTGGTTAAGATCATCACTACATGCAAATGTTCCTCATAAATAGCTATGGGCTCTGTTTCTGCATGGTGCTGAGTGGCTTTAGTCCTTACTAGTATAAAATGGGAGTCTGGCAATCATCCCACCTCTTGGGATCAGGACAGAAAGGGCATAATTTCTTTTTCCTGCAACTGAAGCATTCTTCAAAACACAAGGAAGCTCTTACCACATTCATAATTTGAGCCATGTCCATTTCAAACCACTATTCACCAATTTTTCATTTTTCCAAGAGTCACCAGACTGTCCACCACCTTAGAGGACACTACAGTGGGCATTTTATATTAGCTGGCACTTTGCCTGGATGTAGCAGGATGCTGCTCTTCTATTTATCTCTTGGCTCTCATAAGGGCTATACAATTATTGCACAAACCTTCTCAGCCAACCTGATACCATGGGTCAGAGCCTCTAGGTGGTGTAATTCAGCATAGCCCCAGTTTAGCCACCCAGAGAGGACAGGGGCAGTGGCCTAGAGATAGATCAATGCTTCCCAAGTAGTTTCTGCCCTCCCAAACCATTTTACCCTGTCCACCTCAGCTCTTGCCCTAATTTGTGTCTATTGTCTCCCTGGCTTCACAGCTCACAAGATATGAAAAACATTTTGCCATGCTCTCTTCCCTTCTATAGCCAGCATTTCCTAATAGTCTAAGTGCCTCAAATTCTGCACAGCTGGCCTCTAAGACAGTTGCAGCCACGGATGCAGGGCTGGGTATATCGACTATGGTCACAATTTATTTTTGGGATGCAGGAGTATGCCCACATTTCAGCAGCTGTGAATGCTGGCATGTGCTTGGGACAGGAAAGGTTTACATTGTCTGGATTCCAAGGGACTGATTTAGAGCGACTCATTTTGAGGCAGTTGGCCAGATAAAACCCATGCTGACTCCCTCCCCACCATTTAAAAACAACATGGTCACATCTTCAGCTTCTGGGCAGTGCCCTCAAGAAAACCAGCATGTACTTTGGGTCCTCTTTCTGTCTCTCCCTCAGTCCCTGGTGAGCAGAGGACAAGAGGTGGGTGCTGCAGCTGTCTGTTTGCTCCTCTGTCCAAGCTGGATGTCTCCTCTAGCAGTGTCAGGGGTGCCAGGCCCACTTCTACATGAACATGTGGAGTCAGCAACCATGCCTGTTGATGGAGAGGTGATTTGTCGTTCATTCTCTTTAGGGTCAGTGTCCGTGGACCACAGTGAGAAAGCAGATGATTAATTTCCACCACTTTTTGGAATGGCGACTAGCCCATGAAGCATTCTGCCCTAACCCAAACAAAGATATGATGCAACGACTCAGGGAACAATTAAAACTCCGATCATCTTCTTTAACGACTTTAGTAATGACAGCAGCAGCAGGAGAGTTTGCCCTCTCCAAGCATGCATTTCTCAGTGACATAATACATTTCAAACTTTAAAGCACCCTTGTGGTCATGATAAATGAAACAATTCAATAAATTAAACATTGCTCAGAGAGAGATAGCTGGTGAGTGCTGGCTGACACTCGGTTCATGCAAGAATAAAACAACAGAGGTCCCAAGGCTTCACAAAAAGCTCTGCTTTTGATTAGGTTTGCTTGCGGTGTGGTATGAGGTACTGCGACCTGCTCAAGCTGCCCTGCAGGATTCATCTCTGCCTCATCTGCTTTCGGTTCGCTGCATGACAAATGCTACCGCCGCTGCACAGCTGGTAACAGAGACGTGTCTCAAGGTCACAACTCATGAAAAATCTGGGTGGGACAGCATATATATTTTTTTAGAAATGCCTGATGCAAGTAAATTGCTGAAGCAGCCCCTTTTTGCATGACGGTTTAATTAATGACTGCCATGTTGCTGGGTTTTAAATGATTCACCGTGCTTATCGGAGGGCTCCTTTTCTGAGGCAGGAACCTTTCCTTCCTGTCATGGTTTACAGGGAAGTTTTCTCACTTGTGTAAGGCCCAACTTTCTCTTGTGCTGCTCCCCCAGCCCACTGGCAGTGAGGCACACAGAGAGCAGACGTATTTCTGGGGAGCTCCTGGGCCACAGGATTGTCAGCTTCTTCTCCTGGAGAAGGTCCCTTGCCTCCTTCCTGAGCAGGCAATGAATGGTTCCTTAGAGATTCTTGCAAGATAGAGTGCAAAAGATGGACACAAGGTCTAATAGTAGCCTAAAACCCACATTTTATTCCTTCTTTCTGTTCCATTGGTATGAGTAACAACCAAAATCATCTTTGTCCAGTTCTGGAGCCTGGCAGGAAGAGACTGAAGGTGTCTGAGCACCTGAGCAACTCAGCTAGAGTGGAAGACAACCCTGTGTTTTCCACAGCAGAGACTTTGGGCAATGATCCTACTGAGTGGAATTTCTTGAAACCAACACGATCCTTAACATTTGTCAAGACTGTTAGTATCTTGAGCTTTTGAGCTGTGAGGGAATTGGACCATGTTTCTATCTAGACTGTAAATAATTTGTGACAAGAGATGTTTTTATCACTGTGCTTCAAACAACACTCAGCATATTGCTGGAACCAACTATATAAATAAATTATATAATAAGTCTTTGGGTAACTTAAATACCACGCTGAGCAGTCAGTAGTTGAAAGTTGAAAGATGCCAAAGCCAAATTTGAAAATAGAAGGATATAAACCATTAGATAATTCAGTCATATTTGTTATCATTTTTCATTTTCTGTAGCAGGCTGTTAATATAGAAAAATATTTGGGTTAAAATATCATTGTTCTACAGAACAGATGTTTCTATATTACTTTTTCAATTGTGTTTAACAACATATTATATGACATGCTGTAGTCATAACACACTGTTAAAAAAACTTCTGCAGATACAACATTTACTTTTGATTAAACAAGTGCGCTGGGAGTTCAGTGTATCCCAATGTAATTAAATGTTATTATTCTGCCATTTTGGAGCAGTTAAATAAATTGCACAATGAGCTACTTTAAGAAAGTATGAAGAATAACTTTCCCTGTTTCTAAAACTTCAGGTAAACAAATTTAATCAGTTTAATGCTGAATACTGCATGCTGTTGATGTTCAAAATAAATCATATTGCCATATTTAAACATTCTTTTTGATGGTGGCAAAGCATTGCTCTCAAAATATGGATTACAAAGTGAGGACTGAGATGAGTAAAGTCTCTGAGCATGTAACAGATGTGTTGTGCTGGAGATCCAACTAGTGTAAACAGGTTTAAATCAATGGAGCTTGACATACTGAAGTTTTGAGCTTAACAAAAAAAAAAAAAAAAAAAAGGGAGGTAAGACGCTTGTACGATAAGTCCAAATGTACAAGAAAAAGTAAAAAAGAGGTTAACAGCAAGATCAACTGGTATTAAGGAAGTGATGTTGCTTGGAGAGAGCTGAAGAGAAATAAACATGAAATTACCATAGATAAAGAAAGGAAGGCAATAGCTGTCTAGACAAAAGGTCATCAATGGATGGGAAAGACACCGCCTCTTTCTTACCATTATTTTTTAAAAAAAACATTGATAAAAATATCTCCGTATAGAAGTGATTACAAAAATCACTCTCCTGTGTTTTGGTAGGATACAGATTTTTGACACACTTCCTGTATACTTTGATTCTTGATATCCTGAAGTCATGCGACTAAATGGGGTGGCAGGCAATGACCAAGATTGCAATGGGGTCAATCAAGGAGAAATCGTGATCTCTGGAGAAAGCACACCTTTAAGATTATTGGGATGTGGTTAGGACATAAGATTGTTAGGCACATGAACACAACCCTTTACATCTCACCCACAGTAAAAGGGAAGTTGTCTCTATGAAGGTTACCAGGTCAAAATGTCCTGATATGGCTAACTTCGGTAACTTGATAATTAACTTCCTAGCACAAAGTTTGAACTTTAATGTGTGTTATTTAGCTGCATGTCATATAGCCTCAGTGTATTTGTGTGACAGAGAACCCTTATCTGAATTATTAGCATTAGATCGTGAGCGGTTGCTAAAGAAGGGTGCAGGAAAGGTAAAAACAGTGCCCTAATTAAGTAGCATCCCCTCAAGGCTCCAAGGTAACTCCACAGTCCTGGCTCCTCAGCCCAGAGTCAGGGTTGTTTGACATGGCTTAGAGGAGAGCAACTGAAAGGCAGTCTGTTAAGGGCCTGACTCCTGAAGAGAGAAAAGAGAAAATTGTCTCTCACAAAAGCCAGCAAGCAGAGAGTCCAAAGCATAACTGCGTTCTCCAAAGAAGGAGGACATTTAAGTTATGCCTGCCCAAAGCATGAGGGGAATTCCAGGCCGAGGTCCTACAGCATGTAAAGGGCAAGTGTCTTGCTCAGCTGGCACTAAGATACATCCTGGGGGTGGGATTGGGGAGATTGTTAGCTCATACCTGAGAAGGTAGCAAAGGGACTTGCTTACTGCTTGGACAGGGTGCCCTCAGGGAGCTGGGAGAGGTCGCAGGAGAGGCAGGATGGGTGACAGACCGGGTAAGGGAAACCTGAACTGCATCAACATCTCATTCGAGGAACATAAGGTCACATTCATTGCATTCGCTGATGAATGGGCAGACTTTACTGCACATCCTGGACAGTCTACCTCATGCTATTAGGAATCATAAAGCAATTTAATACATGATAAGGGTGTAACTTGATACCTATCAAGTCTGAAATCTCAGCTTCTGCAAATAGTCACACCCTTCTGCTTAGACGAACTGTTGAATAATAAAAGTGTTTGGACTAAGCATGCCATGAAATGTGAAGTCAAGGTTATATATGTCAGTTCTTCAGCCCAGACAGTGAGGGCTGGCTTAGGTGAGGCAGCCAGCCCCTGAGGGGGGTAGGGCATGCCTGACAGTGAACTATTTCGTTCCTGATGGTTGAACCAACTTCGTGGGGTTTCAGGCAGACTGAAAGCTAAACATTCCTGCTTAGGTAGAAACTTCTTCTCCCTCTATTTTGTTTATTTCACACAAAAACCTTGAATTGGGTTTAAAATAGGAGACAACATGTAACCTTAGGAAACCACATTCCCAGTGTTCGAACATATTTTGAGGCTTTGCTAATATGATATTAAAGTGTATGAGACACACTGGCTACCATTTGGTCTGAAGGAAACAACAGATGCCAGGTAAAATAAGAATCCAATGCTGCCAGTTGCAGGGCCTGGAGGAAATACCAGAGATGTCGATGGAGCAGAGGACGGTGATAATTCTAGGCTATGTCTACACGGCTTGTCAAGCAAAAATAGGGAAAGTCTGATGTGCCCCCTGACCTCACTCTCTGCTTTTATGCCACCAACTCCACAGTACTTCTCGTTCAGGCTGCTGGTATCCATATTGCGTAAGAAACTCTGAGCTATACACTGTGCTTGCTTCTAGGTCAAGTATCACCAAGAGCCATGTACAAAGGACTGCTTAGATATGTGGCCACAAGGCCAGATGGGATAGATGGTCATCGCCAAGGTGTTTAAATTGCTTCCATTCTGTCTGCACTACAGTCACAAAACATGTTTTGTCCTTCTCATGCCTTCTCTCACCCACCCCCTGCATTCCCCTCCATTCTCCCCTAGATTCACATCTGAGCACAAGCATCAGAAGTCTGTACATGAACTTGGACTGGACCACTCCAGGTAGGCAGTGTTAAATGTACCCTTGGTATTCAGAGAGCATCTCCAGGGGATTCTTTCTGGTGATGCTTTGGATGAGAAATTGAACCTCAGGTCAGATTTCTCCCCTGCTTCTAGCAGGGATCAAGTCTTCCAGTCTTCCAAGCAGGGATCATGTCTTCCACCAGAGAGAGAGCAAACACAAAAAGCTGTGTGTTTTCCCCATCTCTAGGATTCCAGTGTGGATGGCCCTTTTAGATAACTCTCCAGCTGCTCAGCTTTCCTCTGCTGCACTTTAGCTTTTCCTTTTTTCCTCATTACTTTTCTTCTAGTCATTTCTTGCAGAGGAGGGCTTCCCCAGGGTCTCACCACTGTCCCTTTTGTGAATTCTTAATTTCAAAGGTATTCTTTGAACACCTTATGTGCCTTCCTGTATGTAAATGAAGTTCAGATGTTCTCAGATGAATGTCCTTGCAATTTCTCAAGAGGCAAATGAAACAACAACTCCTGCCATCTGATTTACTTAAATGCAAGATCCACGTGAATACAAAAACTGTGGACAGATAGTTTCAGATGCTGGAACAGGAAGGCTGTTCAGAACTCCTGCTTTCCTGCTTTGCAGAATAAATAGCCAGCACCAGGGTAGCTATAGCAACATGCGTATCCCCACGTTTGAGGGAAATCTAGTCTTTATAATGGATAATCCAATCTAGCAAACAAAGCAGATACCTATGTAAATCTAATAAAGTTATTAAAATTAATTTAAGATTAATATAATGATATAAAAATCCTTTGCACAGCATGCAGCAATTTTAACTCTTCAGTTTCGGTAGATAATCAGGCCTACTACATCCCCAAACTGCGTCTGAAAAAAAAAACATGTTTCTTAGAAACAAACTTCAATTGTCAGTCTGATGTTTTATAGATGCATGTACACACATATGCACCCACATTCCATATACACATTATATATATGCTACCTATATCCACAAGCTTATGAATGTGTGTGTATTTTGAAACACTTTTTAAAAGTCTTAGTCTTCCTTAGTCTCTCTTATAATATTGCTGGTGCAATCTTCGCAGGCAGCACTGATGTAGGATTTGTGTCCTCCTGCTCAAAAAGCAAAGGCCTTTGGATTTGAGCTGAAGGATTTCTTTCGCCTGTCAGCAGCCCAGGGCTGCAGAGGCATCCCTGTTTAGACTGAGCCCAAGGATTAGAGGCAGTCTACTCATGGGCTGTAGCTTCCCCCTTACATTATCGGCCATCTTCCTATCAAATTCACAGCCTCTTGTTCTCCCAGAGTTAAGGACATGTCTCCCAGAGAGCTGAAGATAAGTAGTTCCTTTTGTCTGAAAAGTGGGGAAGAATTCCTAAAAGCACAAATTTACATTTTATGATTTTGGCCCTTTTTCCAAACTGTTCCTCATTCTTGGAACTCCTTCCCTCTTTTATGATCCAAGCAACCACCCATTTTCATTTAAATCATTCCCTGTAACACACTTTCTCTGTGAAGCCTCCGGCTACAGATGACTGGATATGGCAGAAACAGTGTTTGAATTCAGAACAAGGGTTTTGTTTGAGCAAATTGTTTGGGGAATAGCCACTTTTTATACCACACCTGATATTCAACAGAGTATTAGCATGCAAACAAGGATTTATTATTCACGAATCATTATTTCATTATTCTTCCATTTAAAAGAGCTCCATTCATCCAATCGCAGCACCAAGGGAATAGACACATATCATGTCACCCAGCATATCAATCACAGGCCTTAAACAAGGATGAGCAAGTAGTCACTGTGAAGGGTTTGCCAGTTCACCTATTCTCTAGGGTGGAGTTAGGTTCTGTTTGCAAACAAACAAACAAAAAAGCATTTTTGGGGTAATCTGTTTGCAATCAATAGCCGAAGCAATCCCTTTTTTCCAACAAAAATCTGTCATGGATAAAAATTCACTTAACAAGAGATAGGAAAAAAAATAATTGTATAATTTTAAATTTCAAATTGTGAATGGTGTTGTCTCTTTATGTTCTGCCCTATGTTACTTTGCAGATCCACATGGGAAGGGTTTCTTTCCGTAGCAGTTGTCAATGCTGTAATATTCCTAATAAATTTCAGCTAATAGTGAAAAGACAGATTTTCTTGAATTGTGCTAAAAAACAATAACAGAAACAGAAGAGACCCGAGGAAGAGTTGGGAAGCAACCCTCCATAGTCTCTAAACACACTTTCTTCAATGCTCCTCTGCACACAAGCTCTTGCACACATTGGCAAGCGTGCCCACCGCAACTTCATGTGCCTTGCACCAAACGCCATCCAGAGAAAGGTGATGATCCTGGAGAAGGAGCCTGCCAGCAAAACCATGGCCACATGCCGCTGGTGTCCCATGGGGAATTCCTCCCACAGAGAAATAGCAGTGGATTTATGGACTACATACAGCAGGATGAATAATACGATGGTGGGAGGAATGCCCAGTTGTCTGTGTGGGCGCAGAGTCTCATTGTCAACTGCTATAAATTCTTACTCTGATCCTCTGAAATTGTGCCGATACAATCCAAGACATCATTAACCTCCATAATCATATTGTCCCTTTTACTCTCAAGGCTCTATTATTTTTCCTTTATTTTCTCGCTATCTGGAGGCCCCGAAAAAAGGGCTGGATCATGCTGACTTAACTGCTCTGCCAAGGACTCGGTGGATGGGAACAGCCGTCGTTCCCTGAGAAGAACCCAGCTGAATAAAGCCAATCGGACCATTTGACACCATTATTTGACATTGAATAATCAGGTAGGTGCTGATAAGTGCCATGTGGTGAAGCAGAAACGTTATGTAAAACAAATGTTTATGTTGCTAAACATTTGAGTTTGTGGTTAAATACTACATGGTCACACACTGTCCATTCATGAGGTGGCACCAGGAGGTCACTGTGCATGAGCACGACTATCCCACTTTGCGTCCATTCCCACCAACTCCTCAGGTGTCAGCAGCTGTCAAGCTAATTCTCTAGCTATACTAGAAAGTACTGTACTGCATCATCCTGAATTGCAAAACGTCATGAAAGGACGATGACTAGCCCACTTTTCCAAACAGTAAATATATATGTGTGTGTGGGCATGAGAAATACTGCAGGTATGGAAAATGCTATGGAAAAGCTGAAAAACCAAGTCCTCGGTGCAAAGTTAAAATGCCTGCAATTTAGGTATGGATTTGCTGGTTTCTTTACTAATCAAATCCCAAACCATCATCGTAATCGACACTTCTAATCCTCTAAGGAGAGGAGCGCTGCTACCAGTTGTGCTTGTGCAGCCTGAGCAATCTCTGTGCAACAGAGCAGAGCCTTATTAGCACATCCTGCAAAATGATAACTGGTAGTGTGAAGTCCTTACCTAACATTTATAAACACTTCCTCATAAGAAACGCCAGGCACTCCAACATATTTAATTTTAGGAAAGCAGCTGGTCCAAAGCAGGGGAGACAGTATTATTAGTCTCTCTCTGGGGCAGGACTGATCATGCTTTCCCATGGAGAGAACTGACAGGCGGAGTTTTGGAGTAGCCCTGGTGCCAGGCACAGTACCAGCAAATCAGCTGCCCAGTGAAGGGGACATGACCAAGCTTCCCAGTACCCAAAATCTTATCTCAAAACATATGCTATTCTTGTACCTCAAATCATTCTGTGATTCATAGCTGAGAGCACAGCTTCTGACCAGTGCCCTTATAACCCCCAGGCACCCCTCCAACCTCCTCATCCCATCCCACACCTGCGTTTTTTCCACAAAAGGGTGAAGTGCTGCCTTCCAGGGGTGCTGGGGAGAGAGGCAGAAATGCAAAATAAGGTGAAGGCTATAATGAATTGCTGTAGAAATGAAGGTTTGTGGTCTGTGAATGGTGGTCAATGTGGTCTTTGGCCAAAAGGCCAAAAAAAAAAATCCGCATAAGTGTCTCACAGAGCTGAGCAAGACCAGAATATTCACTGGTCCAGTCTGACATGGACCTAAGCTTCAAAAGCTCTGGTCCAAACACATACTCCTCATCTCAAGGGCAGCTGGGTGGTGCCACCTGAGCCCCCCTTAATTGCCGAGCATGGATAAAGCATATGGAAAACCTCAGGACGGGGAAGCGGCACAGAATGTCTCTGTAGAGCGCCTGTGCCAGGAGGAAGCCAGCCAGAGAAGCACAGCCGAAAACGCTTCAGCAAGAGTGGATCTGAAAGCCGTGATTCAATTTGTACCCAGCTCAGCTCCATGACTGTCTCTTAGCTGCTTCAAATTGCTTTCTTTTTGGCAGCCCAGAAATTAAATGTTAACTCAGAGAACTGTATTAATCTCTATTAGCAAGGAGCTGGAATCTAAATAGCTTGAACCTGGGCCTTCCTGTATGTCAGCTGAAGCAGTGTGCATTTATCCAGACTATAAATCAGTTGGGCAGGCAGAGCAACCAAAAGCAGGTGTCACAAAAATGCAACAACATTTACCTTGACATTGTTTTTTGACTTACTTAAGAAAGCCTCCAAAAAATAAACAATATTGTGACAAAAACTAGGAACTGACCTAGGAGGGCTAAAATACTAAAATAATTCAAAATTGATTTATTTTTAACTTTTTCCAAACGTTGCAGATTACAATAGCATTACTGCAGGTTTTCAGCTGCTACCGTTGTGTTTCTGTAAGGGAAATTCCCTCTTAAATAGTTCTGCTCTAATAGAAGAAGCTGAATTTCTTCCACACAATACACAGTGTGCGGAAAATGCCTGCTTGCCATCTAAACCCATTTCTCTTGTTCAGGCAGTGGCTAGCACCATATGCTCAGAGAAAAAAAAAAAAAAAAAAAAAAAAAAAGAAAAAAAAAAAAGAGCAAGAAATGCTAAAATGAACGATTACTAAGGAACCTGCCCCTAGCAAAAGTTGCCTTCTAATCACTGGGCAATTTATTGTTATTTATGATCTAAAGCATAGTGATTTATATTCCTTGTAATTTGTTATTCTACTCAGTGCAGCACTTGGTGTTTGTATTATTCATGGGCCTTTTTAAATGTTATTTCTTCTCTGACCTCAATAATAGCAGCTGGGGCAGTAAGATCCACAAGTTAATTACTGGTTGTGCATAAGGCACCTTCCTTAAAAGAATTGTATTTTACTTACGTGTGCCTCCTAATTTGTTTGAGTTTCTCCTGCTCTCTCACTCTGAGTATGGCCACTTCTTCTGGAAAGTTCATTACCCTGCTTTAAACACATCTTTAGAAACCATTGCTCGTTTGTTTCTTTTGTCAGCCCTGAGCCTATGTATCTCTTTGTGCATAAACTGTCTTTGTACGACCATTTGCACCATGAGTCCTCCACCAGCCTGTCTCTGAGGACTTTTTATCAATGGTCCATGGGTTGCAGAATTGCTTTGCCCTCACAAGGTGACCACTGGAGTGGCTGCCAGGGCACTGATAAACAGCCACAAAAATTGAGAAATTCCTTCTCAGTTCTCTTCCTAATTAGGAAGAGAGCCCCTGAGCAGGGCTTCGGACCAGCCGCACATGCAGTGTCTGCCAGGGCTGTCACAACAGGGAAATATGTTGTCCCTGGACAGATCCTGCCAGACAGTGGGGACTGAAAATAGTGCCTCACTGGGGCTTGCTTTCCCTGATGTGCCCCTTGGTGGAGCCTGCCCCCCTCTCACTGCTTCTCTCTGACTGCCCCTGGGCGAGGGCTCCAGCCTACTCTCTCTCTCCAGGCACTACTGACAGGGCCAGGGGGCTGGTGACCCAACCTGAGCTTGCTTAATTTCTCATTTAACCAGCCTGGGAGGTGAAAAACCTTCTTCTGACTTCATTTATCCCCCATGCCTGACCCCAAGTCCTCTCCCACACTGCATGCCCAGCCCTTGCTGGTATCTTCAATCTCCTTCTGATGGAAAAATGTGTCTCCCTGTGCTTCATGGTCCTGAAGAACGGGCAGTAGGGCAGAGCTGGGGCTGAAATCCGGTTGACTCTTTCACTGCAAATGCCACAGAGCACTGTGTTTCTTGTGCAGTGTCTTTCTCATAGTCTGCTTGCAAACTGTGCCATCCCACCATGAGGACTAGGTCTAGGCAGATGCTGCCAGCCAGGAAACTCCATCAGGACCACTGTTCCGTGTCCCTGAGCACAGTTTACTGCGAGCACTGTGGCACCCCAAAGTGACCAGCCAAGGATGGCCTAGAAGACATAAGGACACTGAGGCTTTCACTAATGACATCCAGAATGGTTTGGTTGATATTGTGACTCAGTACCACAGACACAGAGTGCTCAGGCACTTTCTGAGCTGGGATGTGTTTCCTACCCAGACCTGGGTGTAAGCTCCCACCTTATGGGAACATAAATGGAGCCGTCATTCATTTTGCTGTCTCTTCCGCAAGCTCCCTTGCAAAATAACCCTACTCTAAGCCTTTCTAAATGAGAGCTAGGTGAAAGCTAAGAGCTTACCACCATATCGGAGTCAGCAAGGCAGCTATGGACATTGGAGATTCACAAGAGGTAGCACTCCCTGGGCAGAGCTGCTTCACGGAGTCACGGGCTGCTGCACGGCATAGACGATCTGGGTGAGAGAGCAAGATGTACAGGCTTTGCTGGGGCGCTGCAAGTGCTTGGGGAAAAACCCAAGAAGTCCCATGCTGTAACCAGCGAGGCTGTGGAAGGGGCACACTGAAAGTATGTTAGAAAGCATACCTTGTAGGTACAACTTATAAAAGTGTTAAGAAGGATAGATAGAAAATGGCCAGGAAAATTCTAGTACTACAGTGCTGCAGGAAAACGGAGCAATGTCAGAGATACTGCTGTTTTCCTTTTTCCTACACAATTTTTTGTTCAGCACCAGGAGGAAAAGAATCTGGCTGTCACACTGCTCCCTCCATCCAGAAAGAGGTCCTGCCTTAGCTTGGCCAGTGTCATAGCTGTGGTGGGTGAAGAATACTAGAGAAAGAAGCTGAGGCTGATGTGCGTTCAGGCCAGGGCAGGAAGGCTATGAATGCTGACTCAGCAGGGGCTGCATTTGCTGTAGGAGAAGAGGATTTGTCCACACCCAGCAATTAAGATGTCATCTCTATTTGATACAGCAATCACCTCTGCAATTGCTCTGTGGAGCAATTTTACTCTACAAATGGACTTCAGTCCTATTACTTAATGCAACTATGAGAAGCTTTTTCCAATATTCAATGCAAGCCAGAACCTATATAGAATAGAGGGTGACAGCACAGAGCCCTTTCTGATCTGAGAAAATACCCAGAAGTCTAAAAGAGATGCTATACGATGTGAGCAAGATTGACCTTTCTCCAGACAGTAGCAACAAATTATCAAGCTGAAAAAAAGAAAAATCAGTCCTTCTAAGAATGAAAGTGAGCTCTGGAAGCTCTGGAAACTGAGCAATTTAATGGTCTTTAATGTCTCCAGCCAAGCTTCATATCACTTGGAGCAGTAAGGGAAAAAAGGAAAGAAAAAAAAATCAAACTACCTTTAATTCCCACGAAGAGGTCACAGAGTTTATTATGTCCAAAGCCATATAGCCTGGTCCTAGGGCTAGAAAAAACAGCAGGGAACGTTCCCTCATAAAATGATATATCTTTACCCCTTTTGTCAAGATTTTGCTGCTTTAATCAGATAAGACCACTTATTATATTCAGGAGAATTAGAAAAGACAGAAATATGAGATTGTGGCTTTTATACAACTTATTTAAGGCCTTAAAGGGAACTGTAACAGAAAACCCAGCCTGCCTGCCTGCCTACTTATCTCATCTCACAAAAAAAATTGCAAGGCTGTTAATGTGTTAATGTATTTTGCTGAAAGTTTAGCTCAGAAATTCATGTCATCTACCTCTGTTTTTTCATCCAGCTCAGACTTTTAGATATTCTTCTGGCTGGCTAACTTGGTGTGAGCACCGAGGACTTCAGGAAAGCCAACCACCAGTGCCCCATAGAAGGAGAGCCTGGGGAGTACCACTGCAATCATGCAGGAGAAGCCTAGTGTGCCCATCTCTTTGTTTATGCACATTGAACTCCCAGAGTTTGAGAGAGAAGCTTTTCTAGATACGTGACCTTACTTCTTTAGTGAGTGGTAGAGGAAGCTCCCAATCCACTGCGCTGGTCCTCTTGGCAGGCATGAATAAGGCTATCATAAAGCTCCCTCGGAGGTCAACAAATTAAGTTAAACACTGTAGGACTTCTTCATGCACCTTTAAAATAATAACGGAGAGAAACAACTGTCTTGAACAGAAGTTTCTATCGCAGAGACATCAAAGCTTTTAAGCCTGGACTACTGTAATGCAAGATGATCCCCCAAATTGCTCCAAAACAGCAGCTTGTTAAGCAGGCAGGTACTTACCTGTAAGGCTGAGCAGACTGCAGAGCCCATTTATACCGCAATAGCTACCAGCTATTCTAATGTACAAATGCTCTCTCCAGCTACGTGGCTGCAAGTGAGCTCAGATCTGGGCATATGGGAGAAAACACCTCTCAGTCCTGCTGTGGCAGCTGCCCGTGATGGGGAGAAGGTTTGAACTTGCAGAGGAGAGGCAGGGCCACGCCTGGGAGCTCACTGTGGTTGAAGTCAATGGAAGCTGATGTTTAGCCATGTTTTCGACTCACAGATGTTGCAGCATTTCTCCACCATTTATTTCCAAGGGCTAGAACAGATAAAGCTGCCCATGGACACATGTTGACTAGACTTAAAGAAGGGAAGAAAGGACTGAAGCAGCCTTTCAGCTGCTACTAAGGCCCTGGACCTCAGTGCTGTGAAATAATCTGTGAATGGGATAACAGTGAGTGTGGCTTGCAGCAGCAGAGCAAAAAGACTCTTTCTGGCTCTACATCCCCATGGGAAATCTTGCATTAGGAAGCTCACAAGCTAATGACCAGTGCATAGGCAAGACCCGGCCAAGGGGAATGACAGCTCACAAACCATTTATATACAGCTGGAGCAAAGTGCCAGATGTGTCATTTACAAACTTTTCCCTAGGATCTGGGGGGCAAGATTTACACTCTCAAGGGAGCTGCTTTCCCAGACATACTAACTATGATGGGGTTTTAATTAACCAGCTTATGGTAGGGAGGAGAAGTGAGGCCCCAGGTCACTGAGAGCACTTGTGGCCCTTTCTTTACTAGCCCTTGGTTCCTGGGACTGTGCTTAGATGAGACAACACATGATCAGGTCCTTGCTATGCCTCTCTGACTGTCTTCTGCCAGTGACTTAGGACTATAATGACTCCAGAAAGTGGCCCAGATCCCAGCTGGCTCTGTGATTGTGTGTGTAAAATGGGCTTAAAGCCATCATCAGTGACTTTTTATACATTGATTTATGATTTATACATCAATGTGTATAAATACCTGAGGTGTGGGAGACAGAGGGATTTGGCCAACCACTTTTCTGTGGTTTGTGGGGACAGGATAAGGGGCAATGGCCACAAGATGGATCACAGGAAGTTCTGCACCAACATGAGAAAGATTTTCTTCACGGTGAGGGTGACGGAGCACTGGAACAGGCTGCCCAGGGAGGTTGTGGAGTCTCTTCTGGAGATCTTCAAGGCCCATCTGGACGCCTACCTGGGTAGCCTGCTCTAAGGAGCCTGCTTTGACAGGGGGGTTGGAACCGATGATCTTTTGAGGTCCCTTCCAACCCCTACAATTCCGTGATTCTGTGATTCTGTGACTACCTGAAGAAAATATTTATTGATGCTTGACCAGTATTTGCAGAGAGTGGGGATATGTGAACTGTCACTGGTTATGGAGGGACAGCCTTTAAGGTGTGAGGCACAGAGAAGTGACACAACATGCAGTTTTAGACATCACTAATGATGCTGCATGAGCCCGGAGGCAATGGGGATGGCAGGATTTCTTAGACTCATAGAATCACAGAATATCCTGAGTTGGAAGGGACCCAAAAAGATCATTGAGTCCAACTTCTGGCTCCACACAGGACCACCCAAAAATCAGACCATGTGCCTGAGAGCATTGGCCAAATGCTTCCTGAACTCCATCAGGCTTGGTGCCATGACTGCTTCCCTGGGGAGCCTGTCCCAGTGCCCTACCACCTTCTGGATGCAGCACCTTTCCCTAACCCCCAGCCTGATCTTCCCCTGTCCCAGCTCCATGCCGTTCCCTCGGGTCCTGTCGCTGTCCCCAGAGAGCAGAGCTCAGCACCTGCCCCTCCACTCCCCTCGTGAGAAAGATGCAGGCTGGGTTCTGGAGATTTTCAGATGATGCCTAAATAGGTCTGTTTTGCTTATCAGAGTCTCTGAGAGCTCAGGGTTCAGATAAGCACTGCAGGGGATGCATATTTAAATGAATGTACAGAGGACTCTCATTTCTTCATCCATCACTTACAGGTTTCCTTTACAGCATCCTCAGGAGGTATGACTCCTGCTTGCTCTCTTCCTTTGGTGAATGTGATGCGTGTGTGTAGTATCTTCCCCATTCTATCTGCATTGGGATTGATTTAGATATAAGGCAGCCAATATAACTCATACAAAAGAGTATGTGGTGTTTTAAATAGCCCTAATTCTTCACATTGTGAAGAACAGAAAATTAAATAGACCTAATTCTTCACTCTATGGATATATATATATATATTTTCTAAAGTCTGTTTCTTAAGCCCTATAAAAAACATAATAATAAAGTTTTTTTTTTTTTTTTTTTTTTTTTTTTCCTTTCAGCAATAAAGATAATTCAAGGGGGAAACAACCCTTTTCCTCTCATGAATAATCTTCAGCATGGGCCAGTGAATGCTCTGTGGTCTGTGGTCGGTTGACCACCATGGTCTGGCTGTGCTGGCTGTGAGGAGACATGAAATTCTGAGAATCTCTGACCTTTTCCCCAAGCAGCGATGCCATGAGCTCCATCTCAGCTGCCAGGGTCGGCTCTTGCCTCCAGCATCACAGCTGGAAGAGGGGCTGTGCGTGGGCCGGTGGGAGTGAAGCACATCCCAGCACCGCACCAGCAGGCTGTTGAGAACAGGTTGACTGAAGGTGACATGGTGGAAGGGACAAGCCACCTGCCTCAAAGGCCACAATTAACCAAAATGGCACCGTTATTGAACGAGCCTACTTGGTTTAAGTTGCAGTCATCAGTCATCCACCACAGCCTAGTTAGCTGCCCTTAAATGTCCTCTCTTTCTGGTTTCCTTCCTTCTTCCTGATAGGTCCTAGGAGGGGCATCACAGAGAGAGGGAGCAGCTTTAGGCACTGTACCAGTTTTAACCAACTGGGCAAATTACTGTAGGTATAAGTAGGGGACAAGGTATGAGGATCCTACACGTTTTCATCTTGCACTTCTGCAGCTATTTGGTGTCAACGTTGTCATTGCTGAGACTGGTCTCAGTATTGCCCAGGTTATTGTAGGAGCACTGTGGTCTACAACAACAAATACATTCAATTTTAATTAAACGTACAAGACTGTGTAGGGTTTGGAATTTTTTTCTGTAAACTAACTTTAGATTTCAGTTGTCTGGGCCTATCTGGGGATTTATAGGTGACCTTCTCTTTGCTTGGATAGCTACATAAAGATCACACTAGAATATATTACACTTTGCCTCTCGATTTTTTGTCTTATTTATTTATTTATTTATTTATTGGAAACTGTTTGTGATTGAGGTTCTGATCTTACTTGTGCTAAAGCTAACAAGAGTTGTGCCATTTACATAGATACCCCTGTGCCCAATACATTTATACAAGCTCTTGCTGAGATCTCATGGCAGCAACAACAGCTTAGCACCTTTAATCTGTGAAGTGCCTCACATAAATATTACCCACACCACCTTTATGGGTCAGGAAGCCACCATAAATATCTGAAGTTTTCCATCTAGGGAAGCTACCATAGATCACAGAATCATTGTTGAGTGGTTCAGGTTGGAAGGGACCTTAAAGACCATCTAACTCCACCACATACTGGTATCATGAAATTTTGCTTCCTTTGGGTGATTGTTCCAGTTTTTCATAAAGTCCCAGTGGGAGCCACATCCATTCTGTTAGCTGGACTGCTCCCCTTACAGCAAAACACATTGAAACCCAGGAAAGGGCAGTGAGAGGAGCTGAGGGCTCATTACTGTGGGACGCTGTACCATAATGGAGGTGCAACTCACCGTGGTCTGACACCACCAACGTACAGCTCCTTTGCAAATCTACAGCAAGTCTTTATCCTCTATGGCTAACCTATCTCCTCTTTAACATCAATCAGTTATGTTTGTTCTGCTGGTAAAGTCTTTATCCACCTGTCTTTCTTTGACCAGGTTGGCCACCCCAACCTTGTGAAAACGAGATGAAATACCACACTGGAACCTAATGATTTAAATATGAGACTGTACATTTCATCTTGAAATATGGATGGTCTTATTAAAGTGTGGAGGGAGAGCAGACAGAAGTACAGCCTTTTGTGTTTGGTTGGGTACATGTATTATTTATGATGTGGAATGAATGACTGATTACCTTGAATTTTGATATGTGAGGCAAATGAAGAAACGTTACCTCTTCACATGCAATGCTACAGGAAAGTGGTTTCTTCAAGCCTCTGATGTGGGAAAAGCTGAATTATGGCACCTTTCATATGTTTGAGCTGTAACTGAAAGGTAAACAGGCAGAGGTGATTTAACCGTGAGGACCTACAGTCGTCTGTGGTGCAAATTCTATTATATTTAACAGTACAGCACTGGAGCTGCATTTGCTCAGTGTGTGCTGATTAAAAGTGCATGTAATGGCACTGTGGTTACTGGCAGAGCTGTGACCTTCACCCCTGCAACTCGGCTTCAAGGGCCACAGAGCTTTGCGGCTGAATAATAGACTCATGTCTGCAGAAGAATTCAGTCATAAAAACCAAGCTGCTGCTCTGACTTTGTGATTTTCTCATAATGGCCATCGGGACAGCAGGTGAATTAATCTCTTTTTCGCTCTGCCAAAGCAGCCTCTAAATTATTAAAGGTAGAGAGAGGCAAACTGTGCATTGGTATATAGCAGGAAAGGACTTGGGTCACCAACTTGCACACTATCAATAATACCATAAGTAATCACACAGTCAGCACGTATTTAAAAGCCATTTAACCCTATTCTTCAAGTTACCCATCTTAGCACAGAAATGGAGAGGCTGACTCCATCTTTTAGTGCAGCTGGAGGCTGAGAGACCATGATGTCCATCCTTCCCCTTCCGCAGGAGTCCCAGCAGCAGTCACTCAACTGTTTCCCAGGCACTGCTCTGCTTAGTTCTCTTGTGTTCCTGTAACTTACACTGACCTACTGAGTGTTGTCTGCCTTCCTTGTATGTTTATGCAGAGCATATAAAAAAGGACAGGGCGCCCACACAGACAGACTCGCACATACATACGCTGGTGACATGAGTTTAAATATAACCAGGATTTGCAAGGCGTTTTAAGGTGAAAAGCTTCACATAACTGCTGACTATCATTGGAAGTTGTATTTCTCCTTCCTTTTGCCTAACAAACACTGCCTGTAAGTTACAACGATAGGCTGTTCTCAGAGGATAATGGCTTTCTGATGCTCCATAGTGCTGTGGTGAATTGGAGATACCTGAGCAAGAGGGATGCTCGTTTCCAAAGCAGAGACCATCAGTGGCATGGCTCTGCTACCAGAACTTTATTCTTCTGCCTTAAAATGAACTTAGGCAGACACTGCAAGAGGAACAACTCTTCCTGGTTGTAAGGTGTTGCAAAAACTGGCTCACATTTTACCAGCTGGCTGCTTCCAGATACAGCAACACCACTCACCAGTTGATGCTAGAGATGCAGATTAGTATGCTGGCCAGTGCAAGTAAGTAAGGGACCCCTCCTCCTTCAGGTTTTGACAGACGGATTCAAGCAGAGCATCCAATACCTTGATAATGTCACTGACTCTCCACAGCTCTTTTTGGCACGGTGAGGGCCTGGCCAGCATGAGGGCTTTGCTATGCAGAAGGCATGCCACTGCGAAGGCCTAGTTGCATACAGGGTTGTATGGACTGGTATAGCAAAATGATGCAGCTTCCTCAGGGTACAAACAGCTATACCAGCATAAAGATAATTATTTATGCTGAAATTTTAATTTCCACACCAGAAGGCAGTGGCGTGAAGCCCCTTTGTGCCAATACAACTGTCCCCAACCAGTGGTCATGTTGGTGCATCCATTTCACTAAAAACATCACACCTCTAGTGGAAATAGTTGTACCAGCACACAGCCTGTGAGCAGAAAAATATTAAAGACAAGCTCAATTTTATAAACAAACAAACAAACATATTAATAAGTGAGTGGGCTGAAAGTTTTGGAACACTGGGCTGGACTACCTTTCAGTGCTCATTGGCAAATGTGGGCCAAATATTTGGCAGGCAGGGAGACATTTCCAGCACGCTCAAAGTGCTACCGCTCCATAGCCTGGGGCTTGCTGAGGGTTTCCCTGCCTGTCCCTGCAGCACAGCCGGGGGTCAAGGTGGGAGAGGAGGGTGCCAGTGGCTCTGCCCACACCCCAAGGAGTTTCCAAAATCAATTCCGAGACCAAACCACATGGCAGAAGCTGTTCCCTTAAAAACAGAAAAATGCTACCCTCATCAGCCTGGGGACCAGTCTCATGATTTTGCGGCTCTGACTCATGATTCTTCATTGCTGATAATTCTGCTTCACACACTTAAAAATAAAATCTGCTCCTAGGCTCAGGTCAGGCAGATTTGGGGTAAGTTTCCTTCCTGACACGTTCCACTTGCTGCTTCACTGGCAGCCTCCAGCACAGGACTGGTTTGTTGCTGGGGAGAAAAATGTTACCTGCTCTTGGGAGAAACCTCTTTTCAAAACTGTTATTTCTGATCCCACCTTTGATTATTGGTGACAATTTGAGTGTATGAAGAAAGTATATTTTCCCCATTTTGGCAATGGTGGAAAACCTTCTCCTGGTTAAAGGAAAACATACCTGAAGGGACCTGGTTTAAATTATTTTTGAAATCTCCTTCAGATTGCACCCTCAGTATTGTAAGATGAGATCAGCATCCTGAGGAAAACAAGGAATCCTCACCTTTTGTTCCCAGTTTTGGGAACACGCAGCACATTATTACCCTGGGCTGGGCTCCATGTGATCTCATAGCGCCAGGAAAAACATTCGGAAGATGAGGTACTGCTTCTTGCTGGAGACCACACAAACCCTACTATGAATGGTCTTCAGAGTCGAGGCAAAAAGAGAAAAAAACTTTCATTGCTGCTGCAGTTACTGCACTCACCAAGCTCTCGCAGCAGCTGACAGGCAGAGAGCATCGCTTACAGCAGGAGGCCCCTGCTGAAGTGGCAAGATCGGGAATGCCTCCTCTTCCTTTTTCCCTGGGGAGAACAACTACAGGTAGGCAGGAAGCCGCCATGGGGACAGATGCTATTTTGTGACTGGGGAATTTCTACCATTGAATTCAGCAGCTGTATTCCAGCTCCTTTTTGTGTTACACATTTGCTGGAGATATGTCTAGTTTAGATATATGTTATTAGGAGCATGTTTACCTAGTATTTAGTACCTCATACACTGGGGAGGATAAATAAAAACACATGAGCACATTACTGCATTCAGCTCTGGGTCTCCCAGCACAAGGACACGGACCTATTAGAACAAGTCCAGAGGAAGGCCACGATGTTTATCAGAGGGCTGGAGCACCTCTCCCACAAAGACAAGCTGAGGGAGTTGGGGTTGTTCAACTTGAAGAACCCAGGGAGACCTCATAGTGGCCTTCCAGTACTTCAAGGGTGCCTAGAGGAAAGCTGGGAGGGACTCTGTGTCAGGGAGTGTAGTGATAGGACCAGGGGGAATGGCTTTAAATTAAAATACAGTAGGTTTTTATTAGATATAGGGAAGAAATTCTTCACTCAGAGGGTGGTGACGCACTGACAAAGGTTGCCCAGAGAAGCTGTGGATGCCCCATCCCTGGAAGTGCTCAAGGCCAGGCTGGATGGGGCTTTGGTGGGAAGTGTCACTGCCCACGGCAGGGGGGGTTGCAACTGGGTGATCTTTAAGGTCCCTTCCAACCCAAACCATTCAGTGATTCTACGATTAAGGTCTCTGGGCAGAAAGATAGCTGAATGGCTGCTTTGCCAGCATTCCCGATGCCTGACCTATATATACTATGAGAGATTTTGTTAGTTTCTTACTGTATCCCTACCTACTGCATGCCGTATATGGGCCAGGAAGCAGCACGACTTGGAGGACAGGGCCAAAATATGACACACACATCCCGAGTGCCAGCTTTGCTTCTGCCACCAGCATCTTGGGTGACCGTAGGCAAGCCACCTGAGTGCTCTGCTCCCATCTGATTCTCTTCCTGACTTTTCTAGTTTGGAAAGGTCTTCAGGGCAGGGACAGTCACTTGTGTTTGCACAGCACCAAAGCACAGCACCAAAGACAACAGGGCTCAGGAGCTCAATTAAGGGTTGTATTTACAAATATAAGCAAATACTAATATAAATAGAAGCCATTCTGCTAGCTCAGCATCCTGCTGCTGCAGAGGATTAACCCATTCCAGAAGTCCAATGTCTTCTTGACCGCTTTGATGCCAGGACAATATGAATAAAACATGCTACTCATTACTTTTACAAAGCATTTGCATAAAATATATTGCTACATTTTACTACATTTTCCTGTTATGCAAGCCCACCTTTATGTGGTAAGATTTATTGCAAGCTAAGATTTATTGACTTATTTCAGCATGGAAATGACTATTAAGATTGACCTGTCAGCAGTTTTTAATTTAATTGCTCTTTGATCCTTCAGCCCTGAACATATTTGCATTTTCAGCTTAGCATCTCTTGGCAACACTTGTAGAATACAGCAGAAGTAGCAGCTGAGATGCAGAGTCCTAAGAAAACCCATGAATTTCTCCATTTCTGGACATGTTCTGCTACTGAAATACAACAGCATTTCAATCTCACTTTATCCTTACAAGTGAGCTTGTGGGTGGGAAAAATACTGTTATTTGTTTTCATTCCCTAATCTTTTAATCCCACTCTGAGCAGAGGAGAGAGAGCATCTCAAAGCAACGATTTTCAACCTGAAACCAAAACAAGATGCATCAAAATCTGTCCATATTCGGTGCTCCCTACCAAAATAAGTGCACAGGACTCACCCACCCACAGGACAGCGGGAATGAAAACTGTGGCTGCTATGCATCCAAATGGTATTTTAGTTTGCTCCTTCACATAAAGCAAAGGTCTAAGAGGATAGATGATTTCCATTGTGTTTATATGGAAAAAAAATTACATCTCATCCTTTTCCGTGGAGAACACCTGGACTAATCAATATATACTATCTAACACAAAACTATTTGTAAAATATGTAGGACGATCAGGACTATAAATGAGAAAGAGGATAGGGAACTGCCCTCTCCTGGAATGAAAGACCTGCACTGATTCCCAGCTTGACACTGGAAAAATTCTGCCTCATGGCAGATGCATAGGATAAAACTGGCAAGCTTTAACCTGTGTAGCTAGGCTTAGAAGAACTCTTCATACCAACACTGGCCCCAATCAGCAGTAGAGCAGCAATTTTACATAACACAGAATTGTTGCTAAATTATTCACGAACAGATAAAAATATAACTCTTTGACTTCTGCAGCAATGGCTATCTGCAAATTGCCTTTGACAGTTCCTTCCATAAGCTGAAAAGTTGGGAACATTAACAGCGAGGCTGATGAACAAGGGAATACATGCTGGGAGGGGAGGCCAAATCACTGCCCTGTGCTCAGCATCTGCTGGTCAGGGACAACACAGGCTGCACCCACTGCTGAAGCTGACCGAGGGGCTGAGGGCTGAAGCTGTGATGAAGGCTGGATTTTATCAGCAAAGGGTCTACAATACAGATGGGTGAATCTGCTTTTGAGCATGTTTAGCTGAGCATGTGGTTGTATTGACAGAGATGCTTGCAGTCTCAGGATCTCCCTGGTGACTTCCAACACCCAGTGCAGGTATCAGGTCTCAGTGTTTCGGTGGGCTTGCTGCTCACTGAGGTGCTCCCTGCGTGCTGTTGGCACTGGTACGTATTGTGGAAGAAGGGCTGCAGCTCCTTGGCTTACATGTGCCATGCTCCTAGATTTTGTCAGAAGGCAGACACATCCAGTTCCCTCTCCCTTCACCATTACCTCTGGTTTATGACCTAGAGGAAACCTCGCAGGCAGCTGGCTCCCAGGACCTCGGTACTATAGTGGCACAAAGGCCGAACCATGACTCGCTCTCTGCTTCGACTGCCGCTCACCTGAAGAGCTTTTGTCCATTGGCATATTGTTAGCACTTGGTCTGCCAACTCGCACACTGGCTAAATCAAATCATGTACTGGTTTGTTGTGAGGAAAAACATAGAAGTGACACCACAAGTCAGTGGTACCACGCAAACCAGGGCCCTCAAGTTGTGACCCCCCTTCCCTGTGCCAAGCACTACAAGGAACAGATCCAAGTACATCTGACAGAAACGCTTCTGTTGAATGCATGAAATCAGATAAAGGAAAGCCGCGCATATTTGCACTGTGTTTGCTTTGTTCCTACTGCAGTAAACACAGGTTACATATAGAAGACAATGATGTTCCACAGTCTTGTTCTTTCAGTACAGTTTCCTTTTTTCAATTCCTGAATTGCAAAGTGGACAGTGTGTTTGTGCAGGAATAATGTCCTCTTTCAGCCTGATGTACAACTGCAACAACATTGTGCTTTGTTCAGAGGGAAACCTTTTAGGACTTCAAACACAATAAAGACCTCAGAAAAAGAGACATGGCACGTACATGTTTTAATAAGCATACAGACAAAAAAAGTAGAGAAGAGCAAAAGGAAAAGAAATTGGCTGAAGATGACATTATCTGGAGCTTCCAGCAGTGACTGTGTACAACTGTTGTGACTGCATCAAAACTTGGTCCCTGCCTTTCTTGCTAGTGCACAGGATATAAAGGCTGCTATTATAAATGGAAAAAGGATCCACTGGTAAAGATCCTTTTTCCAACAACTACTATTTTCCTGAAATGATGAAGAAGACTGTGTGTGTGTGTGTAGTGAGTGATGGAAGGGAACAGACGATGAAAAGTGAGTTTGTTCTTAAATTCCTTAAGTGTGAAGAACATACAGTATTCCTGTTAAGTAGTTCTAATTTCTCTCTCTTTTTAAAGATAAAATATTGCAACAAATCAGAAATGTGCTTAAGTAAGAACAACTCCCCCTTTAAATGTTAGACAAAACCAGAAGGAGAGCGTGACTTCTATATCTGGTGTGGCATCATGTAGTCTGTTAGTACTTAAACCCAACTACACTTGTTCAACAAACGCTGAAAAATATTTAGCAACAATAAGAAAAAAATACCTTTTTGCTCCTAGAAAGGTTCATCCATCTTAGTGTACTTTGTTGAACAACCCTGGGAACTGAACTACATGGAAACTTTCCCCAGCCAAATGAAGACATCAGCAATGAATCAAACTCCACACCCTACTCAGCAAAATAGAAAAGCAGATCAGAACAACGCTGTACCAAATCCAGGTGAACATTACTGAAAAATTAGGACTTTTTTTTTTTTTTTTTTTTTTAATCCTTCAGAAAGAAACTCTGCCATTGAAAAACTCATTTTCTGCAAGTGGGGAAATGCAACCATTATGGAAGCTATAGCTCCCATGTGGTGTAGCATATTTTATTTTGTGTTCTCAACAGCAATAAGTGGAGAAAGAATAGGAATATCCACATAAATCTTAATACAAGTCTCAGAGGCAAAGCGTGTTGGTACACATGTAACTCAGTGGAGGAACAAAGATGAGTAGGGGAATAATACGTCAATAAATACTCTAAAAATGTTAAAAGTGCTAATTTACTGTTGTAGAAGACAACTATTTTTCATATTGCACCAACAAAAAAACGAATTATGAACATTTCATTCAGACAAACTTTGACTCAAATGAAGATTTGTGCAGATTTTTGCATTCAAATTAAAATACGTGCTTACTGCTAAGCAACACTAAACAACGAAACTGATTCTTTTCTGGAGAGATTAGAGGAAAAACATCACAAACTATCTCTGGGTGGCATTTTCCATTGTTTCATAATTGCATCTCTTGTTCTCTTCCTTCTTCCTACACACTGATGAAGTGCCAATTTTTGGCTGTGGTAAATGTAGCATAAATTGTGCAAATCACTTGAATGACCTGGGGAAGTTAAAACCTGCCACGTTCAAAACCATAGATTGATGTACATGTCAAAAAGTCTTTTGTCTTTTGGTCCAATACTTTGCATGACCAACATTAGCAGGCTGTCTGTTCAAGGAGTTTTCCATAATGAAGTCCCCTAAGTCAAATAGCTCATGCAGACAGTCAATATTATTTAAATATTTAATCAGAGCTGTTTAATGCTAGCTTTATGGTTGAGTGATATTCTGAGCTCAGTAAGAAAAAAAAAAGTTAATAAAAACATGTAAAAAAGAAGGGGGGTAGGTGGCTACTTTTTTTTTTTTTTTTTTTTTTTTTTTTTGAGACATGAGAATAGATTCTCTGCTCCCTGAATATTGATTTATACCTGCACAAGGAATGAAGATAGCAAACCCAGCTTCTTCATTCACTTTCTCTGGTGATACTATTTTTCACCTCATTGGACTATATCTTACCCAGATAAAAGAACAATATAAAGGACCAGAAGAACCAGAGTTGTATCAGACTTTCCTCTGGTCGAGTTGAGTTCTGGAGGGAAAACCTAGGCCAATAGATACACTGTGGAAAAAGGGAGCTCACTGCCCTTCTTTCAGTCCTTCGAAAAAGAAACAAGCCTTTGGATTGACCGCCTACAGGTGCCATGAAAAGACATGTCAAAGACTAATCCAGGTGGCATGTAGACATCTAGACACAGGCTGTGTCTACACTTGCAAACCATGTGGACCAGTAAGAGCAGATAAATCAAAATACTTGGTGCTGAGGACACGATGTCTTTACCAGACGCCTATCAAGGTTTTTTCTTTTAACTTATGACAAACTCCCGTCTGGTTCCATGGAGTGAATGTCAAACTGTGATGGAGTGCATCTCCCAAATCCATTTCATCCCATATCAACCCAGTTCCCAAGTCCTTAATCATGGTAAAAGAGGGGAGTGACATGACAAAGAGATTCAAAAGAGCTTGCCTGACATGCATTGAAACACTGATGTGTGCTTACTTCCCAAAGACTGCTGAAAGTTTCCATAGAAAGTTATTGAATGGAAGGGTCATACTTATAACTAGACTTCATTCAAAATGGGTTTATATTAAAATTTCCATTAATTTAGAGTTAAATTAAATTGCTACCAGGAATTCTGCAGCACCTGGGATGACAATGTCAGCAGCAGGCACATCTCCCATCAGCAAAAGATGGGAATGCACACCCAGTCCAGCTTCTTGTAGACAGCTGAACTCCCTTTCCATTTTAGAGCTTGAGCTGTGAGTGAGCTGGCAGGATTTTTGTTATTTTTTTTCCTGTCACACTGAAGGTGACATCTCATCTTGCAGCTGTTCTTAATCTTATAGTTTTTTAGCCATGGGAATTTGATAACCAGAAGTTTATCCAAGAATGAATATTTTATAAACTTTTGTCCCATGCAGCAGCCAGAGAGAGAACCTTTGTCTCAAAGACCGGAGTATCTTATCATCTCAAAATCCAGTTTTGGATCCCTTACTTTGAAAAGTATGTATCTACACAATTTGTTACACAAAATGGGCATTAGGAATGAAGGGCTACAGAGCCAGGGCCTTCAGACAACACCAAGAAAAACAAGAGGAAGAACTGCAATGAATGCCATCTCACTGCATCTCACCAAGGAAGCTGCACTTGATACTGGTGGGACAATCTGTTTAGTATTCAAGCTTATGAGTAACCAAACCCTTTTCCTACAATAGCAATTTATCATGTTAATATTTCTTACCTCAAGGACACTGAGAAGACTTTTAAGGCTAACCAGTCAACAAAAGGGATCTTATTTATCCTGGGGTGTGAAAGAATACCTTAATTCTAACAATATTAGCTTCCCTAATGATGAAATGGATCTTTAACAGTACTGGGTTAATATCAAGATGTATAAAACTGATACCTTGATTCTAGTTGTTGATTTCTATCTGTGTTTCTAAAGTATTAGCTGCAAGCCCTTTTCTGTTTGAGACATTTTATATTAGAGCTGAGATATCAAACACTGCATACTGGTTTGCTTAAGACCAACTTCAGTTCTACTTTCTTTTTTCAAAGAGAAAACATTTGGCAAAAAGAGTCTTTCAAGCCATGTAAGGTTTGATTTTATGTTTATTTGTGGCACTAACAGACATCAATATTTTACAATATATAATATACAGTCATATTAAATGCAGATGGCTAAATATTCTCTTGCTCTCAACATTACATAGGCATACATTTTAAATTTCAGCTAAAAAAAAAAAGGATCTACCATCACTCTGGTCTGTGATTATAAAAGTGTAAATGTACAAACTTCCTCTTCCTCCATTTCATTACAATATAGGAAATACGAAAAAGCATTTTGATCGCTCTTTTATAAGTTAATCATTTCAATTTAATGAAATATTTTCAAAATATGTACAACAACTACCAAAGTAGTTAACATTTGAAAAAGATGCTGCTATAAATACTCATGAGACAACATACAACAGCCGTACAACCTGGAAACAAAAGGCCAACTTATGCATGACCTGACCAACGGACTAAGACCTGACTACTGATCCGAACCAGCTTCACTTCCTTTTGCAGTGCGGGAATGAATTCTAGACCTTGGACCTCTATGCAGGGCTCTGAAATCTTACTAGTAACCTTCACAGTCTGTTGCAAAAAGAGATCCCTTAAGGTGTCTTAGTATTTTTAAAGTGCCACAAATGTTACTACGGTTCGGTATATCTATACAGCTTAGTATTCTATACGTCATATCCCGTAAGTAACTCTTCAGTAGACACAGTCTCACAATCGTTATTGATTGCCTGCTTTCACAGAGCTCCACCAAAGATACGAAGTTTATCTAATCGTATAAAAAAAAATGACTCCATCTTATGACAATTAAGGTCCCTCATAATGTACCACAACCTTTTTCTTGTGATTTTTTCTATAGATCTTTATCTTTTTTTTCTCCCTGATCACTTTCAGCCCTTTTCTAAACCAAATAAGAAGCAAGTGAAGAGTTTATAACAGTTACATATTTTTAACAACTTGAAATGAATATTACTTTTTAGATAGCTAGCAAAGCCTTTTTATTTTGCCCATAAACACAATTAAGTATTAACACAGGACTGCACAGTGTTTATATTCTTATTAACCTGCCAACAAGAATAGTTTATTGGCAACCTTAAATATTCAGAGGCAAAACACAATTCCTTGGCACAGACGCTTTACAGCAGAGCAACACATTTTTCCCTTAGAACCATTATGCAGGAACACACAGAAAATTAACTACAACTTATTTTGGCTCATAGACAAGAGAATAAACTAAACTTTTTGATGTTTTTTTGCCACTTCAGACCTTGAATGATGATTATGGGTGCATATGGGGTTAGATTTCCAATTACCTGTTCTTTATACATGATTCAAACGAGCAGAGGGACCTGTAAGAAAGAAAAGCACATGATCATTCAAGATATTTTTAAACCTTCAACTGTTGACATTGTTAACCAAACATTCTCTTGTGGGGCTGTTTTCAAGCCTAGTCTCTTCATCAGCTCCTTAAGACTTAGAGCTTATCTGTTCTTTTTTTCTAGGTGTATCAGTTGGTCTAATAAAAGGTTATATTATCCTTGCTTGAAACCCCACACCTCACATATCCTTGGATCTTGTAGCTGCAGTAACATTATTACTAGAATGTAGATGACATTTTTCTGACTTCCCTCATTTTATGGAACAAACAGAAACCCTGGCTGTAAGCATGCAATATCTGACTGTCAAAATCTATGCAGAATTGGATAGCTGTTGGGTCACATAAATCAATCGATGAGTGCTTTGCTTCCTGATTGAATGACGGAAATTCCCATAGCCTTTAATTCAGGAAAATCTTTAAACAAATGCTTATCTTCCTTCCTAGTCCTCAGGTCATCTAGGCATATGCTTAATTTTAATGCCAGTGTACTCTTCCAAAATCAAAGTTACTGAGCTTTGATTCTATCAGACAGATATACATTAATGTCACCACAAAAGCTAAACAGGAATAATGTATTTGATTAAGTTTCAACCTTCCATATTGGCCTTAGTATCCATGGCAGAAGCTTTATTCTTAGGGAAAAAAGTAGGCCACGGTACAAATTATTAGCAAGGTGAAGGGTTCAAATTAAGTTTTATCTTCCAATTCAAATGAAGTAGCAGCATGCAAATGACTGCTTCTAACTATGCATGGGAACTAGAATCACTTTACGTGCTCATTTAACTACCTGTATATCAAGCTTGGCCAACCTTTAAGTGGGGTCTCCTGCCCCATTTCCAGCATAGCAATGCCAATATCAACTGTGGATTTGAGTCTGTAATTTTTGTCATTGCACCCACAGACACCAATGATGAGAAGCATTATGTCTTCATTCAGAATTCTACACCTCTGATTATATGAGAAAAATAATCCAGTGCATGACATAAAGACATAAAGGTACAGAACTGGGCCATACTCCCTCAAAGACATCAAAAATGCCATAATTCAGATCGATGTATTACTTGCTGGCAACCAACTTCAAATTATACCAGCATACAGCACTGACTTATTGTAATAGGTGCAGTAATTACCTTACCTGGCTCCTTTGATTGCCAACAGAGTGATACACTGCACGTATCAGGAGTTCATGTGACTAAATGCCGATGCCAAACACTGGAATGAATGCTTGTACATACTGTGATAGAGCCAAATTCATTTTGTTAACTTAGAAAAGGCTGCTTAAATATGTCTGGCTCTAATCTTTACTGGGAAATGTGAAGTCTGTAGAATACCTCTCATACATACTATTAAAAAGTGGTCTAGAGAAATCATTTTTCCATGAGCAAAAGCTTGTTTTTCAGATATGCAACTTGCCTTCCCCACCTTGTGCAGGCACATTCTGCTGCACTATTTCTACCAAATCCCTGGGTATAACTCTACCTAGTATGACTAGATGGTATAGCAGCACAGGAAACTTTTATAACTTCTATTTGTTGGGTAAGATTTTCCATCCTGCATGGACTTGTGCTGCAACTATACCTACAGCTAGACATCTAATGGGTTATTTGCATGTGTAGTTATGTTTTTTTTTCCACAGATAATCATAGTAAATCCCAAGGCAAGTATACTTCAGTGTCTGTGTAACATGTAATGATACACAGAATTGCAGAAATCTAGCCAGATTAGGCTGCGTTTTCTGAGACAGAAATAAAACGTTTAAAAACT
Source organism: Oxyura jamaicensis (assembly GCF_011077185.1). Lineage (NCBI taxonomy): Eukaryota > Metazoa > Chordata > Aves > Anseriformes > Anatidae > Oxyura > Oxyura jamaicensis. The sequence goes on from NC_048894.1 coordinate 86,748,449, forward strand.
AATCATAAGAATCTTAATTGCAAGAACTTGTGACAGAAAGTTCACAATTTAAAGAAAACACTAGTTCACTTTTAACACCAGAAGCTCAGATGTTACAGTTCTTCTACTAACATGACTCAGTAAAATTAGCCAATATTTGGTCTCAGATCAGGTGTTCATTTCCCCTATTGACTGACTCTGCTTTGTACAGGAGGCAGACTGCATGGCCAGGAAGCAGGCTCCTTGTTAGTGAGATGCCTTTATTTCTGAACTCAATTAACTGCCAAAGGCACTAGGTCATCTGTCCTGATTGGTGACAGATGCACCATCTCCCTGACTTGCTGTTACACTTTGGACATGCTAAACACGTACCAGGATGCAGGACAGACCCTTCTGAAAACTGAAGAAAAGGATTGCTGCCTGCAACCTTTTCCACCTTGGTAGGTTCATCACTTTTCATCACATTTGCATCTCTATTCCCTTTGGGTAGGATATGAAACCTAACCCCCTTTCTGGCAGGTCTCCAAACTGCACTGCACTGCACTGGGGATTAACCATGTTCCTCAGGAGGACCAACTGGGCTTGGCACCCTCAAGAATTTTCCTTCAAGAGTCTGTGGACAGCAACAGTGTGCAATAAAACAGAAGCCGTTTCTTCAAAACAAAGAATGATTTATTTGCCAAAGCAGGCACAGTACTCCAAGAAACGGATTAAGGAACAGCCAGGAGACCTGTGCACATACTGTCTTACCTTCACTTGGAATTTCTCTCAAGTACCTATTTTTGCTCTAGTTTGTTTTGGGTGACCCACTTACAGCCTGTGTGGTGCAGACCCTGACTCGCAGCAAGGCAGGGTCGGCCTGCAGCAATTTCTTTCCTCCCTTCCTGCACAGTGGATCTTTTAACCTTAAAGTTCATGACTTCAGCAAACAGCTGTGTAATCAAGGGTGGAGTGGAGGAGTTGCCTTTTCACAGATATTAATAGAGCTCAAATTTTGGTTGGGATGCTCCTTATCTAGGCAATTGGTTGCTTTTTATGTTTGGTTGCCCTGACAGCCCCGTTTGATCTACTTCCATTGCAAATAACCCCTCATAAATAAGGCCAAACTGAGTCATACATAACTAAGCAATGCAGATCCTTCCCAGTTCTCTGCAACATTAGCTAAATAAATGACTTCACCATCAGAAGCCCTTGTTCTAGAAAACTTCGAGAACACAATGAAAGAGAAACAGACACAATTCGGAACTGAACTTCCCAGTCTGCTGTCTAGTTGCTGAAACCAAAATCTTCTAGAAAGCAAAGCCAAAAATGGCTCTGTGCTCATACCTCCAAGTCATGACATCATAGATCTTGGACAGACAAGACAAAGAAAGATAAAAAAATTGCTCTGGTGCTGGTGCAAAACCACCTGCTAGTTACTCTCTACCTAAAATTCAGTGCTCATTGGAGACATTCCTTCAGCTGTAAAGGAAAAAACCTCTGATATACAGATACATACTTCTACCAACTCAACTTTTGCTATCACAAGTTGTCCAACTGCAGGGAAAAATCAGCATTCAGCTCTCACTTAACATAGCAAACTAGGAGAGAGATTAATACACACTGGATAGAAGGCTCTTTTTGAAACCTGACATTATTATTTTATCTGTGATCAAGGGCATGAGATACAAGATGTCAAAGTGATATGATGCCTTTAGCATATACAAGACTTAGCTTGCATATCCAATATCATGGAGGACAGCACAACAATAAGAAAATCTTACTTTGTCTTGGACAAAATGTTGCTTTCTTTTATTTTCCTGAAAGTCCTACATAATAAGAGATGCACTCTTCTGTCATCTTAATGTCAGAACTACCAAAAAATTACTCTGTCTCGAAAATGAAAGAAGACAGGCACAGTGTTTAGCAGAATATATCAGTATATCAAGATTACTTTCATGGACTGCAATGGCCATCCAACTGTTTCAAAGTAAATCCCTAAGGATATGATAAAGACTTTTTTTTAAATGAGCAGTGGTACAGGACCCCTCAGAGATTTCTGCAACAGCTATGCGGTTGGAAGAACAAGGATTTTGAAAAGATCTAGAAATTAATGAATGACGTGAAGTATTCTTGAATGTCCAAATGCCCAATTTATCTGTAAACAGGTGAAGTGTGGAAACAAAGGCGTGACTTAGAGTATTACTTCTTCGTAATTTGCAGTCTTCTACTAGTATGCATAGTATAGATGTAACTTTTCAAATGCAAAATAACTGCACATCCAGAGTTCTCTTTGTATGCTGATGTAAATTTTACTGAAACACTTTGAATGATTCTGTGGAATTCCTCATTTGTCAGATTTCTTTAGCTACCCTTTTTATTGTTAAAATTTCGTCATCTTTTCTGAATTTTTTTAAAGAGGACAACTGATCAAGGTTAAAGCCTATTTACATACTTAGGACTGGCATTAGGCAAATCACATGTTGGGAAAATAACATCTGTTCCTGTACATTCCCAAAAGTCTGTGGATCAAAGTACATTCTTTGATACTGCAGTATAATATTAAGATAACTCCACTTAAACCAATTAATCTGCTTCTCTTCACCTAGAAATATAGTGTAACACAAGATTAGGAAGAGTAATTTTTGGTCAAAGAGATAAGTGAATTTATGCCAAAAAATCACACCCAGGCAACCAAGCATTTAGCCATCTGGGAGTTGAGTAACCCATAGATGACCACAGGAGTGATACACGTATCATTCAATTTACGATTAAGTTCAGACTGACATTAAAAGGAACCCACAGTCTTACTGACAGCTCTCAGTATGTGTGACCAGGGTGCAAATGTAGGGACTCAAAGCCTAGGACACACTGCTGAAACTGGGAGAGAATATTTATCTCTAAAATTGCTTCAGGGTCTCACATCTGATCTTTCTTAAGTTCACCTAATCTGAAGGACATCCAGTATCATCTCAGATTCACAATAATAGAAAAGAGCATGGGAATGCTTTCTGAAATGATATTCATGCTCTTGTTGCTCTCTTCAAAAAAGTACTGTCTGTTCATATGTTTGCATGTATGTACAGGCATGTTTAGCCTTAATAGTGTGTTTTAATACCCATTCAAAGGTTTGAAATACACTATGGATCTTTAACTCAGTTAGAGAAAACACTGCAAGTAATTTCTTCTGATGACAGAAATAAATGTGTGGCTAGCACAGCTTACAAACAGCTCCCAGAGCACAGCAGCCCCAGTTTACTTCATCCACAAGGAAATATAAAAGTAATTTACCTTTTTTAACTTTGCTGCTCCAGCACCGGAGCGAATGGCCTCCATTAGGGCTCGCCTTGCTTCCCCAGGGTCACCTGCAGTTGTAGCAGAGAATTTAGGAGCTGCTGTTGACAGCTGAGTTGGAGGTGGTGGTGGTGGTGGTGGCTGAGCAGGGGCAGGTGGGATACAGAATGGCTCTTCCCGAGAGTCTTCTGTTTTCTGCCAGGACAGTTCTGCATTCCTAAAACTCTGGAGCTCTTCAGAAGCCAATGAGGAGATCTGTTCATGAAGTGGTTGAAAGGAAGAAGTTAATACCAAGCATGACTAAACTGTAATTACTTGACATTTGATGCACTTTCATTTCAGTACCCCAATTTCACTTTGCTTGAATGACATAAAACATGTAGAACTTTTGTTTGCTCATGAGGTTGAACATCTGTTACTACTCACTAACATCACTCAGCTGGGCTGATTACAAGCATGAAGGATTTGGCATTGACTCTGACTCAGAAACTCAATCTTTATTTACTGTGAGCTCCAGCATCCTGTAACTCTTCTTGGCATGTAAGGTAACAGACAGAGAGTTGGACTTGGTATTCATTTGGAAACAACCACAAGGGGTTTTGGAATCAGGAATATATATTAAGGCTGCAGTAGCCACCCAGGAATCTCATTACTTTTCACATGCTATGCTACACGGAAATAATCTCATATGACAGAGAGGCTCCTTCTAGATTTAAGATTTCATTGCTTCATTCAAAAAAATAATATTAAACCTAAAGATTTCAGCCACACTGGAAAAATATAAAAAAAGAAAGACCAGAGAGAACAATGTGAAAGCACTGAGAACAAAACTGATGGCTCTTCCAAGTGGCTTTCTGTAGATTTCTGAACCTAAAATTCCTGCATGAATTACTTACTTGGAAACTCATTCTAGTTAAAATGAATGCAGGGGAGGAGGTAATATTTCAGACTAAGCCAGCTTTTCCATCAACTGCCTCAATAAATAGTTTTGCCATTAGCAACATTACTCGTAATAATCATGATAAATTATTTGTAATCAAATGATTTGGCAATTATTAGGAAATTCAGTACCATGTGCCAAACAGGAGGTATTCAAGTAGATGCATTAATATTCTGTTGCAGAGAAACTGAGGCACAACACTTCCCTAGTGAAAAATGAAAGGATTCATCTCCCATCAAATAATCCTAACTCCCAGAGCTCCTGTGTTCTATTCCTTCATTGTGTACACGCACACACGGACATGAACAAATGCGTGGTAATAATGCGATGTCAAATAAGACATGAACGTTGGAGGTGACAGGAAAAGGACAGCCCTTTCATCGCAGCACATCTATATCCCTCCCTGTACACATACAAACACGATGCTTCAACTAGCACAGGTGACAGAGTGTGAAAAAGAAGCGCACGGTTTCTAGGCAACTTCCTTTAAAACGATGGCAAATGCTTCTCTGCGGGAGGAAAGTATTCCAAAAAGTCTCTGTGGCAATACACCACCACTTCGTTGTCAGAGCCTCTTCTGAACAGATCTACGTTTATTCCTCACGAGCGCAGACTGCAGTTAAGCATGCGTGAAGATGGCTGCTGTGTTGCATGTTCTGCTCTCAAGCTCCCGGGAAGCTGCACCCTATCTGCAGCAAGGGCAGTAAGGTATTCAGAACTGCTTTGAGGGAAGGAATAATTCCCTAACAGAGACAAGGGAGACTTTCTACCTAGTGCCAGCTATTTGGATGTGTGCTAATGGCCTGAGTCATTGCATGAGGGAAACGGGAACCTCCTTGCCAAATACACATCCTTGGCTGGATTAGTGAACTAAGGCTAGAACAATGCAGGCTTCGGCTATTAGGAATAAGAGATGCTTTAATGATTAGGTAAATCTTTCAGACAGAAGGAATTATCCTGCTGTGGTGAAAGTGTTTGAAATTTTCCATCAATTACTTGCACGCACCAGCTCATATTAACAGATAAACAGCACGCATGGAGAAGTCCTAGTGTTTTTTCAGGTAGCTGGAATTGGATGTATGTGGAAGGAAATGCAAATATATTAACCTAACCACATACCTACAAAGTAGAAAAAGCAACATCTAAAATGTGAACTTGATGAACATTTGATGTCACCAGTGTGCATTCACTGTAATCCATTTGGATTTCTATATGCTTCTTTCTCAGTTAAAAGCACACCAGCTGAAGGCATGTGAGGTTTTATAGCAGAGGTCAGAATCTGCCCTGCCCTGCTATCTGCGTTCAGTCAGATCTGGTTTTGTATCATAACACTCCCTCCCTAAAGTCTTCTCTTTGCAATACAACTTGTAGTTTGCATCTTCTCCAGGTTTATTCGAAACACTCAGCAGGCACAGAGTGCACCTAGGAGACCACTGATCATCTTGATTTCTTACCTTTTTCAGCTTTGAGGTGCCACTGTGGCCTCTAATTGCTGCTAGTAGGGCTGAGCGCTCATTCTCTGGCTCAGCATACGAGGGTTTCTTGTGATTGCCATATAGCGCGCTGTCTGAAACCTAGAATGTGAAAAGAACAAACCTCAGATTGTTGTTAGATATTTACTTAGAGATACTTTGTAAACACTATTAAAAGTATTTTTAGCACTTGTCCCAGAATGCAAGCTATGGAAACTGCTGTCTGTCTGCTTTTGTGCCTGCTTTACAACCCGAGCTCACGCTGAATGGTGAGGGTACCCACAGGTCCCAGTTAGTAATTCTGTACTTACAGGTTCAGTCTCATACCCCCTAAGCATAAAATCAGTGGCAAACTGGTATCACCTAGCAATACAAAATGGAGCTTTCTTTCATTTGCAGGTTTTTACAAGTTTTCTACATGCTGTGTCTTCCTGTTTTTACATAACAGCCTGAAATGCAGGCTCTTTGGCTAACCTCGATTACCTCTCCTTCATGCTGTACCTGTGCACCCTCTGCCTCTTGCAGGCAGTGCAGCAGCAATGTTGTTGCATAACATACAGGATGTGCAGAACCACCGGTGGCTTGGGCTGCAGTTTGCCACTATACATTTTTCAAACACCATGTGTACTCCAGATCCCCAGCAATGGTACCAGTTAAAAAAACACTTGTGTTTGACAGACTTCTGTGAGTTTCCGCAATATGAACAGACTAAAGAAAGTCTCCACTTTACCTTCCTGAGCTTCTCCTTTCCCCCTCCTGTTTGAATGGCTTCCATGAGGGCACTGTGCAGCGAGGTATCTTTTGGAATTGGTTTTTGGACAACAGGTTTGAACTTCTTCTTTGGTCCAAAGATATTGGTCTGCACATTAGCATCCAGTTCACCGACGGCGTAAGTAACTGAATCATCAGGTTTGTCCTTCTGTTCTGACTCTGCCTTTGCTGTCACACCATTTAACCTGGGCGATGCTCTCAGCGAACTCACATGCATGCTGTCAGCAGGAGGCCATTTAGTGATCCGCAAAGACGAGCTGGAAGGGGGTGAGACTCCTTGGAGATCAGGTGACTTGAGAGAGGAGGCTGAGTTACTACGGGGCAAAGTCTCACATTTCTGGTCGAACAAAAGACGCGTCTTTTTTTCCGCTATACTTTGTTCGCTATTTAGACTGTGCTCATCTTCTGTACTGTTGTTATCCTTCGGAGAGGATTTAGTAAGTGGTACACTGACATTCTTTTTATAGAAACTAGCAGGAGTTGCTTGATTTGGTGCCCTGATGTTAACTACTTTGTTTTCCATGTCAGAATTATCACCAGGTGTGAACCTGGGGGATACTTTTTGACTGCAAGTAAAAATATTTACATTTTTTTCTGTTGTTTCTGCCGATTCTGTTTCCACAGGGCTGGAATGAGACACAATAATACACCTTCTGGGGAAAACTTCTGCTTCAGTTTTAACCTCTCCTGGTCCATGCTTACTTTCATCTTTCTCATGAAATTCTGCAGAGTCAGGCTTAAAGGTAGGTAGGTTGATGTGTTTTGCAATGGCAGAGGCAACATACTGACTTGAAGTTCTCCTATGAGGTTTTAGAAACGGAAGCTCCGTCTTGTCTTTATTAACGGCTGGGACCATCGATGGTTTTACCTGAGACTGCGTGACTGGAAGAGGTGGTTTGGTCTTTTCATTCTCAGACTGTTTTTCAGCTACCGGGGAAGTAACAGTTTGTTGTGCTACAGGCTTTGGAGCTGCAAGACAGACAGGTTTGTGTTCCTGTTTTATAGCAAAGGACTTAGAGTTTGTGTTAACTGCTGGCTTTTTAGCAAGATGCTCAGCAGAGTCATCACTTTGTTTTTCCACAGAACTTGACCTCCAAAATTCCTTCACTTTCCCGAGAGGAATTTCTTCACTTTCACCAGCAGAGGAACCCGGTATGTTCTTACTGACAACAGCCTTTGGGCTGATAAGGTTGCCTAGTTCGTCTATCTTAATGGCACCAGTGGAGACTGAAATTCCTCTATCAGAATGTTTTACTTCAGGTTTGGGAGGGACAACTTTAAAGGTTGTCAGACCCATTTTGGGTTCATAATTTGTTCCCCAGTTCTGGGCACGATGACACCACGGGGGTGTTGATGGGACTTCTTCTGCCTCATTTGTTTTTGCTGGTGGCCATTTGATTTCTAACTCCGATTTACTTTTTTTCAGAATTCTCTCCCTGTTACTACCTTCATTAAATGGATTTATTTTCTCTTTTGCTGTACTGATTTCAGTTGTGGTCTTGGAGTGAGATGGAATCAGCTTAGATTTACACTCCTCAGACTTCATACCATGCCTAGGTGGGGCTTCCAGTCTTAAGTTCTTTTCACTTCTTTTTTCGAAGGAGGATGAGAGAGATTCAAACATATCTCTCCTCTGTTCCACGGGCAAGTGAATGAATTCACTTTCAGATGGTTGCTGATGTAGTAGGTCTTTGGATTTACATACAGGTCCAACATCTGTGTGTCCTTTATCAAAGGAACCCGCATTGTTGTTTTTATTTGTAAAGTTTCCTGTAGTGACAGAGTCAGCTACTAAGTTCTGTGAACCCCTTGTCTCTTGGTTTCCAGATGAATTGGAGATGGTAACTTCTGGAACATCATCTATGACTGTTACTGGAACAGAATTGGCAACATCCTGGAGATCCTCAACTTTTTTTATATGTGGGCTCAGCACTTCACTGACACACTCACAGTCAGAGTTACTTTTAACATCCATTGCTGCAAAATACACATATAGTATTACATATAGGCAATATTTAGGCAATATGACTTTAAATTAGACAAACAGCTAATACAAACTTACCCATATCAGATATTTCAGTTACACAAAAACTAACAGGAATATATTTATGCCTGTATTACAAAAAAAGGAGAGATCTGGGTCCTTTTTATTGTCTGGCTGCTGATTAGGATCAGCCAAATATTCCTGCAGTCCTCCTGCTTCAGCCAGTGGGAAACATATAAACGCAGCTGAAAGCAGAATTTAATCTATTGTTCATACCTTATCTTTGACTAACTTCTCTCAGTGATAAACATTTCACCACATGACTCCAAAGGAGAAACACTTCTGAGAAACAGTGAGCAACTCCAAATTATGTTTCCCAGACCTGGTTAGTAATAACAACCCAGCTGAAGGATTTCCTTGAGCAAGCAAACAAAGAAACAGTACTTGTATTTTTTTCTCCATTCTTTCATTTTCCTTCATTACCAATGACTCCAGAAGCCTCATTGTGCAAGAAGCTTAACTCTCCTCTCAAATTTGCTGGTATAAATAAAGGGTTACAACACAGAAGCTAAGAAAAAGCAGCGCTGGAAAACTCACAGAAATTAAATTGGAACTCCACTGCAAAAGTACTGAAATAAAGATGGATTTTTTTGAAAAAGTATTCAGCATCATTTGATGACAAACCATTAATAGTGAAATGTTTGTATTCACAGCTGGAAAAACAGAAGCACATTATTGCTTTGTGATGAGATTTTATCTCTTCCCATTGTTTCTTCCTGCATTTTTCAATTTTTAACTTTACAACACGTCTGCTAATGTAGTGGAGACACGTAGAGGAGACCAAAATATCTCCCCTTCTCTGCTTCACTAGGATAAAAGATGTAGCAGAAGTACTGTTTATAAAAGAGAGCTCAATTCACTACTGATTTAGCATCACTGAACTCAATTAAATTATATCAAATTTGGTCAACAATACGTGTCCACAAACTGCTGGACATCTCATTCTAGTGGTAGACATCCAGAATACAATGACAACCTGATAAACAGCTTGAAAAATACTCAGTGCTGTTTTATACAGAGTGGCTGCCCCAGAAGCAAATGGAAAGCAGCTCCTTTGCTGCACCACATTCTGCCTCGGACCTGTGAGTTACTCCCAGTGATCTCAGTGAGGAACGTGCAGATGTCTCAGATGTTTGACCGCCTACCTCCCAGCTATGCCTATGTCTTTCGTGCCTCAGAGGTTACACAGTTCCCTACCTTCTAAATCTTCATCCAGGTCAGCCAAAGTCTGCTGGAGTTGTGCATCAATGAATATATCCTCATTCTCATGCTTAGCTGCAGTCATTTCTTCATTTTTGCTGCTAATAAAGAGAAAAAAAAAAAACATTGTGTGTCCTGCTTTTCTGCTTTTCACTGTTGCACTGAAATATGTTCTCATTTCAGCCCCTTTGGCTCCACTGGGGTTCTGAAAATTATTCCCCGAACTATGAAAAATATGCAGCCTTAGAGACAGAAACCACGCTGACACGTGCATCTAGGAGGGATCTCAGTGATGCCCGAGTGTATTCCGTGTGCTGGTGATCAAAAGATTAGGATTAATACACCCTGTCACAAAGAAACGGTCTGGCCTCACTGTGAAGCATGCAATTCAGCTGGACCGCAGAAAAGCAACATATGCCAAGGCAAAGTTTTTGCATATCCACGTAATATTAACGCAGACCGCTAGCCATCCTGTGCACACTCTATGCCATTAAATCTGCACCTTAATTAAATAAAAATTGCATGGCAATGAAAAATAAATATAGCTAAATACTGTTAGACAATCACTCTGCATCCTGGGGGGAGGGAGGAGAGGAGTAAAGAGAAACTAATCCCTTGAGAGCTGTTTCTAGTGAAACATATCGAGTGGCCTGATTTTGCCAAGAAATAACTATATGTTTTTTGATGAAGTTGTACAATGATCTAAAACAAGTCTAAAATCAGAATGAGTGCCAAGTGTTGTCTTGGCTTATTGAAGAAAGAAGAAAATGAAGATGAAACTAAGAAGAGTCCTAACAAAAAAATAACTAAAATAAAAAAATACACATGACAACCTGTTACACAACAGACCTTCTGTTTCTTAGGAAGAAAAATCTTGACCAGCAGAGCTTTCCTATCTAAATAATTGAAACCAGGATGTTATGCTGGATAATTCATTTTTTTCTAGCTACCTGTTTCTTACCTGAAGTTAAAACACTGTCATCCATGACACTGCCTCTAAATTCTGCCCATGTGATTAGTTTATTGACAAAATAGTTTTCCCTTCCAACCACACCTAACATAATCTGATCAGGTGAGGCAACTTTGCCCTTTTCAATATCAAGCCCTTAATATCATAGATAACGAAACAGATGACTTTTTTTTTTTCTTTTTTTTTTTTTTTGTAGTTTGCTGAACATCACATGAAAAAATGCTACTTTTTTACTACCCTTTAGAAGAATCTACCGAATAAATATTCAGGGATGTTACGTGACATTGATTTAAATGATCTCTAACAGTGTAGCTTCCTTTTTTTGTTATTTTATTGCTTTAGTATTCTCTTGCTCTTAACAGGACTAACTGAAAGCACATGTTCAAGCATCAGGTGTTTAATTTTATTTCATTTTTTTTTCTTTTTTTTTTTTTGTTTTTTTTTTTTCCATTCACCTCTCCTCTCCTTTCTGTGTATCTTCAGTAGCAGCCCTGAAGCCTGCCTCCTTTCCCTACACTGGGATGAAATCAAAGTGGCAAAGCTACATATATGCCTAAATGGTTTCCTAAATTAGAATCTGAGACAGAAATCTGTATTCACTGTTTGAATACAGAGGAAAAGACGCAGTGCTGCCATACAGGTAATGTACTCTGCATGGAATACCACTTCTTCCAGCATCCACCACTGACCTGAGCTTTGACAGGCCCTGGATATCCCCAGAAGCTGATGTGAACTGATGATGCTCAGGCTCAGCACTCATAGTGCAAGATCATGGCGAACTGAGTTTTTTCCCCATGATGGATTAAGAGAAAGGTGGCACAATTCAGCCAAAGGCTCCAACAGAAGCAATGGGTGTTGTAAGGCAGCAGTCCTACGGTACCCTGAACACACACACACACGCATCAGTGAGATCACTCATCTGACCAAACTGATAAAAAGATTTAAGCTTACTGCAGCATTCAGATTGAGGTACAAGTCTGGCAAACTAAACTCTCAACTTTAAGGTGGCAGAAAGTATGAACTACCTGAATGTCACATTGATTTTGCTGTGAAAAGTTTTAGAAAATTAATAAAAAATACTAGCCGAGTGCATTTTAAAACCATTTAATTGCACTCTCAAAGAAGCCATTTTTGATGGGGAAATGATGAAACTGTGCACCAGCTAAACGATAGGTCTATGCAGTGTGAAAGGCAAGTATCACTTCCTTCTTTAAAAAGATGGTCTTGTGAGATAGTTGTCCACAGTTGGAAGCAAACTACTGACATACATTGAGACCCTTTCTCCAAGCTACTGTGAAGAAGGTGCTTCAGGCTACAGTGCTTGAGAAAAATCTTGGAAGATACATGTGTAAACCCCTATCTATCACAGAATTGGACCTAATTTCATGAAGGCTATGCCAGCTCACCACCTTCTGGTACTTGATCATATCTTTCTGTCTCTTGCCTGACTGTTCTTCAGCACAGGCAAAATCTGTATTGCTAAGGTTATAGGTATTGGGCTTTCTCCAGGAAATAATGAAAACAATTGGATTGGGGATTTTATGGGTGATTTATCTAGGAAAACATATATAGGGATAGAACGGCGATTCTAATGTTTCATATAGGTAGTTTTGGTTCATCGGATTGACCAGCTCTTTTCTCATGTCAATCAGGGAGATTCTTCCAAAGACTCCTTATAGCAAAATCATCTTCTCCTTGATAGGCACAACAGTTAGCAAAGGTTTCTTTTATTATCCTCTGTGCACTTATGCAGAGACTATACGTAATTTGCCTCTCAATCTCTGCTTCAATCTCCTTATCTAGACAACTGGGATAATAATATCCAATTCAGAGAATTTTTGTGAAGGAAAGAGAACAATGCAGTGAAAATGAAAGGATTCTTATTCTTTTACAGAGAGAGCTTCAGAAAAAGCAGATCTTGTGCATTTCCAAATTCCTAAAAGAGCTATTGTTCATTTCATCTCCAAACTCACCTTAAAAGCAAGACAGAAGGTATATATTCATCGCAGAGCCCTTCTTGAAATTCTTAGCATTGGGAATTTAAAATGTGATACGTGTTTCAGGAGGTGAAAGTCTGGTAGTTTCCAGTAGCTCACATGGTTTATAAATATGCTTGAAAAGACTCTTGCACACAACAGCATTTGGAAAGGAAAACAAGAGGGCCTCTGATTTTTATTTTTTTCAAAGACTTCTTCCCTTCTAACGCTATACACTTCTCTTTTGTTGACAGCTCAGTTTTGGCTAGTATCCAAGAAAAATATAGGACTTATTCCTACGTTTTACATTCTGGATAAACATTACCAGTGGCATTTTCTCACACATACTCTTTTTTTTTTTTTTTTTTTTTGACATAGGGAAGAACTTGATAACCTTTTTGCTGCCTTTCTGGTAAAACGTGAGGTGCTAAAAATACACCACTGGTGAGCGTTTAGCACAAGATCGAAAAGGCAAACTTGCACGGTTCTTGGAAGCCTGCTCACTTATTGCTTATGCAGATTAGCTAAAATTTGTGCAGGAGCACAGAACTGAGCAAAGTGAGTACTAAACTACAGCCTTTAGTGCTCCACTGAGCTTAGGCTACAATACACAATTACTCCTCGGCAGTCATTCATGCAGTTGGAGACAAAATGAAACTTACGGCAGCATTTTGTCAAATTAGTGCCACGGGAGACAGACATTTATGAGAAAGTTTACATTCTAAAAAAGAGAGGACAATCTGTGGTAAGTCTTGCTGGAAATGCATTAAAAGACAATGTATTTTGTTCTACTGAGAGCAGCTTTATCTGGGGGTTTGCAAATGACACAACTGACTGAAGTCTCTTTGGACACTTCTCAGGAGTTCTGGAAAGCCTCCCATATGGTACCATGGGTAGAGACCATGACTCCCAGCTTAACTGAGAAAATACAACACGGAGCTATGTAAACTGCAGAGAAGGGACTGAGGAAGAGATTCAGTTGGTGTCCAGCTGGGACATCCATTGCCATCTGAAACACTGTAGGACATTCAAGACATCTGCATGGGGCAGGCAGATAACAAGGAACTGATGGGAGACCCATGCCCCTGCTGGAGGTGAAACACCAGTACAAGTCTTCATCAAATGCTTCCCAAAAGTCTCACTCTTTTTGTACCACCTTTGCTATACCAAGACTTGAGAACATGGCTCCTATAAATTTGTTACCAGCTGGGCTGGGAAGACGGAGCCCTTGTGAAGCAGAGCCAAATCCAGAAATGCCCACAGTGCAGGAGCACACATGGGGAAGGAGCAGCATCTGTGAGGCTGGTAGTTCAATGGACACAAGGGCATTCAGCCCCTCACATGTGTCTTATGCAGCTAACAGGGATGTGGAAGGCTGGTATTACAGTTAGTCTGGACTGGCCTTTGGAGCATTTTGGCTCCTTTCCCTGCTCTGATAGTTTTCTCAGTGGGGTACTGGGGATTTAGTTTAACCCTGCTGAATGTATCCAGATTTATCCTCTTCAAAATGGATCAACAATATTCTCCTCTTACATAAATGCCGAGAAGATAAATGCTTCTACCTGGGGTTTATCATAGCTGGTGTTACAGAAAAGACCAATGCTGAATGATTTTAAGTTGTAGAAAGTAGGGCTGAAAGTATATCCCTATTGAAAATGACTTTCTGTTCAGCCAGGTCAGAAATGACATGAAGTTATCTCAACGTGCTTATGTATTTGTTTTTGTGATTGATGCAGCAAAGTACTCTTAAAAATTGCAGGTAACTATTTTCCAGAGTAGCCGAGTTTACAAAATCTTAGGGTCCATTTTTCCATTATTTATATTTCTTAGGCTATATGACTTTTTTTCTATTTCCTTTTGAGGAAGTCCTTGCTCTCTCATATTTTCCCTTGTAAACCAAGAGATGTTACTTAACCTCACCGCACCATCTTTTAACCTGCAGTGTTATTGCGCACAGGTTAAGTTGCTATATTGAGATTTAAGTCGAGCTAGTCCACTTTCCTGACTATTTCTGGCAATCCTGTCTGCCTGCGGGCTTTCCTATTGAGAAGCTGAGAACGGCTGCAGAAGAGTAGTTAGTATAAGTAGTGGACTTTCTGGTCTTTGAAGCTATGACTGGACCAAGGTGGTTCTCTGCTACCTCCTCAGAACCTGAACATATTTTTTAATGGTTCTAGCTTTGTATGACCAAAGCCTGTTAAAATGGCATACTGTAGACTGTTAAAATACTGGAAAGTACATCCCACTAAGGACTGGCTAGGTAACAAATCTTTAGTTGTCTTTCATACAAGATTTCTGAAAGTGGCAGGAACTAGGGAAAGGAAGAAGTACATGTTCATATTCTGTTGAATGCCACATAACCTTGCTTTTTATGTTCTTCAACAAGCAGTTAAAAAAAATAGCTGTAAATACTTTTTGAGAAAAAGTTGCAAGTATCATTTCTGTTCCAGGTTTTCAGTTTGTGTTCTGTTTCTAGCTCTGTGGGACTGCATCACACTTACAATGGTCTTTAGGCTGCAACTATATCTGTGCTGAATAAAAATCATCAGAAATTTAATTAATCTGCTTTCACATCCTAGAATACACAGGTCCTGTAGTGCCCTCACACATAAAACCTGGTTAAAATAAGAACTTGCAAATATAGAGAAGGAGGAAAATGAAGTAATTTTTCACCAGCAGCTAGGTTTATGGTTCTTTTACAGTCCTCCCCCATGGCTACTGGTCAAAAACCTAAACAGAAAGCAAATGAAAAAGCTTTTGCTTATTTATAGTATCATTTTGTGGTTTTGAGATCCTTAATGCTAGAAATCTCTGAGCTTGTTACATAGTGGGATGATTTAAGCTTCTAGAGCCCCAGACATATGTCTCGTACGCTTCAGGGTCCTCCCCTAGGCTGCAGAAGCAGCAGCTTGCAGTTGCTGTACAGCTGGAAGCATGCCCCCGCTCCCCCTCCTTGCACCGTCCTCTGGCAACAGCTTCTCAACGGGAAAGCCCGCAGGCAGACAGGATTGCCAGAAATAGTCAGGAAAGTGGACTAGCTCGACTTAAATCTCAATGCAGCAACTTAACCTGTGCGCAATAACACTGCAGGTTAAAAGATGGTGCGGTGAGGTTAAGTAACATCTCTCGGTTAACGAGGAAAAATATGAGAGAGCACGGAGCAGAGCCTTTCTCTGCTGGAGGCAGCACTGCATCTTTAGCAACCCAAGCTGCTTCCTAACATGCAGTGTATTATACAGCTCCGAAGTATACAGCATTTTACAAGCCGATGAGTTTAACAGAAAGGTTAATCTGGATTCTTGCTGTATAATGACTGTGAGTATCTATTACTTAACTGTAATATCATTAGTACCTTCCCTCCATGAACATCTGCCAGCAGAAAAGTGCATGAGAATATCCAAATCCAAAGGGTTTTCTGGAACAGGGGGAAAGGGAAAGCTAGAGATAAGGAAGGAAATTAGCAAAACTATGTAAGAAGCAGAGGCTTGCAAATCTGTCAGACATCTGGGTCTTAATTAAGTAATTTTTCATCCCTGAAGTTCTCCTTGTCACTTTAACCCTTTCTCTTCCTTCCTCCCCCTAACAGTACATTTCTTCTGTTTTCAAGAAAGTTAAACACATGCCCACCCAGCTAAAGCAAAGCCTATCTTATAGAGAAATGAGGGAATAAAACTTTTCCATATTTCTCTAAGATTGCTACAAGGGACATGCAATTATATAGAACATGTTTGTGCACACAAATGTATATATACTATATACGCACTGCTATTCTCCTTCCCGATTGCCTTCTGCCACTCACAATTATACTTTTTCTTCCTCTGACCTCCTTCATCATTAAATTATCTCCAGCTACCAAGTTCTCTTTTCCCCCCTGTCCTTCCCAAGTGGAATACAAAACCTTGTAACATTTGAATTTGAATGGGCTGAAAATTAAGCAGAACAAGTTCACCCACCCCTATCCTTTCAAGCATTTTTTTAAATCTAACTCATCAAAACCCAAAGAGTTTTGTAGCAAAGAGCGAAGTATTTCTCCGGTTGGTAACAAAGCGGACTCTTTTCCATCTCCTCCCCATAGCTCCAGCTACCACAACCAGAGCCAAAGGTAACAAATTCTCCCAAGAGAAAGGGAGGAAATAGGATTCTCCCTCTCCAGATCCAGAGCATGAACTGATCTCCGCTTGGTTCCCCCACCCCCACCCCGTGCCCTCAATTAGCTGTACGTGAAAAAATAATCCTCCTTCATGGCTACTGACACAGGAACTCAAGGGAGGGGAAAATCCCTTTTTAGACCTCTGGAAGGTATCTTTTTGTCCCTGACAAGTCACCGTCTATCATTATGCATTTATTTAGCTTTAAAACTGGCAAATTCCCTTAGATTTTAAAATACTTAAAAACAAAAACAACAACAACAACAAAAACATAAATTTAAAACGTTTTTAAACTTTAAAAAATATTTTGTACTTTAAAGTGTTTTACTGCCCTTAGTGAGCCTGGTGGAACAACTCACTCTTAAGGCCCCTTATAAAATCCTCATTTCAGTTGTTCGTATCTTTGAGAAATAATATATCTTTGCTAGGTGCCAGACCAAATACAACAATTAATAATATGCCCATGATCATTCTATTATTTTCTTTCTAGCAAAACGCTTAAATGTCTTTGAAGAACAGAGTCTGGAGGAAATGGAGAGGTGCACCCTAATAATACTGTTTGAATGCTTTTGAATGTTCGGTCCTCTGAAAAAAATGGGTCCTGTGTGATCTAACTGGTCACTGGTCTGCTTTGAGTCTGTGCAACACCTCTCCTTCTCTAAAGTAGGAAAATGCCACCTCTTCATCTCACATGAGTACTGTGAAGAGAAATTAATTAAAGTCTGCATGGTACATGGATATTAGTATGATGAGTAAGATAGAAAAAGCAAGAGGAATTTAAACATTCCTGTCTCCAGAAGAGAATTCGAACTGAGGGCAAATGGTGGTATACCTGCTCCATTAACTGAGTTCTGAAACTTAGAAAGAAAACAAAAGAGTATGATCATTTAACTAGAGACTTTATCATACTGCACAAAAGAGGGCGAAATTAAGGTTAAAGGGGGGAAACTAAGGTTAGCCAGACAGCCTTAATATTACTGTTACCTAACTTTGAGCATGTGACTCTGCATCCCTAATAACATTATTTTAAAATAATTTTTAATGTGTAATTATTTATAAAGCTCCAGACAGTAGGTGTGCATGATGCTTTATAGGCATATAAAATTGACTGATCCCTGCCCCAAGGAGCTTGCGTGATGACACCATACAAGGGATGGGAAAGGAGGGGGTATGGGAGGACAGGGTTGCAACACTGTGAGATCATGAGATGTGCTTACTGCTACATAAGCAACATTTCAGCTTCTCTGTGGTTTTCTTGTTACTCATTTAACACTATATATTAAAATTTGGTGAACAGATACATAACACAAATCAACTGTAAGGAAGGATATGAAGAAAGAGAACTATGTTGTACAGTGTTGGGAGTCAGCAGTTAATATTAAAACATTCACAGCCCAACGCTGCATGTAGTCAATTATTTATATGGGGTTAGCCCGTGGCACCTCCAGCTGAGATCAGGGTTCTGCTCTCAGGCACTGTATGAACATATCGTGAGATATGATAACTGTGTGAAGAATTTTACCGTAAAAACAGTAAGTGGCTGACAGGAATATCAGAGGCAGAGACAAAGATAGTTTAACAGGTTAGAGGCAGGTAGAGTGAGTGATTTGATACTCTACATGATAACTCTTAGGTGTATTTGGATTAAGATTGCTTGAACAAGAATCCCAAAACAAAACAAAGAAGAGTGCAGGTGCAAGTGGATCCCATGTGCTGGAAAACAAGACCATGGAGGAAAAAAAAAAAAAAAAACAAAACAGGCTGCAAACTCCTGCATGACAGAGACCTTCTTTTAGAAGTTTTTGTCTCTGTTCTCCGGGAACTGAACAAGATTTGAACTCCGTTGCAACTGTCATTTCTGTTTGTCCAAACCCTGTGGTATGTGCCATTTCTTCCTCAGTCATACTATTATGCTGCTACACAAAGACAAACGTATTGCATATTGAAGCCTGTACCCTTAAACACTCACAACCTTCCTTGACTTCAGTAGCAGATGAGGTGCAGACCCTGCTGTGATATTCTAAAGCCATCACGTATTCCAGCTGCTCTGAGACCACCCACGCCACCCAGTGAACAAACCCAGAAGCTTTAAGAAAAACGAATTTAAAAATACATGTACAATAAACCAAAGTAAGCTACGTGGCAAAATACTCTTGATGATCTCCTGGAGCACAGGCTAAGCCTTTGGAGAAAACCTATCTCTAACAACTATGGTCTTGATCGTGCTTTTCACTGCAGTTTGTTATGGTGCACATGCCAAATACCACTTGGTCTTTCTTTATAGCCTCTTCACACTCTAAATATAATTTGCTTCCACTATAAGGGTAGTTTTCATTACCCACGCAGTACAAAATGATTTTAGTATACAGTACTATAGTTATTTCACAGGGTGAAAAGCCCAAATTTTAGTCACCTTTATAGTTTGAAGTGATAAGCTAAATATTTCCGTTATTTTTAAAAAAACCCCCCCCCCCCCCCCCCCCCCCAAGTCTGGGCCAAATTAGTCACTAACTGCAATTTCTGGCTTCAGTGGAGCTCAGATTCAAGGACTCCAATTCACTGCTGCTAGCTACTGTTTCTCTACAGTAGTGACAAGCTCTCCAAATTTCTTTGTTCTTATCCTCCTTTTAGAATTGAGTTAGATCTAGGTACGTGGAAGAAGACAAAGGAATTAAGAAACTCCATGTAAAATTTTCCTTGAAGTTCTGCAGCTTTTGAAACACATTTAAAACTCTGTATAGCTTGGTATCGATTATTCATACAAACTGCACTTTGACTTGTCTGGGAATTTAGAAGGCTTGTTGGTCCTGAAAATAGCCCATTTATCCCAAGAACCACATATAATCTCAGAGCTCCCAACATACTTTGTTATTGGGGTGGTAGCTGCTCTGACAGCAGAAGTTGAAATTGATGTTCTCCAAATTGGCTGTACTGCAAATTGTACTCAGAATTTATTTAAATCCCACCAAAACAAGAGTTTAATATGAACAGCTTAAAATAAACAAACAAACAAAAAAACAAACAAAAACAAACAAACAAACAACAACAACAACAAAACACCAAAAAACACAAACAACAACTATTTTTTCTTCCCCTCCACACTTACGAAGTGACTTGTAAACACTTAGTAAGTTGACCTCAAAAGGATTTAGAAAAGCACAATTTTCACAGCTGGTTTGTTAACAAACACATGTTAGGGGTAGAACTGGATTTACCTTCAAATGCTGCTGGCACATTCAGAGCACAGAAGTTTAAAGATTTTACTACCAGTATCTCTGCTGTGGCAGCCTAAGTGATTGCTGCCATACGACTAAAATCAATCACAAATGTTAGACTTCTGCTCTCTCCTAAAGGTGATCTGAAATATTTTTTCTGTCCCAGAGTCCCGTCCCCCCCAAAACAAGATTCATGAAAAATAGCTTCACTCCCTGAACGACAAAACTTTCTCCTCTTCCAGCCTAAAACCTCTCATTTTTAATTATGGATATATTAGTTAAATATAGATTATTTCGAATGCTAGAATCACAAAAGTTTAAGTTAGAAGCATAGTCCAACCTCCTACTTCAAGCAGGGCTAGTTTCAAAGTTAGATGAGGCTGTCCAAGGCTTTGACTAGCTGAATTTTGAAAACCTCTAGGCATGGAGATTCTTTGACCTCTCTGGGCAACCTGGTCCACTTTTGCATT
Source organism: Oxyura jamaicensis (assembly GCF_011077185.1). NCBI lineage: Eukaryota > Metazoa > Chordata > Aves > Anseriformes > Anatidae > Oxyura > Oxyura jamaicensis. Next base: position 86,768,907 of record NC_048894.1, read on the forward strand.
TTGAGAATGAATTTTGTCCCTTCTCTAAGTACTCTTCTCTCTTCCCATTGTCTTTTCCCTAAATACTCTTTCCGAATATTAATAATTTTGTGTGTTTGTGTAGCAAAGGCAAATCTGAGTGCAATGTAAAGAAAATCTGCCTTTTTCTGAAGTGAAAGATGTAGAAAACACTGAGTTTCAAGAGCTAGTGTGTCAATTAACTACTTCTGCTCAATCTTTCATTTTACTACAAAACACCAGAAAAAGTCTGAAGTACCTTTCACTGATTAGGATTGTTCTTACAGCGCTGTGCTTTGATGTCTTTGTTCAACATTATGGTAATCTTTTCTTTTTCTTTTTTTTCCCTAAATGTGAATGTGTGTTTTTCTAACCAGTTTAGACCCTGGATATTGAGGAAAGTTGCTACTGCTTAATTATTTTACTACTGAAATTAATGGGTTACTTTTTCAGACTGTGTCTGGAAGGTTCACTGTAGCTACTATATTAGCCTATCTAACCCTCTAAACAGAGACTATATCAGGACCTAAGAAAGTGCAGAAGGACAAATCCTGAGAATAATGTATTATTGAAGAAGTATTTAAATGAGACTTGACCTTGTTCCCCTTGATAGTGATGGGAAAAGAAATTCCAATAGGTTAAATACTGATTTTGGCCTAATTTATCCCTAATTTATCCCTAATTTATCATCCACTGCACGATCCAGGATGAAGTTCTCCCTCAGAAATGTGTGGAAGGAAATAACTAGGTCAGGATACATGTTCTTATGAAGGGGCTACAGATTAGCAGCTGAATGGAGAGAGACCAGAAAGCGCAGACTTTGTGTCAACTGAGAATTCAGAGGAATTTCTGGCCCCTGTCCCATGACTCTGCAGCATCACACAGAGCGGATCCCTGTCAGTATTACCAGGCCACCCTCCTTGCTAGAGGCACAGCTTCCTATTTGGCCAGTTTGTATTTGCAAAGTCCTATAAATTCTGGGTTCCTTCTGCAGCCCTGCCACCAACTATGTGAGTTTTGGCAAACAAACAGTGTCAGAGTCACTTCTGCTTGAGGGCAGTTTCTAGTTAAATTCCAGGTTCTCGTATTTTCTTGCAAAAACTTCAGTAAAATATTTATTAAAAAAAAAAAAAAAAGGAAATATGCAGGGAAAAAAACAAACAAAACAAAACAAAACAAAAAAAAAAAAACAAGGTACAACATCAATGGAGGTTAGCATTAGGTGAACATACATATGCATGCACACACCCACAAATAAGCCCCCAAATTTCACTGAACACAATTTTTTTCTACCTGATTATCAAAGACTTGAATTTTTCCATTTTACACATTTTTTGTTATATGACCTGCATGTAATTTTTTCTAGATCAATACAAAGTATTATTTTAAGTGCTTCATATCAGAACCACAAGATAAACCAAACTGAAACAAAATTATTTCAAACTTCTTGGAGGAATTAACTCTGGAGGGCAGCAGTCTTTAGTAAGAAATGTAACTACAAGTTCAAACAGAAAAGTGACCTTTGCCTGTTGCTACAAGTATGTTACTGGAGGGGATTTGGCAGAGAGTTTTTTCACTGGGAGGAGTCACTTGGCATTGGCAATGGTTTATGAAAGAACAGAAGAAAGAAGAAGTTGGTTTTCTTAAATGATTCCCTACAAGGAAGACATGCAAGATATTTTCTAAAAGCCAACTGCAAATGAATCTTTACCTCTGTGGAGCACTGTCATATCCCATGTTACTAGAGCAGGCGTTCTTTACAAGGCATGTCTCTGTGCCACACATTGCGTCTGCCTCAGCTGAGTCCACGTAGCCATTGACCAGCTTGATGTCTCTTGACTTCATGCTGTCATTTTGTGAATCCAAAGATACAATGTCAGATGGGGAGCTCACAACACCCGAGTCTTCAGTGGTGTCCTCTGATGCAAAACAGCTGCTTTCTGAGGCTGTTTCTTCTACCTCAGATAGCTCCAGAACTGTGTCATCCACTGCATAAACATTATCATGTGCAGGCTGCAGGGTCTCTAAATGAAATACAGCAAGGAAAGTTAGCTGAAAGTCATTAGCAAATAAATCAAGCATAGATCTATTGCTTTATAACTAGAAAAATAATACATGAACTCCAGTAGAAATAGTAGAATGGTGCTCAATACTTGTATACATGACAGAGATGATTTGCAAAGTGACAAAAATTTCATCCTTCTTTACTTTTAGAAAGGTGTTTTGTCATGTATGTCCTGTGGAGTTTGGGTTTTATAATGTTCTTATCATCTTCCTTACTTTCCTGGAGAAACAACTCTCCAGGGACAGCTTCTTGAGGAATTAGAGAAATGCAAGGTCTCAGCTCCTTCCAATGAAGCATAAATTTAACTGATATTGTATGTAAAAAATAAAATAAAATAAAAAATTCCCATAAGAAGACTATACAGAGGTAAAAATGGGCAGCATTTCCTAGTTAGGAAACTGAATTGGTAAATTAGGTCTATTGTTGGCCCGCTCTGTGGGTCACTTTATTTTACCACTCTTCAATTTCCTGTGTGTTAAGTGAGAGAATAACAATCTCCTCTTTGCAAAGTATACAAAACCTAGTAAGTGTCACAGAAAGGTAGACTCAACTTGAAGCAGAACCTTTTCCAACTTCCAGTTGTTTATATAGGAGATCAAGGGATATGCCCTCTGTATTTTTAACTGTAACATCACTGCAAGTGATGAGAGATGATTAGATATAGCATTTTATGCTCTGATTTAGTCTGGATCCTATGATCTACCTTTGTTTTGTATGTGCGAAAAATACAGTTTTGTTACTACCCTTAGGAATTCTACAACTCTGGATTCCATCCTGCAATTATGCCTTTAAAGGGGAATTCCCAATAAGGTCAATAATTTCAGAGTGACTGGACGGCATCATGCCTAAACACACTTCTTTTGATCAAAATGAATCAATAAAGACTAATCTGAATGTTTAATTAGGAATTATAAGTGTGCTCCATTCTCTTCTTCAACCTCAATAAGTAAAAGGAAGGTTAAACAATTGGTTATGGTCTGATCCTGCAGACAGTTGTGGTGGATGTTAATTATATGAGAAGTCCTATGTCTACAAGTATGATTAAGATTAAACATACACTTCACTGTTTATAAGGTCATAATCTACAAGTTTTTGAACTACATATGAAGATGCAGGTCAATGAAAATGATAAATAGAAATAATTCTGCATTATAAATAAAAATATTCTCTTTAGGTCAGGGAACTGAAAACAACTTTGTTAAAGTATTATAGAAATAATTTTGTAAGGGTGTAGCTTAGCAGTAACACCTTGAGTAAAACTAAAATAAAAATCAAACCAACATTCTCCTTGACTGAGGTTACAAGATGCCATTAAGTACTGAAATTGATTTCTGACAGCAGAAGCAATAAAATTCACAGGGTTACAAATCATGATTAAAGTCATAAGTGCTGTCAAGTATCAGTATTAATGATGGGAGATAATCCAAAGACTCTATCGTGACTTTGAAAGTAATGTTACTTGATTTCTTTGACCTTATTTTCTTTAACATTAGCTCTACATTCCGGATTTAATCCAAGAGATTGTTCCATGTAAAAATATCTGTTACAGAAAAAAAGTATGCATCACTGACAGACTACAGTATACTCCAAGACAGAATAACAGTTAGGAAAACACCAATATCAAGGAGAAGTAAGAATAATTTGCCATTAAATGCCAAGCAATAAGCACAAACGAAAATAGACAGCAAATGAACAGGTAAGAGTGTATGGCCTGCTTGGCTTTCAATCAAACAACAACAAGCTCTAGTAAAAGCTACAATAGGTTGAAAACAGAACAAAGTAAGGCATGGTATAGAAAAGAAGCCACAAGTGGAAGTTAAACAGTGGAAACATATGGTAAGTCTTGGAGTAATGCACAATGCAGTATATTTTGATGCAAAGACCTCTATGTAATATCAGCCATATCCATTGTCACCAGGATGGCATAAACAAGCTCCACCCTGTAGCTGGCACGATTTATAACAAAGAACCTTCTTCCAGCTCCTGACACCAAGGTGACAGACAGGCTTTTCCTCCCAAGCTATCTCTCTCATATATGGGTCCTCCTTTTGCCTGCCTGCAACTATTTCCTGCATCTTTCTGCTCAGGAATATAGAAAGTAACTATAACCTAGTCTCTCACTGGTTTTATCCAGCAACCTGCTCTGCTGCAGGATCTCCACCCTCCAGCTCCTTCTTCCCACATACTGTCAGAATAAAAACCGATTCTCTTATTATCAGGGTCCATGTGTGATTTGATCCCTATCTGATATGCCTGGATCTCAGCAGCTGAGTCATCCAGTCCACTGAAAGCACCTCCTTGTTCAACAACTTCAACCTGAAACACAGGAATACAGAAAGACATCTTTCTATTCAATGATTAAATTCCCTGTGCTCACACAAAACCAAAATGTCTCCCTCTCTTCACGCCTATCAGTTTGTCAAAGCAGTTCCCTCATCTTTTATTTTCACTGAGAGGATCCATTAATTCTTAATATAGTTAACACATGTCAGCAGAGCTGCTGGCTGAGGTAAAACGTTTTGATTGCCACTACTACTCGTCTGAACACGAAGGCACACACTTAAAACCTGACTGCTGAAGTTGCATGTCATGTTAACAACCTTGTTTCAGCTGTTTTTAAGTGGAGTGATCTTGGATGGATGAAGTGAGAACCCACTCTTTCTTCTACACGTTTCATCGAGTCTCCACCAGAGCAAACTGAAGATGGCCGGGCTGCACGAGCACAAAGCAGCTTGATGGCTAAACACACAACATGAAAAAAAGCCTTCTCCAGCTTACTGAGTGGTCTTGACTCTGGGAGTCAGAAAGTAGCTTTTACAACTTCCCAGTTTTACACAGCGAGCTGGGTAACGCGTAGTAGCAGACGCAATTCTGCAATTTTTGTGCATTTTTTCTCAGAGTGAGCGCACATGTGGAACACCACCACACACTGAGCACTGTGTGACCATGGTGATGGCAGCCAACGGGGGTATTTTGTTGGTCGAACGAAGACAAATCCCACCTTTTGTTTCACTCTTCTCTGTCACAACACTAAGATGAGTTCAATCTGGGCCCTGATCTTCAAGACCTTATGCAGACACAAAGCATCCAGGCTTAGACACAGAATATTGAGCAAGTACTCCAGGACTGGGCACACAAATAATGATTGCCATGGACAATGTGTTACTGAAACAGTGCTGTAACTCAGAAGACAACCTGCATTTCTGAAGGCATAACAACGCCAAGCTCTTTTTTCAGTACCACGTAACCCACTGCACCGGCTTGAGGTGGGGTGTGGTGTTTTGAAGGACACAGAACGTGGCCTGCAGTCTCCAAGTCCTGCTAAAACTTGTGTGACATCGCATCCGAACCTGAAGTTTGGGGGTCCCTTGGTGCCCTGCACTCCCCCAGCAGCAGGCTGCGGAAGCTCCAGTGCCCGGAGGAGCACCACAGCACCACAGCTCCTGCACAGCACCAGCAGGCTGCACAGTTAGGTCAGCCACAACCGACAAAGGCTTTCTTGGGGGGGTGCTGCAGGAATGTTGCCACTGATCATCAGGAAGGAAAGAGGAGAGTAGCTCATCAGTAAAGAATGCAAGCTTCTTGTTTAACACAAAAGAGATCTTGTCGCTTTAATCTCAGTAGGCTGTAAGTAATTAGGAAAACACCGAGCTCAGAGTTTAGGAGAGCCGTATCTGCACTCCTGCAGCTTGATATTGCATATATGTACACATTACTCATACAGAATGCCAGTGATGGGGAGACGGATAAACCTCACCTGGTTTAAATGCCAATCAACACTTTCAGATATGAAGGCTGAATTCAATACATGAAGACTATCATGGGTGAAATTCTCACTTTGATTACTATTATGATAATTACCACCATTGCCTTCACATGAGCCTGAAATCAGACTTCAGTGTTCAAAGGACGCCTGTCCTACCCAGATGTACAAAATCAGAACGGAGTCCACGTCATTAAAGCCCAAACTGTCCCTCCCTCTGAGTCCAATGGGCGCAGGGCTAATTTTTTACTTGCCAAAGCCTAACTGTTTGCTAAGTGCTGTGACCTCCTGCTTTTACAGCACTGCTGGTTGTTTATTGTCACATTCATTAATGATAGAAACAGTACATCCAAAGGCATTTTTTAAGATGTAGCAGCTGATATAACCCTAACACGGTGACTAACCGGAACTTTGTTCTTGTTTTACAGATGCAGAGTTTCTATAATTCTTCCGAGTTCTTGCTCTCTAGGAGGCTGGCAATTATTTTCCCATTTCTTTCATCACTTGTTCCACTGCCAAAAACTTCCTTTTCATGGATTAAAATTGCTTTCCTGTAGTTCAAATGGCCTATTACAATAAAATTGTAAAAAACATTACAAACTTCATGATGTTGAAGAATATTAATTCTTAAAATGATCCCCAAATTACAACATAATTATTTTACTGACAGTACTTAAAACTTCTAGTAAGAGAAAGAAACATTGCTCTAATTATGTGCACTGGCAGTAAAAAGTTGGACCATCACAAAAGACCAGTATTAAAAAAACAGTGTGCATTTTTTCATACTCGGAAGAAGCCTGGTGGAAAAATGGTAAAAGAAAGCGTATATTATGGCAACGACTATCAGAGATTATAAAAATGAGCAACACAGGAGTAGTGTAAAAGTTTTCACACAGGTACAATGTGTTCTGGTTACATTTTACTCGTTTTGCTCATCAACCAAAAACTTGTAGGTTTAGGTAGGAGTTAAAATACAAGACAGAATGGGCTGCCTTCCCTGTATTTATGACAGTTTAGATCAATCTAGTTCAATGTATTTCTTAGCATACTCGAGCCTACATGCCTACTTCCATTTTGTTTTTAATTGAAAGAAAAAAAAAAAAAGAGAAAACAAATGACAACTGTTACATATTAACAACAGCATGGGGGACGTGGGGGAACAGATCAAGCTCTGAAGCACTCCTCTCTCAATTTTGTAAATGCCTTGCAAAAACTGAATGCGTGTCCAAGAAAGGCTGTGGTGAGGATGCTTTGCAGCTCTAGCCCTCCTCCAAAATGAGGATGCAGGGCAGCTTAGTGTTGGATCTGTTCATTTAGCTCATAGAATCACAGGAAAATTTTAATTTGGAAAGAACCTCTGGAGGTCATCCTCCTCAAAGCAAAGCTGTCTTCCAGCTTAGATGAGGTTGCTCAGGATATTGAGAAGCTGAGTTTTTAAAATGCCCAAGCCCAGAGGCTCCACAGACTCATTACAAAGATCATAAATTGTTCCCTGGGTGATGTTTAATGCTTCTCCCCATAAAGAACTTTTTCTTATAACTTTTTTTTCTCACTGCAACTTGTAACTGTTGCCTCTTATCCTTTTGCAGTGATCTCTGAGTCTGGCTTGGTCTTCTTCCTCTTCCTACAGATTCACTCCTATGATAGCATTCAAATCCTCTTGACCCTTCCCTTTTGCAGGCTGAAAAAGCCCTGTTGCGCCCTAGCACCTCCACGTACATGTGATCCAGCCAGCCATCGTAAAGACCTACCAGACTCAGCTGCTTCTGCTCCAGTTTGTCAGTATCTTGTTTGAGAGAATTCAAAACTGAACCCACTTTTGGACAATGAACACATATGTGGCTTCATGGCAGCCAAGTAGACGGGAATAATCATTTCCCTTGATCTGCTGGCTATGCTCTTGTTAGTGCAATCCAGTATGTGGTTAGTGCTTCATCACCATGAGGGCACGTTGCTGACTCACACAGTCATGCATGTGACTCCCAGTTCTCACATAATGAGGTATTTTTGGTCTCCTTCCTTGCCTTATGCCCCACATGTTTTCTTTGCCAACAGGTTCTTTAAATGCAGTCCTTGCTGCAAAAGAAATCTGCAAACAGAAATAAATCTATTCCTTTGCACACTAATCTATAATAAAAATGAACCCTCACAAAGGATGTCTCACTATACACATCAACAAAAAGGTACATATGGAGTATTATTAGACACACACCATGAATTTACAACATTTCCATAGTCAATCCTAAGCTGACCACACTTACCTTAGCTACCCACATATAGTCTGCTTTCCCGTGGTTGAAAAATAAATGCAAGATGGACCAATTCAACCTGCCTTACCAATCTGAGCCAGTTAACCATTTCTCACTTCTCCTTGTCTGCTGTTTGTTGATTCCTGAACTAAAAGGTAATTTTGTAATTTCTGCAAAAGCTTTTTTGTCAATGGTGTTCCCTACATCAAATGCAATACAGGATAGGATCAAGCCAAGGCGTAGGAACTGAAGGGTATTCTGGTTCCTCCACTGTTTTTTCCATGTACAAGTGACCATGAGGGTTTGTGCACCAACATTTCATTTCTGTTTCAAATTTATGCTGATTTTTTGTGAAGTCTCTGTCTCAGAGCTACACTAGGTAAGTAAGTGTGTCTACTGTCTCTTTGAAGGCTCAGAGGAAATGGCTGCCCTCCCATTTCAGCCCTTTATTTTTACCACATCCCAATCAAGAAATAAAGAAAAAAATCAGAAATTATGTAAAACAGATTTTCAAACAGGGGAAAATTAACATACGGGATTTTATTATCACTATTTCTTTCCCACAATCTTTTCTTTCATGACTGCAAAATCCTCCCTGACCTCTGCAAAGCTCATTAGACCTAGAATGCTGCTGCCATTACTAAACTGATTTTTATCCTCTCTTTTTTGGCACCCTCTTCAGCCTCATTCTTTGCAAGTTCCTTGCTGTTATTAAAGCCTTGCTTGAAAACTCTGATGACTATGCACCACGGCCAGTAACTAGCCATCTTTCTTCTATGGAATCAGGCTTATAATGGCTCCCAATTGCCTGCAAAAGCAACACGAAGAGCAAAAAGAACAGGATCAAGTGTGCAAGTAGACAGGTCTTCTTTTGACTAAATGAAGAACATTGCCACTTAGCTTGGAGAAGGATAGATTTAAGAAAATGAGATAGTGGTGTGAATTTTCCATTTACACTTATACACAATGAAGTATGATGGGGAGGCTTTCTTAACAGTCCCTGTTGTTCAGTATCTGAGTTAAAAGCAAGCTAGAATTACATACAGGGTGCCTTCATGACTCTGCTTGCTCCTTTGCTTAGGTGTGGGGAGAGAAGCAGCGTGCCTACTCTGTGCAGTTCAAAAGATTATAAACAAGCAGACAACATAGGTTAGAGGAATAAAAATGGGAATATATTTAAGAATATATATTAGATGGCTTCAGACTTGCACTTTATAAATCATCATGTGTAATACTAGTAACATTATTATCAATAATGGGGCTCTTTGGTGGCCTTTGTGGGAAGGGAGAATCTAGATCTAACAACAGAAACTGCCTGATAGAGTAAGCCTGGTGGAGAAATAAACCACTCTGCACATTTTGCTAAGTGATGCAATCTGCATCCTTTACAGAGGTGGTCGGCTTCAATTCAAGTACACTGCAGAATCTAAACAAATGGACTGTGAAGGTGATTTTCATGAGCCACCTTTGAGAACAGACTCTGTAAAATTGCCTGAAAAGTGTATGTGGTATAATGATTAAAACCAGAAATGATTAGTGCACCTATGCAATAAAACAGTGTTTTATTAGGTGATTTTTAAGACCACAGAAAAAAGGCTATTTGCTCAACATTTCTTTTCAAACTTCTCCATCTTTTCCCCTGTGCATTCTGTCCTACTCAATTCATTCTCTTCCTTGCTGTTTGTCTTTATTGTTAACAATTTCATAAAATGTCTACTACAGTCTCATATTTCTAGCATAATCCGGAGAAAAGAAACATAAAACACTTTTGCATTGTAATTATATTTTCCTTCCCCAGAGACTAGCTGCCAGAAAGCCCAGCAAAGACAAAAAAAAAAAAAAAAAAAAAAAAAAAAAAAAAAAGCCCTAAACGCACATACACACTCACTTGCAGGATTTAAGAACTCATTCTGTATTATAGAGATACCATTCCACTCACAATTACGTATTTACTTCTGATTAAAAGTAATTTATAAGTTGAGAATTGTGGAGGAGAATCAGGTCAATCTGTGATTATCTATTACCAAAGCCATCAGGAATCACACACACATATGTAAAAAAATTTGAACAGATGCTTTCTGTTTGTGTGGACAAAGTACACTTGCCTTGACAAAGTACTTCTGTTGGCAACTTCTGCACAAATGAGAAGAAAATACTTGAATTATCTTCCTAACAATACAGATTTATTAACCAGTAATGGCAACAAACACTGGTTTTGCTTAATGCCAACAGCTAAGAGTGAACTCCATACTGGAGTGCTGGTTAACAAGATGGGATTTCATCACTTTTGGTGATGTTTTTTTCTTACATGTCCTCACAGCACCTCAGTCTGTTCAGAACTGTGATGTTTCCCTTCAGTTCCTCCATCAATGCATCCGTCACGTTCCCTTACATCACCTTCTATCTTTGTACAGAATAGTATCTCTAGCATCATCTCAAGTCAGACAGAACCCTGAGAAAATTAAATGTTTCATGCACAAACCACCTGTCTAACTTAGAATTAGGACGGCACAAAATAACTCCATTTAATTGGCTAAAATATGCTTCAGCCAAACCACCAATAACATAAATAACTTCACAGAAGTTTTTCAGCAGCTAGCTCTGAATTTAGATATGAAAACATTTTCATACATGTCTGTGCCATAAAGACACAAAGCTCTACTCTGACCTCTTTTGATGTATGCTTCCTGACTCTCTTCCTCTTGGACCACCTGATCAGTGGATAGCTGCTTTCCTCTCCAAAGTTCAAACTCCAACAGGCTACTCAATATACTTGGGCTGGTGGCTTAGTTTGGCAATTATAATTGTATGACTATTTTAACCTAGAAAAGCATGCTCCTTTTCTAAGTTTAGTTATTGCACATTTTATTCTGCATATCCACAGTTGATGAGGAAGAATTACTCCTGCAGTTAACAAAACTAATGACCAGAGTGTGGTAAGTGTCTTGTCTCCCTGAAGATCTTGTACAAGACCATCCACAGGGGCAATCGTGCTGTTGTCAAAGGATGTTTTATAGTCACCCTGACGAGACTCCCCTGCTGGGCAATGCACAAACCAAGGGCAGCAAGACCAGGGTGGCATAAACCAAGCACACTCACCATGAAACACCCTGCCAGCTACCCTGGGGCTGTGCTGTCAGCAAAGAGCCACAGACATGCTGCAGAAACCCATACGGGCCATTGCTTACATGGAAGGATGACAAGGGGCAGACCTCTTTTCCAGTAACACAGACATACCCAAGATTTCACGGCGTAGGACAGGAATCAAGTGCTGGGTAGCATGAACTCCAACTCAGGCTCTAGCCACGAGGTTATCTTGGTTGGCTGTGCACACTGAAGGTCTCAATGTGAGCCTAATAAGGAGGGAATATAGGACAGGTGGAGAGAACATGGTGCTCACTGAAGAGCCCTTACCTTTGACAGCACAGGACTGGATCAAGTCATTTCAGACTTAAGCAGTGAAAGCAATACTTAAGTCAGAGCTGAATTTGGCCTGTTCTTTCAACTCTGTCTTCTGAAGTCAATTATCTCATCAATCATGCTTTGCCCTGGGGCTTTCTTTCACTATTAACTTGAAATACCAGGAGGAAGAAATGTAAACATGCAAGAGTGGTAACTAGGTGTTGTGCTTTGTACTCACATGTGGATAATAAAAAGGTAATGGCAGTGCCACCCCTGGCACTACTGTGAAGAGTACCCTATGTAAGAAAAGCTCTTCAGAAATAGGTCATCATCTGAGCACCCACTTGGAATAAACTTTCCCCTTTCATATTTTGCTCTGTTATGAACAGACCCTGCTTCCATTTTATCAGGTGGGTTTTGTCACTGACTTCAGTGGGAGCCGGATCGGGCCACTCACTGATTAAAATGCAAAGCTGCAGATATCTCCTGCATGGGAGGAATTCCCACAGGGAAAATTTGTCTGCATTTTTATTCATGTGAAGCATTTTAAGGCTTTCATTTACACAGTTCGTTCAATAATAATGTGTATGCTGTATAATGGGGTACCCGATTAAGCATGCTTAAGTGCTTTCCTGGAGCAGGGCCATTTCTAGAATTTGAAGGTTTACTATGACCATATCCTCAAAACAGACATGCTAATGTGGGGAATTCTTCACCTGAGTTAATGGGCCTAATTCTGACCAGGATCAGCATTAAGGGTCATCTTTTAATATGAAATTTGGAAATCTCTTTGAGTTTTTTTTCTTTTCAACCTCAGTTCCTACAGAAATTAGGTTGAGAAAATTCACGCTGCTGTAGGTTTATGATGAAACCCTCTAGTAACTTCTGAACTGTTGGCCAGTTTCTCCTGAATTAGTCAAGAAGGGTAACAGTGCTAAAGTTCAGTTCCAAAAGTTTCATCGAGAGGTAGAAGGACAGAGCGAGGAGAATCATACATCTTTTTATCTACCAGAGAAAGGGCATCTATCTACTATCCATCTATCCATATACTGAGGGAAAGATCCAACAAACCATAGCTAAGCTTCAACCCAGAGTGTGGTGTTTTTTATATACTAGAAAACTGTGTCATTAAAGAAGAAGTACAAAAGAAATACTTAAGGAATTACTCGATGGGGTATGAGGGCAGAGAAGAAGACAAAGCCAAAAAGGACAAGTCCCCTAATCCTAACATCCAATTTGGTCTTGGAAAAAAAGGCAGGAAGGTAACGCTTCTGAGTTTTTCTCCTCCACCTATTTCTTTCCCTTTCTCATCCCTAAATAAAACAAAAAGAATCAGAAAAAAAGAAAGCACCTCCTCTTGTAAATAACCAATTATTATTTTTCTCCTAAAAACACCACACAAAGACTGTGTTTGGAAAAATTTTAAGCAGGCACGACTGGTTACTGTACCAGTTTGTACAGTACATTTTGTACTGTAATACTAAAACAATATCTTCACTCTCCTGATTGCTCACAATTGTCCTCTCACCTTAGAGTGGCCCCTATCACCACAGAAGCAAAGAATTGAGATGGTGGTTCATTATTACTCTTCACATCATGGCAAGTAAGTTTAAAGACTTCTGTCTCCAGTGCTTTCAGTCTGCTAATTTTCTCACAGGCACTCATTTAACCACATGGAAAAACCGCAAGGAGTTGCCTTGTGCAAGGATTTTTTGTGTAGAAAAATTCAATCAATGCATTGCCAAAGGCTTGTATTATGAACAGTGACATGTATTTTGTGTACCCTGCAAGTGCAGAAAAGCCTTTTTAGTACAATCTGTGTCCTTTGTAGGAGTAGACTGAAGACAAATGATTTTATTTGAGGAACATCTGAATCACATCGATTAGCTTGGTGAATACAGAACAGCAAAGCTGCCAGGTACAAAGGAAGCTGGGCATGTCCACAAGGGAGTGGAGCAAACAAGCAAATTACAATATATGCACACTTTTTTTTTTCTTTTTTTTTTTTTTTTTTTCTTTTGACCAAATGTTTTCATTTGGAAAACTTGGACACTTAAACCTTTAAGTTTCTTTAATGGACTGGTCAGTTAATCAGCACCATGTTCACACAGGAAAGCAGAAGGGGATTATAAAAGTGAAAAAGTGTATTTTTAAATCATAAGTAATCAATAAAATGTCCATTTGTATTGTGTTTAATTGTAATAAAATTACTTTTGGGAAAAAAAGAAATCATTCCTCTAGTTGGGGAGAAAGCAGGGTAAGTTTTACCTGGTAAAAGAGAATCATGTCATTCCTGACCATTGATTTCACATATCTGAGGGACTGCAAGTACACAAAAAGTTTTTCAGAATAAAACTAAAATACGAATGTATTCTTGCAATCGTCCCAAAATATTTAGTTCTACACCCAGTAATACCAGAAATTGATTCAGGCTGGCTCTTCTACAGCCCTCAGCAGGCCACTGTTAGGCTTTCTCTGTAGAAGCCAAGTATAGAAGTCTACATAGCTTCCAAAATGCTCCTTTCTTTTATGAGCATAAGTCAGGTACAGAAAATTCTTATCTTGAACTCAGAAGTTTTGCTAGTAATTTATTTATTTATTTATTTTATTTCCCTGCATTTCTTATGTAATTCTTTGTAATTCTCATGGAATAAGAATTCTTGAATTCTTATATCAAGTCTGTACTGTTTCACATATAGAAACACCTTACAAATAGAGATGGCTGCAGTTTCACTTAGTTGAGAAAAAATGTTGGAAATGGTTCTTAATTGATTTTCATGTTTTTACAAAGTGAAAAAAATATTTTTCCCTTCTTTAACCTCATCAAGTAAGAAAACAGAGGAAAGAATCAGAGAGAGAACAAAAAAAACCTGTTAACCTGCATGTTTTTAAAATCAGGTATCAATAATAATTTTTATTATATGTTTGAAGTAAAAATAGATTGGTCGTTTGCTCTAACAAGTAAGTAGATCTTCCCCTACCACTGTTTATGAGAGGCAACCATATATTTTTAGCAACTTCACTTTCATCTTTTAATCACATAAAAATATTTGCCAGCCATAATGGTCTTTTCTCATTCTTTCCTCTGTCTTCTTTTGGTTTAGGTCTTTGTCCTCCATTACACCCCACCTTTGCTTATGGTACAGTACGTTGGAAAGTAATTCTTTTATCCATGCCAGGAACCAATTATGGAATCCACAAAAGGAGCTGACAAAAGAGGCTCTGTCTCTGCTCTCAGCCTTTTGCTCCCTCAGGCCCTAAAACCCAGAAGTGAATGTGCATGGCCAGAATTCTCAATTTCTTAAAGAAAGCAGGCAGTCATTTTAGTGAGTGTTTACTGTCTTAGAAGTGGTAATAGGAAAAGCTGAGTATGAGCATCTGTAAGGATGGACAAGCAGTTTGGTTTGGTACTATCACCTACCTGGAAGAGAGAACACAAAATGTTCAACGCTTTGCTTTCTGTAGCTCTCTGTGTAATGACTGCACTTGAATCAGTAGGATCTTGCACTAGAAATTTCCATGCCATTTCCAACACCAACATCCCTGTTTGATTTGGCCCATTATGTGTAAATCAAGCCTAACTTCAAATTCATACCCAGGACTGAATTTCCGAGACACACACAGTCACACCACGTGCATCTGTCTGGCTGGACACAGATGTTTAGTTCAGCTCATTAGTGATAAAGTGCAAGTCTGCTGGTATGGGTGTGACGGTTTCTACAAATCCCACAGAGTACATTTAAGATGCTACCCAGTTATTAAAGGTAAGACTCGCAGAGTTAAACTTCCCTTATTCTGACTAAGGAAGAAGAAAACAGGGAATTTGGTTTCACTTAGAATAAACATTCACAGTTTATCCACAGACCACTTGGATTGCAGAACTGGGCTGCAAGGGAATTAGAAGAAGAGAAATGTCTTTATATTTAGTCAGGGTGGGAAATGGGAAGCTAAGTTTTATTCCACACTTTATGAAGTAGGTAAATAAACAGTCAAAGAGCTAAATATCAGGAAATGAGATTAGAAAGACTGTTTGATTCACCGGAATCCAACCCCTTACTTAAAGTAAGCAGAAAATACTTTGTTATATTCAAAAGAATTAGACTAGGGCTTTCTTCTGTCTTGATGTCTGCAAAGTCACAGGTATTATTTCCAATAATGTGGCGGGCAGCTGAGTGAACATGTAAAGGAATACAGAGTGCAATCTTTCCAGCTGGTGTTACCTTTACACAGGAATGCATCTCCTTCAGAGCTTTCTCCAGGCATGAGAAAAATTAAGAGATTTGGTAACCCAAATTTAGGATTTGCTTATTAGAACTTAACAGGAAAATAACAATCTCTCATGTTCAAGAAACATTCAAGGGATATAAAGGATGCTGCAGTTACTGCCTAGTCAGTATATTATACAGTTCTAGAGTAGATCCCGCTTGCTATTGGGCTGTACCCTTTCAACAGCCACTCACCACCTGCAGTCAGACCATCACAGAAGAACATGCAATAGACTCATAATAAAGCAGATCATTATGCAGAAAAATAGAAGATCGCCTTCCCCCTTCTCCACCTCAGCAAAAACACAGCGGAGTTCATTAGGCATAAGTTCTTCTGGATAAGCAAGGGATAAACTGTGTCAACTTACATATTTCAGCAGTGGATTTCTGTGTCCAAGCAGGTGCTATACAGAAGGCTATCTACCTACTATACATGAGATAATCTGAAAAAGAAGTGTAAACAGTGGCAGCAAGCTTGTTTCACTGTCCTTGAGGGGGGAGTTCATAGTTTTGCAATGACATTAGAAAACAACATGGCTGTAATTTTGGAGGGATGGAATAAGTTACATTCTGTCTTCTAAAATAACATGTATTTTAGTATGGAAAGTTAAATGGTGCCTACTGCATGAACTAAATATATATCGAGAGTCATGGTGGTGACGGGAAGCCAAGTTAGGGAGACAGGGCTGCTGTCTTATACAGACGCACACACAGCACGACTCTCACTCTGAGGCACTTTATACTGGGATGGTACCATAAGGAGGGCTTAACGAGGTTGTAAATGTAAAGAATAAAAATAATATGAGAATCATGCCCACAGAGCTGACTTTACATATGCAGAATACAGGGACAGATGATGGGCATATGATAGGTTGCATGACCATGTCTAATAGATAAATGCATCCTAGGCCTTTGCAATTTAGATCACCCAGTCAAAATGGTGTGGTATCTATTAATCACCATCCCCTGACATTTATTTGAGCACTCTGGACCCCATGGCCAGCTTCAAATAATTACAGTTAAAAACAAATAAAAAGAAAAATATTTCCTCCTGTCATCCATATATTTAGATTATTTTCTCATATATTTAGAATATTCTAAATATTCTCTCCACACTTTACCTGTCCAGAATCAGTTTCAATTCTGGATCAGTAGCACATTTTCTAAAGATAAAAATGGAATGAATTCAAAGCTTAGTATTCTGCAGCCCTGTCACTGGAAAAGAAAAAAAATCCAGCTGCTCAGTGAGAAAGACTGCATTCATTTAAATCCTCAAAGATCAATCAAAAAAAAAAAAAAGGGGGGGGGGGGGAAGACAGCATTACAAAAAGAAAAAACATTTAAGGGTGTTTGGAGAGTCTTCAAATCTTCAGTCTTAGTCTCTGAGTGACTGAATTGCTGATAACAAAGTCACTTGTCAGTGAGAGAGGATGGATACTAAAATAATCTGCACACACTTTTAAAATGCTACAAGTCATGCTGATAAACATTTCTAGCAGAACACATCCTTCTATATCAACACTAAGCATGACGTATTCCTATGCACTTGTTATTAAGCACATACAGCAGTTATGTGCACTAATTTCCACACCTTGGGCATAGCTAGACTAGATACACAGGCAATATCTGTACAATATAATAGGCAACATAACATGCCAACACCCTTTGCAAGAACACCTAAAGTAAAAATTTGAGCTTATGTCTGGAAGATGCCATCACATGAGCATCACATGCAAATATGATTTATCTTTGTTTTCCTACTTGTGATGAAACTGATTAAAATCATAGAAAATAACTTTATTTTTCTTCTTAGTTGATGAACAGAACAACCCAGCAAGCTAGGTTTCATTGTATGACTTTCTTAAAGACTTAAAGCCTTTGCATAAATGTGACACCTATAGCTTAAAATTCACCTTTAGCATTATCCTTACTCGCTACCTATTGCAGATATGAGACAACGTCAGCTCCCTCTGGTGGTCAACATTAAAAAAAAAGTTTTAGAGGGGCAGTCTGTAAAATCTGTGCATCATGAAGCTTAATCTGTTTAAGGACATTTATCATGCATCAGAACGGGACTAATCATAAATTATATATCTTTCCTTATTTCCTAAAGGCATTCGGTGTCAATGCCACTGGAGTCATAATACTGGAAATTGTCTCCATTTATACTATCTCTGCATTTACTTACCCTCCTGAGGCATTTCCCAATGGCTAGTTGTTTTGTTTGTTTGTTTGTTTTTTTATTTTTTTGTCTTTTTCACCTAAGGTATCCTACTCTGAAGGAGAGTATTTCAGCAGTGTTGTTTGGTAGTGCAGAAAAATGCTGAATAACTTAAATGCATTTTCTTTCTAACTCCGGTAAGACCATTTTGGTGGAAAAGTATAGCATAGCAGTTTAGCACTAGGTTAAAGGTTGGACTAGATGATCTTAGAGGTCTTTTCCAACCTGGAAAATGCTATAATTCTAATAATTATCAATCAGTCGTTCTCAGTAAATTTCTATTGTCTCTACGAATAAAATGAAAGGAGTAAAACATGCAACAGCCACCATGCATTTATATCACTGCTAACTTCATGTTCCATCAAACTGACCTAAACCAGTATTTCTTCCTGCCACTGAAAATGACAGAAACACCCTCATTCTCTTCCAGGAGCAGAACTGAGGTGACTTCAGGAACCCTGCTTCAAAGCCCAGAGCAAGTGGGGATTCCCCTAGCGCACCTCGGTGCTGAGATGGTGCTGCGAACCAACATCCATCAAGTTCACATTCCCATGGTCACGCTTTGCTTGAATACTCTACCCTCTTGTACACACGTAATTAATGAATTTACAGTTGTGAAATGGCATATCTATGCAATTCCATTGAATAGATTTGGATTTAATGAGTGTCATTGGAAGTTCTTTCCCACACTGTATATACTAATGGGAGGTTTTAAACATGTTAATGATAGAGCATAAGCATAATTTCTTATAACTAAAATGATTTCTTGTAAAGATACAGTACTGTTTAATTTTTAAGTGTTGTTCAATACTACATATATATGTACCTGGCAGTTAGAAAATTTAAGAAACAAAGGATATGAGCTAGCAAAAGCATGGATTTTCTTTTTAAAAAAATCAGGAAGACAGCTAGCTAACTAAAATGGGTCATTAAAATATTTTACATAGAAATTTGACAGACAATATCGATTTCCACAAACTTTTTTTTTTAAGGGCAAATGTTGCATTTTAATACAAAAAGCAAGTATATTAAGGATGAGTCATGATTTTTTTTTGTTTTCACCTAGAGCTTTTTCAAGTTTCAGCAGACCACACGGAAACAGCTTCTCACAGCAAACTGTCAGATATATGGAGAGGGTCAGAATTATATTCTTTCATGGCAAGGAATTTTTTTTCATCAAAAATGTAATTTACTTGAAATCTTAAGCTTCCACTAAGCACAAAACTGCTTTTACACTGTACTTCTACACTGTGCTCAATATAAACCCCTTTGTTTCACCACTTCATGACTCCATTTTTATGCTAGTCTTAACTCCATGGGGCATGTAACTCTGTGGAGTTACAAATAGGATGTAAATAGAGTAATGAGAAGGGGTAAATTAGCTTCTTAATCTTCACATTGTGAATATCTACTAGTTGTTTCTTTATTTTTTATTTTTTTATGAGAGAAGACTTACAATTAAACCATTGTCCTGTCTTAAGAAGCTATTACAAAGTACCTGGCAGCATCGAGAGTTCAATTCCACTCCACTTTTATTAGAATACCTTAGGGTATTAAGTATACTTTCTGAGGCATCACTTAGAACTTATTAACTACATGTCATATTTGTATTAAAAACCATCAGAACTCTTTTTAGTCATGTTTCATATTATCTGTAGGAATGCTTTGTTTTCTTATTCTCCATTTTGCCTACCTGGAAAGGATTCAAGATGAACATGATTGTTTGCTTGAGGGTAAAACAATAATTTTTCATCATTTAAATTATAGTTATGTATTGCAACTCACTAATTTAAGTAACATAAATGTCTTAAATCACGGTACATGTGAGGTCAGAATAGTTCTGGGTGTGTGCACCATTGCAGCTCATAAAACCTATGTTTATAATTCAGAATGATTAAAAATACATGCCTTATGGGCTGTTCACACGAAGAACTTTCTTCAGTGAAAAGAAGTTTTCCTTAAGTACAGTCCTATAGCTGATATAATTATAACTTACGGAGTATTCCTATTACAACTGTAAAAAGGGGACTTGTGGAACGAGATTTATCATGAGCAAACGGTGTTTGCATCTTTTGTTACAGAAATAGAACACACACCTTGATTTCCATAGGATGTCTCCAACATCAAGATAAAATTAATCATACTAAGCATCAGGATGAAAGCAGAAGTAAAGCCTATGAATCAGTGCATTTGGTACTGATTCTTAGTATCCCTTTTAGGCCCCTTTTAATCTGACTGATCTTTTTTTTTTTTTTTCTTGGCACCTTGACTGATAGCCAAGATATAGAAAGAATCCTGTACTTCAACTTGCCTAGGCCATGCCCAGTTCTACTTTTGTTCCAAAGGAACAAAACATACGCTATGGAGGAAAAATAGGATAAATTTGAGAATGTAAAATGTTATACCTAGGCTAGTAGGGGAAAGAAAAATGTTTTTAGAAAGTTTTCATGAAATCTTTAGATGGTATTGAAAGTAAGCCACTTTTCCCTCCCCCATGCACACACTATTTGAAACAACAAATCAAATCAAACCATGGCTCAAAATAAAGACAATCTTTTGAAAAAGAACAGACAAATGTATGGATAATCTTTCTGAGGCTGATATATAGATTTATATAACACAGCATTCAGTTCTGGAGCGTACATCTCACAAATGAGTAGGAACAACAGCCAAAAATAATCAATAGTAATTAAAAGAGAATGTGCAAGTTCAAAAAGAAAGGAAGCTGAAATCTCAGTCAGAAAGAAAGAAGGTTCTTTTCCAGCAGGGAAAGAAGAAAGGCAACAGAAGAATCAGGGTAGCAGAAGCAACAGGAGGTTCAGAGGTATGAAGGTCATAGGAAGAGGCAGGGTCTGTCAGACGCGCTTGGTGTATGAAGGGAATGATGCACAACAATAAACTGTTGGGGGAAAAAGAGTAAAATGATAAATTATAAATATTGTGTACATAAGACAACAGAATAGCTAGCATGCTCAGCAACCTTCAAGAATCAGATGCCCAAAGGAGGTGTAGTTAGGTGCACACATACTGAAATTCAAAATCCCACAGATGTTCTGAGACTAACTCCCCAGGGTTTATGTATAAGCTAACTTGATCCCAACAGCACAACACTGATAGGCAGCATGTCTATGAGCTCTGCTTAACTTGGACTGAATTTTAATTTTCTAGAAGGTACAAGATGGAAGATGTTGGAGATTCAACTTTGTTCTTTATCCTCAGATCAGGCTGGAAAAGAGTGATGGTGGTATAAGCCTCCTAAGTCACCCTTACAGATTTTCTTGCCTTAAAGACCATCTTTAAAAAAGAAAAGGCTGGAAAAAACTGAAAGACTCCTTTTGCAGTACTGCATTATAATAGGCCAGCAAAGTTACCTACTGAGCAGTCCACAGTTCTCAATTAATTTAGAAGCACATGTAAGAAAATGTTGTTTTCTCTCTAGGGGTTTCTCTACCTGTCCTTCCTTAAAGTTAACAAAGTCCAATCCTTAGGAACTATCCCTAATCACTGTGAAATAAATCTAAGGTGACTAAAGAAATATGGCTAAATTGCTTGTGAAACTGTCACAGCTTTTGTCAAGTGGCTTATATTACCCAAGGATATCAGCTTATATTACCCAAGGATATCACAGAAAACATTAAAAATTAAACATGGGGACAAGGCTCCTTTCTACTCTATTTCTTAAAATGAACTTATTACTACCCGTCAACTAGTAGAATACCTGTTGTCCATATAAAATAATTGGGAAATACTTCTTCTACTAATCATTCATCCCTCTAAAACTTTCTGACTAAGTGATGATTGATTATTTTGAACTAAATTAAAAAATACAAATTCAAATAATGATCTCACTTTTAAAGACAGAAGTTCATTAGGACCTTATTCATTTTAAGAGTGAAGAATTTAAGTTCAGGATCCCACTCTACAAGAAAGTGAACTTTTATTTTTTAACCTTCTTTTTAATTTTTTACTGGATTTCTAGATGATAGTTCGTAACAAGACAAATAAAAATGGCTAATCAAAGAGGTTCACAGGAGTACTGAATTTAAGCTAATGACCCCCATGGCAGGGGTGTTGGGTTACATGATCTTTAAAGGTCATTTCCAACCCAAACTGTTCTGCCTGATTCTCTGATCTACTTGAAAACACTCCAAGGCAATATGTTTTAGCTGTAGCTCCAGGTACAGCAATCTTTCAATATATGGATTCTTTACCTGATATGAGTAGTACAGAGCTTGCTATTGAGTTGTTTATTGAGAACTCCAGAGCTAAATGCCAATAACCAAAGCCATGCCAGAGAGGTGTTAATCTCCATTTCTGTATCACCAAAGCACACTCAATCTTACAATCACAGGCCATGAACAATCTGATTAGTAAAATAAGCAAAGAGAAAGGATCTCATAAACATATCATTTTCGACATGCACACGATATGCAACTAAGGGTCTACCAGACCAAAAATTGACAGGAAAGCCCATGTGATGAGAATAAAAAGATTAAAGAGCAAAAACCAGAAGGAACAATTGCACTCTTGTTTGTGGGAGACTCTTACCATTAGAGCCAGAAAAGCCCAAATATCTTACTAAAAGCCCTATTCATGAATGACTTACACTCTACCTAAGTTTGGAAAACTCTGTGAAGAGTGATTACCACCATCCCCTATGAAATGAAAATTCCTCACTATGGGTTTCTCAGAGCACAATGGGATGACTGTGCGTTTGCTGGGAAGGAACAAGGAGTGGGGCACAGCGCCTCAAAAAACCATGGCAGATCATAAGGAGCAAGAATTTAAACTCCACACGATCACAGAATTATAATTTCTGAATGGGAATCACATCTTGTCAAACTGCTGCTGACAGTCACCCACTCAGCAAAAGGAGACCACAATCATCATCAAAGAAAGCTGTTTTGAGAGTGATTTCAGAACAAATATGCCTTTCATCAATATCTGGCATCAGTAGCTTATCCGCCTTCCCACCTTGTTCTATGAGAAAACACTTACTGAGGTTAGAGTCAGGAAGATTGAGAACTTTGTTGTCCTTTGAATCTACCGCCAAAGTCCTATTTGCACTGCTTGAGGCATTCTCAGGCAATAAAAACCGTCATTGCAAAACTCCGTTCCTATACCACTCAGTCGCTACGGTATCTAAGCACCTTTCAGAATGGCATTAGGCAATATAATTAGCATATGTCGTGTGTGCTGCCTTCTCTCATGGGTACATCCACACACGTTTCTCTCCTGTAAATCTATACATGACTATATCTAGGTAGCGCACAGTGTAATTATAAAGCTAAACTTGTCCCTCTCCAGCACTGATGCTTTAAGTCTAACATAAATAACCACTAAGCACTAGTGCTTTGCTCTTAGTAAACTGAGGATAATAAAAGCTCACGTTATGTTTCCATGTACAAGCTTAATCAAATCATTTTGGCTGCGATATTGTGTTTGTTTAAGAGCAAGTGATCGGGCGGATAACATCAGAGCTGCATTGATTAAAGTGTATTTGATCACCAAGGTAGATCAGGAAAGCATTGCAAAATATTGGAGTGTTAGAAACTCAAATGAAGCAGAAATATTAATGCAAAGAAGGCCACAACAGACTTTTAATAAAGAAAATATTGTAGGCAAACTGATGGTATCTAGTAAAAAAAAAAAAAAAAAAAAAAAAAAAGATTTCAAGTATGATACGGTTTCTGTGCATATGTTAGTAAAGAAATGAATTAGGGTTAAACCTCAATAAGATTCAAGTTTTCTGTTAATATGGATGTATGGATCTCCTTTTTTTTTTTTTTTTTCCTCTCCCCGCTATAAAGCTCATCAATCTGTATTTCCTTAGCATGGATTTGAAAAATAGTAAATAATACTTTAGATTTAGTTGGCACTGAACAGCAAAACCACTGACATTAATGTATCAGTGTAACTGCTACCTGCAGAATAATTTTGTTAAAGAAAATGCCATGGAAAAATATCTTTGTCAAATTAGTGGCTAATGGAGGCATTTCTCTATTCCACAGTTAGGAGACAGACTCCTAACCTTCAAAGAAGTCTGTCCATGAGATGCCATAATGTGTAGAGCTCTGCTGCCTTTACAGGATCTCCATGGGTGTGCAGGTCAAGCCCACAGAGAATACACTACATGATCAAAGACTTGGATCATGTACAAAGACTTAAAGACAGTCAATGGATAAGCGTGAAAAAGCATGAAAACATGCTTTTCACAAATACACATGGATGTGGAAACTATTGCATTTTTTTGTCTGATAACAGTTATGCCCTGAGGGGAAGAGCACACAAAGGATTATCCAGAGATGTCAAGGGAAGATGTATCCATTAGGACAGGAAGGCCTTTAACAATATACAGCTTGTATAAATGGCTTCATTTTCCTGAAGGGAGGAGACACCCTGGAGTTTTCAACCTAGACTGATAGACCTATTGACTCTCAAAGGAATTTGTCTCTGGAGAGAGAAAAAATGTTAGTACAGAAAATCAAAGATGGAGAATTAATACAAGGCAATTAATTTTTGCTTCCAGCTGGGTGAAGTCACGTTTTGATGGTTGCTTTTAAATGCTTCCAGAGAATGGCCAGGTATCTCCAGCAAACCTGTCTCCAAACAAGTGCTTCATTTACTTTACATTAATTAGTTACACTGCATTGGGCATTTTGAAAGACAACAGCCTGGAAAAAAAAGGGAAAAAACAGACACGTATGTCCAGAGAGCAGAGAGGAAAGTCTGGAAAAGCTACCCCTGAGAATAACCATCAACAGAGATGAAACGCATATACATGTATTTTGAAACATACGTTTAGGTACCAGGTTTGTTGGTGCTGTAACATCTGCTTCTCTGTAACAGACTGCTGGATCCATAATGTCTCTGTCAGGAGGAGGGTAAGGTGGGGGTGGGGGGATCACTAACTCGGGTGGACCCCGAGTGGTGCCTCTAGGAGGCTTTTGTGGCACCTGCCGTCCATCACCTACAGGGGGATCAATCGACTAGTTAACTTCAGTGTCAAGACAACGATTGCTATGTTTGCTCTTACTTTTAAAAACACACGTTGATTTTCCCTCACCCACAACCAAAGTCTCTCTGGATCTAATACTGCTCTTATTTAGCCCCAAGCAATTGAGGGAGAAGGAAAAGCCTGGTCTCTCTCAAATCAACGGCAATGGGACCAGAATTAGGCTAAGCACATACATGTACATCACAGCTAACAGCTGAAATCTTCATGGGTGTTATTCCAAGTAAAGGGAAGGACAAAATTTCAAAAAAAGAAAAGTGAAAAATGGTACGTAAGAAAATAAAAGCAAGAGAAAAATGTTTTATTTTCGGTAAGTGCCAAACTGCATGAATTTGTTGACCTTTAGGATACGTTATATAACCATTTCCCCCTCTCTCTAAGAGAAAAAGGAGAATGCCTCAGATCAATATTTTTAAGTAGGTATGTTGACGGGTTTTTCTTTTTGTAAGTAGTTTTTGTATTATTTAGACATTACGAGGAAGCAGCTGAATAAGTCATTCTTTATAAAACTGTTTTAAGCTATCAAAGGAAATGCTCATAATTTTCTGGGGGCTCATTTCAATGATATGTGCAATGTCTACATAAATACGTGCACCGTTGGACTATGCTGCATTAACCATTTTCAATGTCGAAAAGTGCTACCAGTTTGTGGTGTACAGACCTAAAGCTATCGCAATTCAGCAAGTCAGCTGAGGAAGCAGAACTGCCTGCTTGTTCTGCTCTCATGCCCAGCCCTAGGCATCTGCTATTGGTCACTGTTGAAGATGGATGCTGGCTGGGATGGACCTCTGCTCTGCTCCATTCTCATCGCTTCTAGGCTCAGGCTCGTGCTCTGGTGGTGCTGAGAAGGGGAGTAGCACCAAGAGGCAGGAAAAAAAGATTAAGCCATTCTGATTTGTTACTTAGGAGTCACTAGCTTGTAGAGATTGAAGACCATTAAATGCTGGCAAATGTGCAGACTTTTTTTATTTTAACTGCTGTGAGGACATTGGGCACAATGCTTTGGGGTAAGTGGTTCAGTATTGAATGTGCCCCATTCGCCAGTTTGAGGATATTTTTGATTGATCTTTTGCTTGGATTCATGTGGCTAACTTGGGAGATATACAGGTAGCTTTAATCCTTTTTTTCATCATGAGGCTGCCTGTTTCTTGCAGCACTTTCCCCCCCTCACTACTGTCTTGCTTTTTTCACAGCTTTTCTCTCCTGCTTTCAGAGCCATCTGTGCTTTCTCATCATTTTCTTGCAAGGGCCTCAAAGAGAGGCTGTTTTACCAACCTCCCCTCACTGTAACATTTTTTTCTTGTTAATGAACGTATTCATTCAAGAAAGTATCAGAAAATGAAAAGCACTGAGGATCGGGCTACTGTGGGACGAGTTCTTTGTTGGTGTAAATTAATAAGGCTCCATTAAAGTAAACGATACTACAGAACCCTACATAACAGAGTCTGGCCAGCAAGCACTTATGTACACAGCACTGAATGGACTAGAAGTGGTTATGCTCTGCTTTATTTCAGCTGTAATGTTATGAGCACTGATACAAAATAAAATTAACACTTACAAAAAGTTAAAGCACCAAATGTCATCAATAAGTGACTTGCAACAGGGCAAGGCATGAGGAGTTTCAGGCTGTAGCATCAGCAATAGTTAAAAGTAAGCCAATTTGCTGAAAAACCCTGTATTATACGGCACAGTGATAACATTCCCCTTGGAGGGCTTAAATAAGAGATGTCAATGGAGTCGAGCATGTCACAAGATAATGGACTCCTGCTGCTACATAAATGCTGAGGCATTAAATGTGAAGCATTTACTGTAAATAAATGTTGGAATAAAGCCAAGAGGTTTCTTTCTAAACTGTGAGGCATTCATAATGTAAGCAATTATGTATGACAGGATGTCATATCTGTATGTCTTAGGCACTTTATGGAACATGAGGTCAAAGACATGAACTGAAGTGCATTGAGTGCATTACAGCACTTGAATGCTTCTCTTAATGTACTGAAAAAAACGTTTCAATATGTGGGGTTATTATCTCATATCTTTACCCATCATAAAAACACTTTGTTTGCTAAAACATAATCTTGGGGTCCTCACTTGGACAAAGCTCCCACCAACCTGAATGAGCTAGTAGTCAGATAATGACAGAGGTTTGGGAGAACATTTTTCAGTTTTCCTACGTAAGAGTAAAGGTGTATCACATATTGCTGAAGACTACAGTTCCCTCATCATCTCCAGCTATGTATGGAATTCCTTTAAGAGAACCAGTTCTCTTCTTCTAGCTAAACATTCGGGAGAGATTAATTTAGGAACAAATTCAAGATAAAAACATCAACTGACCATCAACCGACTTGATGTCAAACTTTTGGAGGCCTACAGGAAAAGAAAATGTCTTCAGGCTTTAGGAACATGAGGAGAACCTGAACTAGCTTAATTGTACCTCAGTTCTAGTAGACCCCATGGCTTCAGATGTATTCAGTATTGCCTTGTCTATTTCTTCGCTTTCTTTTTACTAGCAAAATGACCATGACCTTTGAGGCACAGAATAGGCCCAGGGCTAGTGCTTCTGAATATCTAACTCATACAAAACATTCCAATCATCTGACAAGTGTCATCAGAATTTTACTGTTTTCTGGTCCTCTGAATGGTGCCATTAAAATGAGGTAATATAGAAACACTTATTTCCAGACTTTCATTCTGCAATGTAAACGCATTCTCCCCCCCAGCCAAGTTACAAAAGTTCCCAACTCACAGCATAACAGAATTAAAGAAACTTTGAACAGTGAGTGTTGAAAGCACATGCATGGAATTACACAGGAGAAAACAGCATCTCTCACCCATTGTGCTCTTCCTCTTGTCTTCCACCTCTTCTGTCCTGTTCGGCATGGCAGGAGTGGGTGGAGCAGACAGAGCTGGTGGAAGAGGTGCACGCCTCTTCTTTTTCTGTAAATCATTTAGGGATGCTCCTTGTGAAATCTAGGAAAATTGAAAAATATACACAGTAAAGGATGTGTGTTTTTTTCTTAAGTTACCAGTAACAAAACAAAACAAAAAGTGATTGCCATATGCTAATTGCTAATTTCTTTAGCACACAGCATCACCAAGATATTTATAACATGTATTTATAGTGAGGAGATTGAAAGGCAGACCAGAAGAGGTGTAGCAATGCACTCAGAAGGAATGGGGCAAGAACCTCAGAGATAGGTCACAGCAGGACTACCAGTTTGCTTCATTTGATGGTTCTGGTAGAAGGGAATTGGTGAGCAACACACAATATGACACTACATGCGACGTTAGGCTTAACCCATTGCATGGTTAAAAACTCCACTTTGTACATGTAGGTAATAAATACTCTCATTTCTTTCATTTTTCTCTTAAACTGATGTTTCAGGACTTGTGAGAGAAGAACCAAAATTGAAGGTCTGCTTGTATGATGGTAAGAGATCATAACATACTCTATTTATGCCTACTGGACTTCTTAGACATACTTCTGAAGATCTGTAACACCTCTGCTTCCAATAATTGCGACACGTTGGTTGGCCAGCCAAAACTTCATTACTGTTTATACTGCTTTTTAAAATACGGAAAATTTTATTACAACTGACTTAGGTTTCACTTCATTGCATAATATTTTCTGTTGATTATTGGAACTTAGCTCTATTTCCTTTCACCGGAAGAATAATTAAAAAAAAAAAAAAGTAGGAAAATCTGTTGAATTTTTGTATTTGAAAGGTACTGGCAACACTAGACAGAACCAAGTGCAGCTGAGGCAGAGGGTAATGGAAGCTGCCTACACATAGCATGCTGTTGGCATTCCTCAGTCTTCCCTCACATTGCTTCTCTGCTCTGTCCATCCTGATACTCCACATAGCTGAAGATATCTAATATACAGAATTGCCCAGTGGTTTTCTAGTATTACAAAGGTCTAAATAATAATAATCATCATCATCATCTCCCCTTTAATCCAAAGGGATAATGAACCCCTAAAATGCATTTGTTGTGGGAGATTTAATTAAATAAATAGTAGCTTCACACTGCTCAAAGCTATTATCAGAGTTCAGAGGAAAGACATTCATTTGTATATGGATATGTCTTTTCATAGGCTGAGTGAAAACTCTTAGGATAAATGATTTTTACAGAGAACAGTACCTGAATAGAGCCTCCCTCACTTAGCCTTCCTTTTTTAAAAGCCCTCAGGAAGGGCTTAAGTTTATAAAACACGGACATTCAGTTCCCACCTTCCAGGACAATGCTCTAACCACTACACCACATGACATTCAGATGCTCTCCACCCGTTCTTTGCGTCCTGCACACAGCAAAACTTGGTAGTAACAGAACTGGAAATAGAGCGCGTTAACCAAGATGAGCTGCAGCTTCCTAGCAAACAGATTCCGTAAGGTGGAGGGGGCAGAGGGTGGGAAAGGAAAGGTGTCCTGGTTTTGGTACCTGCTACCATGTTTTGTTTTTCTATTTTACATTAAATATCGATTGGATAGAGTGCATGACTAAAGCCAGTGAGGCCAATCTAGATAAACCTGGCTAGAATTAATGGCAAAGAATGTTGGCCAAAACTTCATGGAATTTGAAAAATTAGCCTTCCCTCCAGGAAAGAGCACCAGGCAAAACATTCAGAAATGGTTACAGCAACATTTTAGAGCTTCTTTGAAAAACTTTTCCCCAAATTAATAATGTTACCCCATATTAAGATAGGGCACCTCTCCTGATGAAGATACTGTCTGCCAATTGTTAGAAAGAGACTACAATTAACTGAAGTTGGATTTAATATTATTTTTAATGCTTATAGAAGCAGAAGGCCCAATACTCAGCTGAACATGGATGGGAAACTCTGTTTCGTGAAACAGATTCATCAGGCTTTGGTTTTGCAGATGAGGAATTACATAGATGACAGCTACCTAATTCTGCATTCTTCTCCATGCCTGTTTGGGGTAATTGGCAAATAAGCAGTTAGAAAAAAAAACACATTCTTCTGTGCTGCCTTTTAGAATAACTAAGGACATGTAAGCAATTAATACTGTATCTTGATTCCTCAGGATACTACCTTACAAAGAGAAAATTATCAATCAAAGTTGGGACTAAAAATTTAAATCTGACCATCCTCTCTCCAAAATTCAGTAGCTATGAAGAACCATCTAGGAGACAGGCAGCAACTTCCCCAGCACTTCCCAAGCACAAGCTATGACTTTAGCAGCTATTTAATAGCATTTTGTAGCTTCCACATTCACTCCTGTCTCTCCAGGCAGAAAGGTCATTTTATTTGAGGACAAAAATGGATGGGCTGGTGATTTAGATGATAAGCCTAGGAAACCTTGAGAATCAAGGCAGAAAGAAATGTGTTTTTCCACTTGAAATGACAGAGATCACTAGTCAACCTTCACTGAGTACCAGGTGAGTGAAGGATATTATTCTGCCATGATCAAATTCCTCAAAGATAAATTGCAGCTTTACAAAGAAGAAAGAGTCCTTAATAGAAGCCAACATAAATGAGCTATATGCTTCTTATTTAGTTGAACCTTCTAGGAACATTACATAGATGTATGGATGAACAAAGTACTACTGCTAAAGAAAAGGCTAGAAAACAGTTAGAACATAAGTGTAATAATGAAAGTTTGGTCAAATACACACAAAAAATGCTTTTATCATACTGTCAGCTAAGTGCAGCATACTTCACAAAACCCATAAAGAAGATGAAAAGCTAGTTAAAGAACAGGTTGTAAAAATTGTAAAAGTAGTTCTTTAAAGCCAACCCTGTTAAACCTACGAGGCTAAACATAAATAGCAAAAAAAAAAAAAAAAGAACATTCTGTTTCCTTCTTGCAATTGTATATACTAAAACAATAGAACTTGAAAATAATTTGTTATGACTGGTTGCTTCTTTTATAAAGAAATCAAGCCTTAACATTATCTAAAGTAATTTCCCATCCAAACTTGTTACAAGATCCCTTCTCTGAGTGTAAGAGTATTTCCTATTCTTAGCACGTGTGCTTCACCATCTAGAGTTAGATGGAATTATTAGGTGAGGTTCCAGTTATGCAAGAAATACGTAACTTTTAAAGATGTTAGTGACTGTTCTCTGACTATAACTAATACCAACAACTGAGCTAGAGATGAATAAAGTGGTCCAAAAGGACCTAAACCTGAGGAATACAGCAGTTGCTATTCCCATATTGATTATACCACATACAATGCAAAAACGAACAAACAAAAAAAAACACTACACATTTTCCATTAAATTCATGTCATGGCTCACATACTGTTTGAAATATACTTTCAATATTGCAGAAAAAATATTTGAGGAATATGCTGAATGTGGTGTACCTCTGTGAAAGCTCAAAACCTTTACTAAAATTTGAGGGCTTAACATAAAATTTCAGAATATATTTGGGGCAAAATAACAAACTCATGGGGAGGCTATCTGCCAGAATTGTGAGGAAGGGCATCCTACAAAGCTAGTGCTTGAAAATATCAATCAGTAGCATTTGATAGTCATCTTACTTCCACAAGGCCTCTGGATACAGTACCAGTGGATGTGTAAACAGTGGATGTGTTCATGGCACAAAGCCTGTCAGAGTACAAGAAGTGTTTGAACAACGCTCTCAGACATATGGTTTGATTTTTGGGTGGTCCTGTGTGGAGCCAGGAGCTGGCCTTGATGATCTTTGTGAGTCCCTTCCAACTCAGGATATTCTATAATTCTGCGATTCTAATTTTTTTTTCATTTTTTTTTCTTTTTTTTTTCATGTGTAAGAGTCCAGTATTTTCTTTGGGTTAGGTTGCGATAAATATGCATTCATGAAAAATCATAGAACCATAGAATGGTTTATGTTGTAAGGGACCTTAAAGATCACCCAGATACAACCCCCAGCCATGGGCAGGGGCACGTCCCATGACCAGGTTGCCCAAAGCCCCATCCAGCCTGGCCTTGAACACCTCCAGGGATGGGGCATCCACAGCTTCTCTGGGCAGCCTGCTCCAGTGCTTTGGCATCCTCTGAGTGAAGAATTTCCTCCCTATATCTAATAAAAACCTACTGTCTTTTAATGTAAAGCCATTACCCCTTGTAATATCACTCTACTCCCTGGCACAGAGTCCCTGCCCAGCTTTCCTGTAGGCCCCCTTTTAGGTACTTGAAGGCCACTGTAAGGTCTCCCCAGAGCCTTCTCTTCTCCAAGCTGAATATCCCCAACTCCCTCAGCCTGTCTTCATGGGAGAGGTGCTCCAGTCCTCTGATCATGTTTGTGGCCTTCTTCTAGACTAATCATCTTCATCTTCCGGACTCATTTAAATACATCCATGTCCTTCTTCTGCTGGGGATCCCAGAGCTGAATGCAGTGCTCCGGGGAAAGGGGGTGGAGGTGGGGGGGTGGGAGGGCTCAAGAGCAGAGTAGAGGGGGAGAATCACCTCCTTTGACCTTAATGCACCCTTGAAAAATGCACATATTGCCTCCTAGGTAAACAACAGAATACAGTGATGTTGTAAGTCCTATAGTTTTATCTTGCCTAGTAAAGTATGAAGCAATTACCAAGGTATTTCAAAATGGTGATACCAGCAGGCAAAAATGCTTAAGCTAGTGCCAAAAGCCCAGCTGGATTTTGTGGAATTGAGGGGAGAGTATCAGGACACTTCTACATTGGATTGTGAAGGCCAACTTGAAGCTTTCTGTGAACCTTTTCTATGCCTTTCAAGCAACATGCTTTGTCCGTTTATTGAATAGCTGAGGGAGATTTTATCATCTTCAACAATTGCTGTGTTAGGACACAGAGACCTGGGGCGAACAGGAGACAGAAGAGAGACGTACTTTCTGCAGGGCTGAGAAAGAGCTTGGAAAAAAGCTGGGTGATCCCAGCTTAGAAGCACAACTAAGGACACAAGGAGGGAAGAATAACCTAAAAACTGCCGTGGAAAGACCCTCCTGGATTTGTGCATTAAAAGCAAACAGCACCTTGAGCTACTTAGAACAACTGTGTGTATCTGTATCGTAGTTGGTGTCTACACCTACTGGAGAAAGCTTTGTCAATTGATAGACAAATATAAACTGTTCTAACAGAAGCCCTCCTCCACCAGTGGACCTAGTCAATATGTGATTGAGGTGTTGAAAAAAGTGCATAGCTTGTCTTTCAAAATCCAAACTACTCTTCCTAATACTTTTATAAAAAACAAGAAACGTTTGTCTTAGAGCAACAGATTTTTCCTTTCACTCTGACTGTTATCATTTTTACCATAGACCGGGAAAAATGGAAACTTGAAAACCTAACAATTTTCCAGGGTTTGCTTTTTATCAAAATGACCCTTAAAGCTATTTTCTTTCTGCTTAAACATTGCAGCTACAGATGATACACTTACTCTATCAGCAACAGGATTAAGGACTGTTTTTAAAGGATGCCCCATGATGGTTTAGCATATAAGAATCAAATATTTTATAGTAAATGACATAAATAGTGTGAACTAAGCTCATACTCTCTTGTTCATTTCTCTTTTTTTATGCAACATGTCAGGATCTTTTATTGTTTTTCAGAATGCTTGTATTTTTGTGACTTCTGTCTAATTTGTATGTAAAACATGTTCAGGGAAACAGTGAGTGATTATTTGTAAAAAAAAAAAAAAATATTTTTAGAAGCAAATAAAAAGGACTGGAAAAAGAACACACATGGATTCAATCACAGGCATGCCCTAACTACAAACTGGTTTCTGTCATCCAGCACAGACTAGACACACACTGATTTAAGCAAGCCAGATTTCATTACACCTGCTGGTGATGATACTGTGTGGGGTCAGAATGCCTATTGAATTACAGGATTGTTTAAATATGACCCACAGAAAATTTCAGAGTTAACGTTTAACTAAACGAATAACAGCATCACCCCAAACTATGTGTGGGACCATCCCAATTCTTGTCCCCTCACACAAAACTGTAAGAGATCTTGAAATAATTAAGAGCCATTTCACAATAAGCTCTGGAAATAAAAATATACTTTTATTAACCACTTTTAAACTCTTGATATAACTGTAACTGAACCGAAGCTTTTGCAGCATTGTACAAAAGACAAGTGGTAGGTTGGTATGCTAGTAAGATTTATGGCTTAAGAGTTTTTAAAAATATTTTTGCTATGATTTTGTACATAATTTAAAGCAGTTGAGAAGAAAATATTTTGATCCAAGAGGAGCTGTTCTAGGAAAATCAGAGAGATAAATCTTTCAGCTGCAGAACGGAGACATAAATCTGTCCACTAAACTTGATGATATAAAAGCTACTCTATCCAGCTGATTCTGCATTTTCACAGGGTAACAGATGCTTCAACATGCCTAGCACCAGAAACCACAAGAAGTCCCAATTGAACGTTAATGTGTCTTAAACAACATTTACTCATATGTCTAATATTCCCTGAACGGGTCATACATTATTAGGCTTTTCACTGACATTAGGCATACACTGACAAAGGGAAATTCTGTGAGCTCTCAAAGAAACTGAGCTTATGAGCAACTCATGAGGCTGACCACTGTCAGCTCCACTGTATTAAACTGTCTATTCAGCACTGAACTTCTAGCTTGCTTCCTTATTGGGTATTACTCCATTACCGTAGATTAAAAACTGAATTTCTAACCCATGAGTATGTTTTTGGGCATTCAAAGACAGAAGTCTGATGTTTCCCAAAAACATGTCTTTATGTTGCAGAATGCTTTTGAGTGGTGGGATATTTAAAGTGCCTACTAGGACGCCATGCAATGCAACAACATATTGTAAAAGCAACATACACATGGATACTAAAAAACTGGCACATGGAAACAGCTTGAAAGAGCATATTCTTTGAAAAACTTGTCATTTTGATAAAATGCATAGAAATGACTACATTTCAAAAACTGGCAAGAAGCTTCTCTGGCTCGGTCATTTCAGTACTGTACATCTTGATTTTCTAGTCCTGGATCTCACAAATGAATTGTTGAAGTAAAGGGAGATTTTGAAATAAACCATATGAAGATAAGAAGTGAATACTATGACAGCAAGATTGATCATCTGACATTTGGACTGACTGGACCCAAGGTCTTGTGCTACCTTGGACATGTCAATCTCATACAACACATGTTTACATGGGGAGATTCCCAAGCTGCTGCCAAAACACAGCACCAGCACACATGATGGTTTGGCTCAGGTGATGGCTGCTCCCCCACCATACTCATGGCCTCAGATTCTGAGCTGCTTTTTTGCTGGAAGTGTTCAGTCTCTGTGTTAAATTGGGAAGTCAGGCTTATAATTGGTGTATTGCTCTTCTGAAAATACCCTTACCATTATCATTTTAATTAGACGCCATGAAATACTGTATAATTTTGCCCACTTTTATGCTGTTTAATTTCAAATTAAATTTCTCACATTATACCATTCTGGTAATAAACAGGATTTTGTAATGAAATTTAGTGGTCATTACCAAAACTGATTTTCTGGCTGCAAAAACAGCTCAGTATTAATAACAGATAAAAAGGTTAGCACTACTGGATTTTACAAAAATTGCTACGCTCTTGTGTTTTTTTTATTCATAAAATGAAGAAGACAAAAGTCAAGGATGTCCTTGAATGCTCAGTTGATTGGCGACAGAAAGCTAAATCAGTTGACAGAAGAAAGCCACTACAAGGTGAAGGGGCAAGCTCATTTTTCCGTCTGTTTTTACTGAACACACCCTTTGTGAAATGTCATGGTCAAGGGCAGTTAAAAATTAATGTCATTCTAATCTTCTTTAAACACTTTAACTTTTTCAGCTAAATGTGTCAGACAGGAAACTATCCATAAACAAATTTGAGATGTTAAATTACTAAGATAGCTGTGATTTCCTTCTTTTGCAAAATCTCATTACTAGCTGGAATATTATTTCCACTCAAGGAAGTCACTCTACAGCAGCAAATACTTTCACATGCATTGAAACATGTAGACTACACAAGTCTGCGGATGTTTGTTTTGGCAGAGAACTGGACTTCCTCTGTTTCTCTGAATACAATGTAATCCTCCTCATTTATGTCTTCATTTAGGGCAAAAAAATCAAAAACCTCAGTCACTTCAAAATCATATTTTAAACTACCACAAACTGATTTGATATTAAGACTGATTTCTCTTCTGGAAATAGCCTGTGAAGTAAAACAAAAAAGGCCAAAAAAAAAAATATCAAAATTTTCTTTTAATGTTTGTGCTTATCTTTTCAGTTAGAGCAATAAATTTGAATAGAACAATTGAGCGTTAATTAGAGATTAAAATACACAGTTGGACTGTAGC
The DNA here is from genome assembly GCF_011077185.1 of Oxyura jamaicensis. Classification (NCBI taxonomy): domain Eukaryota; kingdom Metazoa; phylum Chordata; class Aves; order Anseriformes; family Anatidae; genus Oxyura; species Oxyura jamaicensis. The sequence continues at coordinate 86,805,154 of NC_048894.1, forward strand.
TTAATATTTCTTCTGGCAACTTTATGAATGAATTTGATAGGTGTCTGTCATACCTCCTTCAGCCACTAGTGCCTTCAGGGAAGGCCCTGGCATGAGGATTTTATGTATAATCTTTTCTTCCTCTGTATCACATTCAGGATTACAGGCTGCTTGACTAGTCGGTCTGTTGTTCTGTCCCTAAAACTCTGAGAAACATCATAAGCCAGCTGAAGACCTGCAAAATTTAGTTTGAACCTTTGTCCAATTTTCTGCTAAAAGGATGGGATGACATCTAACATGTTAGGGCCAGGAAGTGGATTGCAATCACACAAACGTTTTACCAGAAGCAGGGAAAACCATACCCTTTTTGCTGCCACTAAACTACATACCTCTGTGGAGCTTTAGGTTTTCCTTTACACTTAGAATTTTCTCCTGTAGAGAAAATCAGTGGGAATTTCTAGTGCTTAGAACAGCACCAAATCCTAAGCAACATCCTTACAATTCTTCTCAATTTAGAAAAGAGCACACCGGATTTATTTGCAGTATTTGCCTTCCTTGGACAAGCCCTCTCTGTCTGCACACAAAATGCCTGGGAAACCTGTTTTGGGCAGTAAGTCAAGTGATAGTTTCATGTCATCATTTCCCGCTCCTCCCTGCAAATTTCCATTCAGTCTAGATCCTTCCAGGGCTTACAAAGGGCAGCCAGAAAGCCCTGCTTCCATGATCTTGAGAAACCAAACGGACGGTCGAATAGCAAAATGGTATCATGGTGTAGATCAGACTAATTACTACGGACTGTAGCATAACACAGCTTGACATCAAGCCACTCCTCACAAGTATAAGATTTTTATCAATCAAAATGATGAATGGGCTATGCCACAGATCTTGGTTTGAGAAACCCACCGTGGCATTCTGCTTCCTATCCATGCCTGGAAGTGGCAACACGCATCTGAGCAGGGCTCGGGGACAGTCTGCTGAGCTCTGACGTTCTCTTTAAGGTGGGCACACAGCAAACCGAAAGACGTGTCCATATCTTTGGGTGACCTACACTGTTCATTCACCAAAGAGATGAAAAACTGAAGTGTCACACAGTCAGGTGAACTGGATTTGCATTCCCCTCTCTCTGTTTTTATTACTTTCATGGTTTGACTGTGAATTAGTTCAAATGAAAAAAAAAAAAAAGCTTTAGAAAGCAGTGAGCAGTTTTTACTAGATTATACCTATTTGTGATGTTTCTCCTTGTTTTCTTATTTAGCTAAAAAAATGACCAGAATGCAATTAAACCTGATTTACACAGCATACATTTACTTAGTTAACTTTTCTAGTATATAAATATTTACCTTTCTAATTTAAGATATAAGAAAGGTAGAGTTGCAAGTGAAATCTGAAGAGTGACACAAATCCAGTTTCTAAATTAAGCAAGGTGTTAGGGTCATTTTTCACTGCTTACTGAATGCCAGTTCTTTAGAAACGTTGCAGCTTAGAATTATCTGTCTATTAACTTCCCCTAAATACCTTACCCGACAAAGTCTAATAATTACTCAACACATACTTTCTCTTTAATGAGAGTTAAAGCTTACGATGACATCAGCCTGTCCTATTTGTCTGTGACTTGCAAGCCAGATGAAGTTTACTTACTAAATGTTGCAAGCGTGCCAAAATTCAGGGCTGCATAGAACAGTATGTTCGGGCCCTGATGTCTTGCCAGTTTTCAATGAAGTGCTTGACGGAGACCACATGTGGAGGTCAAGTGATACTATCATGATCTCACCAGATGGTAAATTGTGGTATTATTCCCAAGGCAGGTAGCATAATCTGTGCAGAAACAGTTGGCAGGTGATCCATGAACTCACAGCCAGAAGCAACTGGATTATTGCAAAAGATCAGGAATGTTATTGATGTTGGTGAAAAGACTTTTCCAAGAATTTTTCTTGCATATAATCTAAGGACTCTCAAGCTGTATGTTTTCTTGCAAAAAAAATATAAATAAATAAAGGGATGTATTTTATTAACTGCTATCCTAAATTAGAAGCCTTCCCACAAACAAATCTTGTACCCTTACATGATTATTATATGATGCATGTTAAGTGGTTAAACAAAGACCCAACAAGCTCAGTTTGCTTGGGCTCCTGTTACTACACAGGTTAGACGACAGGACTGGATTACTTTGCAGAGAACAACAGGAAAGTTGACCATGGCAGAAGTCTCACAAAATTCTTTGGGTCTTCTTTTCCTATCTTTCTCGAATATCGACCAATCCAAACCAGAGTGTGAAACAAACTGCACTTCACACAATCCACCCTTCAGTTAAAGCAGGTAAGAACTTAAAATCAGTTCTGGACTCATCTGACCTTTCCTGAAAAATGCTGCAAAAATATTTCTAAAAATGTGACAAAGCCACACAGTGGACTCCTTTTATGCAGTGACTTCTTCATAATCAACTTCTTTTCCCAATCTAGAAAACCAATATTCTCCTTCTAATAAAGACAGGACTTTAAAGCAAGTTTTAAAATTTCAAGTTCCAATGGTACATTACCTATAAATTGACTGTGTGTTTTATCTGAGTAAAGACAGATTCTCCAATGGCCACTGTAGAGTCAGTATTACTTCTCCTTGTGCTTCTGAGAGGCTGCACCTTCTGGCTAACAACAAAACCTCCACTGAAATTCTACAATAATATCCTCATTCATTCTGACCAAACTTCAGAAAAAAAAAATAAAAATCAACTGTACTTAGTCACTTTGTGACTGAGAAAGTCATGATTCCTTTTAATTAATTCATCACACTGAGAAATCTTACTCTGTTCAATATTATGGAACAAGGGAGACAGAAAATAAGTGTATTAATTACCAGTTAGAAAAAATAGGGACACAGAAGAAACTGGCCAGTAAGCTGCTTACATAAAAATCTAAAGATATTGAAATGTTTTTTGAAATTTTATTTCTAAAATAGGACACATGCTGCTACTAAATTAGTGTGCAGCAAAACAAAGTTGAACATTAGGGGCTCTAAAGAGGTTGGGTAGCAATTTGCACAAGCTATGGAATTTCTTTAGAGATATGGAGAAAAATTATGCGTTATAATTAAAATGTAATATATCCTTAAATGATACTCTTTGAAGATATTTAGAAAGTAGTCACCGCAGTGCATAAATCATCTACCTTTAGCCTTTCGTAATTGTTTTTAAAGAAATAAAGTTTGTTTGATTTAGTATGCATACACCAGAAATAATTTTTCAGAGATGTTTTTCTTTTTAGAAGAGGTACCACTTACTCCCTTTAGCTAGCAGCTTTTTTTGAGGCTTTGATATGTTTTCTAAAATTCATTCTATGTATGACAGCAAGATAAGCCTTCAAGCCATGAATGCACTTTTCTCTCTCTTATTTTAATTTGGGCCTGCATCATTAGCCAAACTAGAGTGTACTTGTCTAGCTAAATTAAGCATCCAGACTGCACAGCAAACATTATCTGATGTTCTGTCGGCTGGTTTCATGTTTGCCATCTGAGCATTGTTTTGTTAGACATGAAAAGAACAAGTCTGGATACCTCTCGCTCAACTAACTCAATGTCATGTTTAAAACTCTTTAGGGAAAAATGAACAAATCACCTTCAAATTAGAAATTAATTGTTCTGTGTTCTAATTTCATAGTCATTTACTTCAATATAGAGCATTTTAAGAGCCACAGACCTCCTTTACTACTCACAATTGTTTGTAGTAATTGGTTCTGGTACATCTCAATAATGGACTCTGTAACAGGATAGCACTAGCCAGGTTCAGCTCCAGTGAAAATATTAAGTAGATAAAACTTTCCAGATTTATGACTGGTTACAAAGACCATTATTTCCATAAAACTTAATTTAGTATATCATCACAGAATTTCACATCTGTGAAGGGCAACAGTTTATGTATGTGGCTTTTTCAACACAGGTCAGTTAACTGAAAATCATTAAAAAAAGTTCCACGCTTACACACTCATCTTAAAGAAAGAAATATTGCCTAATCCTTTTGGGAAAACTAGATAGATCCAGGAAAGCAGCACGCTGTTAGAGATCTATCTAACTTACTATCTTCTGAGAGGTAAAAATGTCATAATTTGCTAAGCAAAACAATAGACCCATCACTATACAAGAAAGAAGTGTACCAACAGCCCATTCCTCAAAGGTCTTATAAGCAAGCACAGAAAGACAAAAGAAAGTACAGCAAGCAAGCCTCAGTAAAATAAACAGTTCATCTGCTTTTCTCTTGAAGAAAAATTTGTCCTAAGTTGGTAACAACTGATGATGATTGGTCTTAGAAGCCACAGCTGTGAGGAAAGGGCAGTGAGCTTGAAAGACAGAGGCACACCTAAATGACAGCACAAAGCTACATGTGCAGTTTTTTGGGATGGAGAATTGAAAGGGCAAAACATTGTGACTATCCACTTGTCCATTTTTGTCTTGTGTTCCTCTTTAAATCAATGAGCATACGTGACATTGACTTGGATTTGATGCTGATTTCACATGGAAAACGAGTGCAGTGGACATCAACTACACAGATCCCAGCCACCTGCAATTTGAGCTGCCCTCCTGCATCTCCCCATTTTGAGATGCAGCCCAGGGTGCCTGAAAATATAACCCTCCTGAAGGGCATTTTGATGCTGCAGTTACAATACTAAGTTGAAACACATATACCAGGGAAGTTGCTTTAGGGGTCATCCTGGAAAGTGATTATTGCTCACATCATTTACTGGCAAAACTTACGACCTCATTCTGCAAATGCAAACCTTTGCACTTAGGACCACAAAACAGAGAGCAAAGATGGGAATAGAAATCAAAGACAACTGATTCTGTATTAACAAGAGGCATGTTGCCTGGTTATCAAATTAGTAGTGATGAGAAGATCTAGTGAATTCAGTGAGAATGTGTATCACTTCACACTTACCAAGACAGAATATCACCTGCTTGTTGAGTAGAGGAAAAAGAGCCCGTCACATCCATAAACTCTCAACATTTACGGAAATGTATAAATGAAGTTAATAAGCTTCTAAATAAATTTTCAGACAGGATGACTAAATAAAAGTGCCAAAACAAGTGGAACAGTAAAAGCCTAATGGAATGTTTCATAACTACCATACAGTAGTTGCAGCCTATGACATCCAAAATAAGGGGTTTCTACATGAATTTGCTGTGAAATACGGAGGAATAGATACAATTTCCATTCCTAATGGGTTAGCCTTTTAATTATCTATTTACTTATAGTGACAGAAAGAGAGAGACTCAGCTACTCTTTGATTGTATCAAGATACTGACTAATGCCAATTGCATCACACGTCCCCAGCCTTTTGATCTGGCATTGCACAGCAGTACAATGTACACTACAGAAAATAATATCCAAACTCTAATACAAAAATGAGGAAGAGAGAATGATTTAACAAGTTTTCTTAGGAGCTGTACCCACCTATAATCTTTAGTATTATATCCCACTGTAACCTCAAGAACTCTGGAAAGTAACGTTAGGGTTATTTTTAGACCATGACAGGACATCTCATACATCCTTGACTACCTGCTGACCTCTTAACATAAAAAGAGGATTTCTTCTTTATGCTTACATAACTTGGGCACCTGAAGATTTTTTTTTTTCTGAGCAAAAAGCATCTTTAACAAAGATTCAGTATCCCTGTCCTCATGACAAAATATTGCTGAGAGATAACACACATCGCCTGAGGGTTCGATCAAGTCTGCTGCTAACACCATTGAAGATTATGATCTAGTAGTCATGATGTCCTGTGTTAATAAACAAAGACTAAGGATCTTTAAAAATAACATGCACCATTCACATTTCAGGCCTTCTTAATACACAAAAAGAAAACTATACCAGAACAAACAAAAAAGGGGTATAAAGCCAGTCACTAAATTCCTCTTATTCAACAATTAAAAAACAAACAAACAAAAACTAAAAAGTCAAGTGTTTTCCCTCCTCTTTTAGAAGAAATCTTGCTTTCATATCCTCAGGGAGCTTACAGAAAATTGAGAAGTGATCTACAAGATGCAATATTTTGTAGAACTAAAGGACACATTTTGAAAAACAGCTTTTTCCTGCAGCAGAAACTGATTCATTGCATCCTTCCTCAGAATGTGAGAAAAAGTATCTGTTATTCTCAAGGGAGACTTCTGGATGCTCCACATACAAAAAAAAAAAAAAAAAAAAAAACAAAAACAAAAAACATACACACAAAAATCCATAAAAAAGCAGAAAAAAAAACCTCACCACAGAACCCCCCCACCCACCACCACCTAAAAAACCCAACCACATTCACAGAACACTTAAGGGGAAAGGAAATGTGTCATAAGAGAAAGGTTGAGAAGACCTCACCCAGAAGACCTCTGAGTCAAAAGAAACCTCCCTTCCTCTCTGAAAGATGATAAAAAAAACAAGCACTCATATCTTGTTGACTTCTAGCAGACATTTCTGGCTTAGGTGTAACCTATGGAAGGGAGATAACTGATCTGAGTCCACCCACCCTTTTGTTGAATTATGGGCTCCTTATTAACAAAGAATGCAACTGTCAGATGATCTCTACCATGAACTGCTCATTACCTTTCACTTTATGTAGAAATACAGAAAAAGATGGAATTTAAAAGGGAAGCAAATACCCGCAGCAGAATCCTATTCTGCTGCATTACAAAAAAACAAGCTCTCCTCGTCCCCCAGATATGCATGAGTATAATCATTTGTGCAAAAGTAGGATTGACCAGCTTGGTAAATCTAAACAGATCTGAAATTCTGCACCTTGGGACACAGAGCTCTGGTTAAGAGTGGGGTTTGCACGGCAATGAACTGGAGCAGATGCACAAAGGAGGAGGTGGAAAGAGTGCTCAGGAAGGCTTCAGGATGCCTGACCTACTCAGGAAGAGTGGTCAGGCATCGGAACGGGTTGCCCAGGGAGGTGATGAGGTCACAGTCCCTGGGGGTATTCAAGGAAAGGTTGGACCTGGTGCTTAAGGACACGGTTTAGTGAGTGACCAGATGATCTTGGAGGTCTTTTCAAAACTTAATGATTCCATGATTCTATTACAGTAAACTGGTCAGAACAGGGTGCTGATAGAGACCATTGCAGCAGATGCTAACTGAGAAGGTTTTAGACACCTGCCTCAGCTCTGCAGATATTCACAGTAGTTTTTCTTGTTCGGTTGTGATTCCATCCCTCAATTTCACTACAATTGCAATACCTGCTGGTATCATGACTCTCCTTTAAAATGATGCTTCTGACAGACCAAGAAAACCTGTCAGAAAAAAAGGCACAAACACAAGTAGGAACATCCACACAAATATAGGCTCTTTGCTAAGCACTCAGCTGTTTCTTAGAAGTGAGGCCAACTGAGGGAGTATTATTATTATTTTAAATGTCAAACTGATACAGAGCATCTAGTGACAAAGCAGATTCAAGAAACTTTAACCCATGTGGCAAACAGAGAGCTGAAACGATGGCCTCTTTACCAAAAGAGCTGCACGTACTATGAATGTACTTTACTCTTCACTGTCCTACAGCATTGGTATCCATTGCTCTAGGGTCTAATTTGCAGCCCTATGGAAATACGTCACTTTGAAAACCTGATGTGAACAGCAGTAACAGTGTGATTTCATACCAATCAAGATTATCCCTGCAGTCAGCACACCACAAATCTTGTGCCCTTAGATAATGAAGATGTAAGGCTGGAGAGCGGTAATCACTTAGTGGAAATGAGCATGAAAGATATCTGCTAAAAATCAGAGTATGCTGGGTGGACGCGAATGGCAGAAACGCTTGCTTTGCTCAGGTTTTTCTATTAACAATCTCAATTTAAACTTCTTTGCCGACAGAAGGTGGCATAGTGAAGAATAATATGATAATAAAATCACAGTGTCCAGATACCGAGTTGCTGAGCAACCAGACGTAGCTTCTGACATCTTAAAAGTTCAGCAAACGTCAAGCTACAAACTCAGCTTCCTAATTATGGACAGCAAAGCTAACCATTTCTGAAAATCTTGGCCACTCTTTTAAATATATTTTACTTCTAAGGAAGATAATGAGTCATATTTCCAAATGGCTCCCAAGTTCACCCCTGTGGCATACTCACATGTACACTGGACTTTAGAGAAATGCAAATTCAGGGACTGATTCTGGAAATCCAGGTGAGTGTATGGTTTTACCATTCTTTGAACAAATTTCCTATGTTAATTATGATTTCAGCAGAATTTTATTCATATATTTCCTTCACTGCCTTCCCTTTATTTTTACTACTTGAACATTATTTTGTGGTTCTCACTGGCAGTATCAATAGCATGTATGTTTTCACTACATGTTTACTCCCATGTGCAGTGTGATTTGGAGTATTCCAGGGTTGCCTGCAAATGGACATAAATTCAATGGCTTTCAACACATTTAATTCCATTAGCATATCCTGTCCTTCGGACACGCTCTTAATGTGCTCCATAAAGCAGATGGGACGCACCTTTCACTAACTGATATATTCTGTTTATATTGGTTTATATATAAAAGGACAACAAGTAGTACTGTAGCACAACTTCTCCCATGAGAAAGGTGTCGTTACCATAGGCATGACAATGCTACTCAGAGCCTAGGATGCCTAACCCAGGGGCCTGCCAGCTCAGTGGCACTTCTCTCATGGAGTGGTGGTGGAAAATAAACTCTTGGAAGCACAAGATGCACTGGAGCAGATGAACACAAGCCACGGGAGGCTGCTGTCTCCCACAAGAGTACAGAAACATTTTAAAAGAAAAAAAGAAAAAAAGAAAACAACAAGAAGAACAAAACACCCTTGTGTGGTTGTCAGTAGAATTTTTTAACTAAGATGGTAAAAATAACTTTTCCTCTGCATTTGCATATTTTTAGTTTTCTTAATTTAATAAAAGATGTACAGAAAATTTTGAAAGTATCTACTCCAAATATACAAGAAATTTAGCAAATTTTTAACACGAGTACTTTTTTTTCTCCAGGGAAGATACAAAAATCTCACTTATATTTGTTGATGTTAAAACTATCGCGTTAAAGCTGATCTTCTCATTTTGACACAAAAAAGGTCAAAAATAAACTGGAGGTAGGGAGAACAAAAACCTGCCAGAAATGCTCTGAGTAAGCCTGTGATTCTCTTTGGCTGCAATATTCCTTTTTATTCGCAAGAGCAAGCCTCTTCAATAAGCTATTCTTGGTGAGAAAATATCACCTTTGATAAAACACTGTGGGCAAGTGGTCTCTTCTAAAGGTATGGCCTCGAGCAAGAATGATGAGTCAACAACTGTCCTCAGCAATCCAAACTGAGATCTACATGGAGAAGAAAGGTACATAAGAAGCAAGGCAAACTCCACAGCATGTCACATACATTTGTTTGCAGCAACATCCAGGAAATCATATCAACATGGAAAAAACATGAAAAATTATTTTTTGGTGCCTTCTGAAAACGTGAGGCCAGTTCTTCACCTGCACTAGGAGCAAAGATGCAATTTTAAATTGAACCCACTGTCTTGCCATATTGCAACTAAAATTAAAAACTACAAAACAAATGCTAGAATATTTATGTCTGCTATATTGCCCCATTCTTCATTCAGTACAGGAATTTGACTGGCTAATAACAAATCCCAGATGCCTCCCATTACATCTACATATTATATGAAAGTGCTTCTGTTCTGAAAATCACAGCAGCTAAAACAGCACATGGCTCCTTTATCACAGTCTACAAATTGCATTTCTGGCTTCTGGAGTTGACATTAGAGCTATTAAAAAGATGGAGGCACTGAAGAGCCCTCTTCTAATTCTGATGTTGTCTCCAAAAAGCCTCATGATTTTACTCTGAATAAACCACTCAATTTCATAGAAAAGGCTCATAGAAAGCCCCTGAGGCCTAATTTATCATCTCCCCTCACTCTAATTTCTGTACTTTTCCATACACACTGAAAATAAAAAGTAATTATTCCCATAAACTTATTTGCCAGTGCACATTAGTCTTGACCTCCAAAAGACTTAAATACTCAATTCTCCAATTCTTCCAAGAAATGACCCAAACCACACTTTTTCTCTTAAAGAGAGGCCAGTGAATAAGCCCCTGAGATGTGCTTAATTCTGTCAGACTTCATATGTGGCTTCTCTCCATGTGCTCTATAATGGAATACTCATACAGATGTTCCCTTATGTGTTTTGTCTATGTAGCACACGCTTTTTGGCCTGGGAACCCAGTTTTTAATATGCCTACAATAAGGTGGCCCAAAATTTTGCTAGCACATCCTTTAAAATTCTGTAACAATTTGCAAAAGAGTGCAAAGAGTTTCCTTTTTTTTTTTTTTTGCTCACTCCACCACTCCACATTCTTTTCTACTCTATACGTCTGAACACTGTTAATGGTAAAACAGTGATATCTGAACAGTGTTAAGATAAAATGTTACTACCATACCTTGCTCTTTTAAAAAATATTTTCTCAATGGGCATCTCATTATTCTAAATTGCATCACCTAGGAGATGTTTACAAAAAGGGGGAAAAAGTCTCCAGGGAAGAAAACCGTAAACTCCTTTCTTTGACTCTGCATTCCTTTGTAAACTACTTCGCGTATGCACAGCACACCCTGAAACATCGCTCAATTGCACTCCAAACTGAAATAAATACTTGCTAGAAGAGATTGAATACAGTTACAGAGGAAATACTACCTCTCAATAGACATGGAAATAGGAAGACTAGAAACAGACTAGGAAAACTAATGATGCTGCAGTAAAAAGTAATTAAAGTTACTGCATGGGCCTTACCCTCAAGGAGGTAAATTACTGTAAGAAACAAATGTTGCACTATGGTAAAATTACATTGCAATGATCCACCTAACCAGGAAAAAAACAAGCAGAGAAAATGTAAATTTAGAAGTTTAAACATCCTTTCCTAAACAAAGAAATTTCTTATTACAATTACTAGGTAGGGAGATTACATGTATACTCCCAAAGCATTATCTATGCTGTGAAGAAAACAGAATGCCCTAGAGCTTAACAATGGGTTAAAAATAATGGGTTTGTTAGGTTGGAAAGTCAAATTACGTGTATCCGCAACAGCTCCATTATTTGCTTTTCTGTGCAACTTTATGGAAGGAGATAGTTTAAAAAGAAAAGTCCTTCTGAAAGTTCAGAATACTACTGTTTTAATTTTCTATTAATGTGCTAGCTTCACTGGAAATAAACATGTTCCACTTTTGCAGGATCTTCCTGTTAGTAACAGTTGCACATAAATAAAGTTTTCTAAACAAACATCTTATCTTTTTATGGAAGGAAGTCCATTAATAAGGAATTGACGTCCTTCCCTGAAAAAAAAAAAATCAGTGCTAATTCTTTCCCATAAACTAAAGAAATAAACTTACACCCTGAGATTTTTTACTCTATTTTCACAGCAAACTGGATAGTCTGCACGTAGATAAAATAGAACTGTTTGGGTTTTCATGTAAACAATATTCCTGTTGCTACCTTGCCACAGAATACAGAATAACTAATCTCTTCCCTCAGTTTTTGATTGCTTCATTTCAACTCCACTCATTCCCATTTGAACCACAGCCTGTGAGCCACTTTCAATCTGGGAGCTTCAGAAGCACATAATAATTGTTTAATATTTTGACATGGGCAACTATTTTCAGAAAGACTTCCTTTACCCAACAAATGCAGGCAAGCTAACTCTAGCAACTGTGCCCATTATATACCGTACTCTTCAATAGTTTTGTCAGCTCCACAAAACACTTCTATTGACTAAAATTTGTTTTGCTATGGAATATCCTCTGATGCAGCCTTCATCTCTTTCCTTTCATCAAAACAGCTTTTCCTTTAGACTATGAGAATCTGAAGTTGCCACTGTACTCTATGCTACTTTTGACAAATTAACACTTTTTTTTTTTTTTCTAATGGATTCAGACAGCCAGCACTTCCATCTATTTGCAACAATGCTGATGCCAAAATGTTTAATAAGAGTTTAGCTTCTCACTGTTTTTGTCTAAAACAATTTAAAATGTCAATGCCACAATGGATGGAGATCAGCCTAAGAGAATGGTAGAGTAACACAGTGTGTGATGACTATACTTGTATAAACTTAGTATTTTTATTGAACACATTGAACATTTAACTCCAGGGGACACAAGAAACCTCATCACATTAACTACAGTGGGAATTTCAAAAGGATTTTTTAAAAAAAAATGGTGCACCAAATATTGGAAAGTAATGTAATCGTTTCTCTTGAGCTGCATCTAGAGATGAGTGTTCTACCAATGGCACCTATCTGTATTTTGAAAGTTGAAGCACGGTCATGTCCCACCCATCATGCTTTTGCCTGTCTTAAGAATGGGAAAGTGAAAGCTGATAATCTGCTACAAAGTTCATGCATCAACTTTGCTTACACAATGCCTCATTGGAAAAGGCACTGAAGGTATGTTTAACGCAAGTAAACAGAAGAGTGACAGGGAGTAAGACTGAGCACTAGACTCCTCCTCATCAGCTACAATGACCTCAAACATTCCTCCTTGACTTCATTTTGGACTAATAGAGTTCACTTTCCAAAAATAAATCTGCTACAGATATGACAAGCCCTAAGCAAATAGAACGAGTCCACATTAAATGACCTTTAAGGTCAGTTGGTTCCTTGCATTTTATTTGACATCCGTATCTAGTTTTATGCAGTGACTATTAAAGTTTACATTTAGACTATAACGCTTTTGTTGATGGTGGAAGCAGAAGTCTTAATGTGATTGTGCATGTTTAGTAACACTTTTCTGCTTTAATTCCGTTTTTTTCAGATGGTTAGGTCCTTAAAAAGGTTTTTCGTCTCAATTTGTGTTTAATTCAGCTGATTGTTGACATTGAACCTTTTTAAAGGGAAAACAGAACACCACTTTAACAAATCTCATGGCACAACTGGGAAAGCAGGGTAGATCTTCTAGTATCCAGCACAGGAAACAAGCCAATAAAGCTATCTAGTCCTCCTGTGTTAACTACCAGCTTTTCTATCTTCTTCTTCCTCCTCCTTCTTTTATTATAATAATGCTTCACAAAACTTTTCTCTCTCAGAAGAACTCTTGATAGTGGGAAAAGCTTGGGGAGGTCTCAAGAGAGCTCAATAAAATATGTACAAACTCCAAAACTTTTGCTAATTTTATTTGGTAAGATTAATAGTTTCAGTGCTGTGAAGACCTGATGCAGTTAGCGGCTAACCAACAGATCTGTGAATGACTGCAGCTCTGATGAATGAACTGAGGGCAGTCAGCACATTCATCAAAGAAGCTGATTTCTGTGGTTTCAGTTACCTGTACTGCTGTCTTTTCCTGTCCGCTCATCTCCATGTTCTGCAACGGAGGTGTCACAACTGGTGGAGGAGGTGCTCTGCGCTTTTTCACTTCTGGGTTTGCTGTCATTCCTGAGATGTTACCAAGGGACAGCGATGGACCAAGGCTACTGGAACGAGAATTCACCGAAGGAGAGTTTGGTGCCGTGGAAAAACCCTGTAAGTGGATTAACATCTTGGATTAACATCACTTTTTAAAAACAATGGGAAAGAACGAAGAAAAACAAGACACATCTGGTTACCGTTTAAACAATGATATGAATAGTCATGTACGTTCCTCTGCCAAACTTGCTGAATTGCAAACTGTAACTTTTGGACACTTCTAAAGGTCAACTAGAACAAAGCTTACAGGCAGAATTAGTAAATCAGAAGGCACTATGAGCACCTAATGTTGTTTAACAATACTAATGACAGGAACACTACTGCTGTTTGCTATTTAAAATATAAGCTTAAATTACACGTAGTACACATTTCTGAAAGCAAGATTTACTCTCAAGTGAGAACACACTATTAATCAGATGCTGGCTGTATACCAGGCTTGTCCAATTTGTTGTCGATGTGCTTGATTTACCTGAGACTTCTCTGCAGATTTACAGAAGAAAAATTCTGCTACCATAAAATTATTTCAAATTCACATGAACAATGAAGCAAAAGTATTTACAATCTGCTAAAACCAACCAATGAATCTGGTCAAAAGAAGTCCCACTGACAGGCATCACTCTGGATTTAAACAGGCCCAGATGAAAGGAGAAGCTGAAACTATCTCACTAATTCCTTAATATTAAAAATTACTTAGGCTCAAAACTTAAATAAATCAATGGAAAAATTTCACTGATTTCTGAACCAGACCTTCCTACATTTTTGTATTAATATACAATCAGAAATACATACAGTCATACAGTAGTAAATTCGCCAATAAAAACGGACTAGGAAACATGATTACTTGAAAATGTGCGTTTTTATTTTAGTTTGGACACTTGAAATTCAATTTATTTGCATTTTTGAATCTGCTAATGATGATCTTGCAAATACATTTCCCTCAAAACCTGTTAGGTCCCTTTTGCTATTTATATTAAGCAAAGCTTCCATGCTAACATTACTTTTTAATTAAGTTATGAGACAGTTGTTTCTTCTCAGAAATGGCTTCTGTGAAATCATTACTGATACCAATCCACTATGAGTTGGAGCGAGATATCTACTCTGGAAGCGAAGGTTGATGACCATGGTTGATAATGCTGTTCTTATCACAGCAGAACATGCTGCTGCATGTGCAAAACTCACCCATCCAGGATGTCAAGCTCTCAGGTGAAATTTTGTCCAAGACCACACAATACATACTAGCAGGAAACTAAAGACCACCACAAATCTCATCACTTTCCAAATAAAAGAGGCTGTTCTTTGAACCTAATTTCTCCAGTGGTGGAGATGCTCTCCCTCAATTTATGACTGATTCACTATTGTGTGGATATGCATGAGACAGTAGGATAATTCCTTTCTACAGGTGTCAAGAGCAATCTTAGATAAAAAATAAAAACATGGGGCATCTAACTTAAAAAGACAATTCATTTAATTTGAGCACTGTTGAGGAAGCACTCATGAAGCATGAAGAGCTAAAATATATAGCATCTCAAAAAAATACACATATAATACAGGTTCCTGACTGCATTGTAAGGGTCAATGTTTTGTAGACTCCTATGAAAGCAACTGAAAATGGTAATCCAGATAACAAATTGTTTTGTGTCCTGACCTGCATGTGATAACTACCACTCACTTAAAACTATTAGCTGGACTTTTTGGTTATCTTTTACTTTGCACACTGCACAGACTTCACAATATTTAGCACAAACAATGCATAGTACCAGCCTCCTCTGATCACCTGTAGTTTTACTAAAGGATTAGAGCAGTATTTGCCACATCTTTTTCATGACTAATTTATTTGAACTGACTAGTCAGTATTTTTACTTTTCTAGCAAATGAACAAAAAAGCTCTAATTTGAAGGCACGGTTTAAAAGACCTGGTCTAACCTTAAAAAGATTACACAATTGCTCCTACATCTCAGACAATGGGAATAATAATGACCTAATGTAAAACCTAGTAAGTTTTAAGTTGATCTCAGTGCATATTGTACCTGGTTCTATTAAATAAACTTTGTTCACTCTTGAAGAAATGTTTGGGTTCACATGGTGTAATACACAGTAGTCTCCTTTTTCCCACACACTTAAAAAAGGACCGAACAAAAGGACCAAACAAAATAATTTTAAAGTTTATTCTACAGGCTATGCTTTGGTGACTGTTTTAATTCTTTGATTTTCCTTACTGTATTAAAAGGTTGAAAATTTTTGTTCATAGATTTACAGATATATAAAAACAATTAATAACCCTAAATCTTCCCTCCCAGCATTACAAATAGAATGTATTGATAAGAACATAGGATGTATTGAGATTTAAATTAATATCCCATTCAATTCTAACTCAGGGTCTTGTGGTTCCTTTTTCAGGCACTTTCAGATCACCATGAAGGAATACAGTCATGAATAACTAAACATTTTAACCTATTTTTCTAAAGCTTAAATTTCCTAAGAGAATACACAAGGAAAAAAAAAATGTAATAGTAATATGAAACTGTAAATAGTCTATAATAAAAAGACTTTATTGAGAGGAAAAAAAAAAAAATCTTGGAAATTCCTCTATGTTTTCATCACCCAGTCCAAACTTTATATCAAACCCTTTATTTACTGAGTGAGTGTTTCAAGAATGTTAATGTTGAGACTTTTCCTCTAAAATAAAAACATACTACATCTTCTAAGGGAATGGATTGAGAAAAACTACAAAGTAGTTTTGAAAACCCCATCTTCAGCAGTGAGAGCTCTGTCTAACTGGAGGTAGATCTTCAAGGTCTCCCACGAGTGGAGTTCTTTTCATTATCTTTAAGAGAAAAAAAGCAACATCTTTGGACATGAACCATTGACAAGTGTTTTTGGCATTCGTTTGGATTCATTTTTTGTTGTAAACCTGACCTAGATAGACAACACCTTACCCAGCTCTAAAATATTTTAGGTTGAGTTTGATGTATTGCAGCTTCTTTGCAAATCACCAGATTTTGGAGATTTAGCTTTTAGACAGGTTAGTAAGGCAACAATTAAGAGCATACAACATTAACTAAGTAAACTTGCAGGGAACTGATATGCACAAGTCATTTGCCCAAACTCCCTCTCAATTATTCTTGTTTTAATTTGTTATCGGTGGACCTATTTCACTGGGATTACTCAAATTATAGCAGCATAGGTGAGAGGAAAACCAAACTCAAGTGCAAGCATTGCAGCCAATATAGCTGTCTGAAGAATTCAGCCCATATCTCCTGTTTCATTTGATAACAACAGGCTACAGTTAATGTTCCATTCAGATTTGGCTCCTACAAGCTGTGTGTTTTGCATTGCAGAAAAAAAAAAAAAAAAAAGAACAAAGAAAAAACAATCAGGGCAATGAATTATATAAAGAGCTTTTCAAAATGTCTCCCGACTTGTAAAATCATAGTCTTTGCTAGACCACTGGTAATACGGACTTTGCCTGCCATTCTAACAACAATTAAGTAATGCAAACTAGCAAGAAAATAAACAGTTTCCTCTTCTTTTTTTTTTTTTTTTTTTCATATTACGCTGAAGCAAACAAACACAGATGGACATAGATAGGTCACCAGTAAACCTGGCCTCTAATTGAGCAAGTGTCTTGAACAGGTCCTAAACTACAACCCCAGACCAAAGTCCATTTCAGTTCCATGAAGCAGATGTTGAAGCAAGCAAGGAGCAGATGCAGAACCCACTATATGTCTTGATGTATACATTGTTTAGTGTTACACTTGCCATGGAGTTTCTTCCTGCTCCTTGAACTTCTGAAATATAAAGGACCTTCTTTTTTCTTAATGCATATGACTCTTTTGGGATAAGCAGGTTAGTTTCAGTGTTTTCCTTCCAGTTCTTCTAGTGAGAATTAACTTTCAAAGACCTTTTGGATGGTCAATAAAGTACTGTTTAAAACACAGAAGCACAAAGGCTTGGAGTAACCCGGTGACTTAGGCATACCAATCCCATTTTCAAAAGAATTCAACTTTCCACGAGACTATCAAAGCCCATAGCCCACTGAACTCAAGACAGATGATGAGCCTAAAGCAGAGGCCAGTCTGTGTTCCTAGACCATCACCCTACAATGCAATTATAAAATGCCTGTTGCAAACTACTTGCTTTTTAAGGATGAAGAGCAGCTCTCACATCTTACAGGTGCTTTTGAAAAAAATGAAGATCATAGTAATAAAATAATATAACTTTATTAAAATCCATTAAAATATAACAGTACTGTTGTGAGAATTCCATTTTACAAAAACAGGTACCTATAAAAAGGGAAGTCAGCTTATGTTTGTTTTCAAAAGATATCCCTGATATAAAACTGCCTTACCCAAAGCCCTGTTATTAGCATTTCCTTGATTTTCTGATGACACTAAGTGGCATTTAAAGGTCAGCAAGGAAGAGACTGCAGCTTGCCTGTGAGAGCGATCTGACTTCCCGTTCCCTGTCCACACCGGTCAATAAAAATTTTTCAAAATGTCAAGTTCTTTTCTTGTGAGGTTGCTATAGCCAGGGCTTTCTTCCGCAGCTCTCTGCCAAAACTCACATGTTTGAGCTCTCAGTCTTGTTATGCAATTTCCTTCTGAGAAGTTTTTAAACCAAAGGTAATCAGTTGGGTTGTTTTTTAGCATGTGATGTATGGGACGCATCAGCAGAAAGTTTTATTTTCCCCAAGAACAGAGACAAAAATAACAATACAATATCATAACAGAAATTATTTTGTTTATAATTATGCCCTGAGTAAATATGAAAAATAAGATCTAGAGCAGGCAGACAAATCCATCTACACAGTGACAAGAATATTTATGCCTGTTGGATGTTTAAACTCCATTAATGCAAACTCTTATTGATTTGCTGAATGATACCACAAGTGGTTACAACTGGCCATTTAAAATGCCAGACGTGTTATGTCAGATCTACTGCACAAATTAAAAGTCAATTTGCTTTCTTTAAGATGATACTGAAATTCCTTATACTAGCATTAAATTTGACAACACCAAAATCGAATCTAAGCTCCTGCTTCAAAACTGAAGTAAAATACTGTCATTGATGAGATTGTTTGGAGGCTTTTTTTTTTTTTTAAAAAAAAAAAAAAAAAAAAAAAAAACTGTGACCACTCAAATTTTCCTTTTTAACCGGCCACATTGAATATAATTTGAAGCACTATATCACTATGGTACTTGCATATAGCCTGCAGCCAGAAATGAAAAAAAAAAATCTTTTCTTGCTTTGATTTTTTCTTAATGTATTTTTATGCAATTTACTTTATGTTGGTTTATTATCTCATTCCCTGTTCATATTGGTAGGAAATAATCTGTTCACCTTTCATGACATTAAAAGAGAAAGGCAACTCAATTTTACTGCAGTAACTCATACGGGCATTATCATCTTGATTTTATATATCTGATGAGGCTTTCAAGGTCTTACTGTAAAAGCTTTGAGTTATGTTTTGAAGTCTATACAACTCCAACACTTCTGCAAGTTTATTTTAGAATCCAGACAGAAATTCCAGATCTTTAAGGCTACATGGTGGACATCTGAACTTACATAGCCAGAATCAGAAATGCTTAAAAACTTTCTCTCTCCTGTGCCCTTTCACTTCTCCCTTACCACATTTCTTCCATTTTTGTACCAAGTTTGTTAACCAGAAATCCTAGCAATGCCAGGTGCAAGGAGATCACCTACTTTACAAGGTCATCTACTCTATTTCCCAGCACTGAAGTAGCATAACCCAGCTGTCCCTGCAGAAGTTACTAAAACCTTCCTATGACACAGGTCCACACTACCCGCAATTACTCTGTTTTACTGGTTAACTATCCTCATAACATTTTTTTTTTCCTTGTACTTTAACTTCAATTTCCCTTCCAAGAAGTTTATCTGATTCCTTCTTGTCCTCACCTTAGTAAGGTCATTCAATGTAAAATATCCCAATGGCTCTAGAGCTACGAGTGCAACTGTGGTTTATGTTTACTTGCACCTCCTGTGGTGTCCAACCTCTTTGAAAGGGTAGAGAAAAACCTAGGTGATTGTTCTTTCAGTGTTTATACTATGAAATTTCCCACCTAGGAACAAGAAAAGAGGAAGCCTCCAGGAGAAAAGTTTTCAGAAACAGACTGAGGAAACTTAGAGTAGGCTGCTTGTGAATCTCTAATATTAAATAAGTGTGGATATTATCTTAAGCCCCATGCACTACACTGAGAACAAAAAGGGTGCCCAAGCAGAGAACTTCCAAGAACCTTTTTTCAGTTTTTGTTAACACTTTTTGTCTGTGTAGAAATCTTCAGAACTCCTTTGTTGTTTGGAAATCTGACAAGTATTGAATGAATATAGCAAAAATCACAAATAATTTCATTACTTTTTCATTAACAGTGAAATATTTGACTTTGATGCTTAGGAATATTATTTTTTAAATCAGATCATTAGTGGATTAGAAAACATGGACCGGGAATACATGCATTCCAACTAAACAGAAACTTGTCTAAATTTTTGGAAATGCAAAGATTAGATGCAGTAAAATCACACCTAACTGCTAGTATCAGCATCACCTACCACTACGAACTACCTCAGCATTCAGGCAGTCTCAGATCACAAATTTAATTGCAGTTCTCCAAAGGTGAATGAACTACTGTGGCACATATAAGGCAGTGGAATATACATCTATGAATTCAACAATGTATATATAATATTCAAGTACTTTGTTGAGATTGTCAATTTATATTTTTTCAAGATTTAATAATGGATGTGATTCCTCAGTATTTTGAGAATAGAAGCTTTCCCTGAAGTATGGCTCAATATAAGAATTTGCAATACAACCTGCTGACTCTTCTATTTTAGCACTGTACTGTAAAACCTCTGGTGATTTAAAGTTCAGTATATTTACTCCAAATAGTCTCTCCTGTTCCATTTTTCACTCTTCCGATTTTCCCATGCCCCACGACTCTTCATGCTTAACAACATTTTTGTCTACTCAAAACCACTCCTGTGTCAAAAGTAGCAAGACTTCATCTGAGAACGTCTCTCTGCTAGAATGAAGAAAAAGTCATATATCAAGGGAAACTGATGCAATGATTTCCTTCCATCAGGGCAGTACATGCAGATGAGGGAAGACAAGCTAACCTCATTTATGTTCTTGTGCTTGTATTACCTCTTCTGTTTAAGTGACAGTGTGCTACAAATACATATATATATATATATATATACATATATTAAAGGTACATCCCAGCAGAATAAACGCAAATAAACTTTTTCAACAGGGGAGGGTAGATGCTACATTTGCTAACTGGTGGGACAGAGGAAAGAAGGCAGAGCAACCTCTCAGCAATCTCAGAAGATGGGAGCAGGAACCATGCCTCCTGGTGCTAATGGGAAGACCTAAGTGTATGAATCAGTGTTTGGGAGGCACACAAGAAGTATTTGTGCCCTCTGATATCAATCCAGACACTTAAGTCACTGCAGTAACCAGCAAGCACACACCCTAGGGTCTTGTGAATCAGAGCTGAGGAACTTGGTAAAAAGAAAATATCTTTTGATTCAGAGCTCTTAGCATTGACAAGCCAACCTCAGTTCAGTGCAGTGAAAATGCACTTGCTACAGGTCTTTCTCATGCTCAGTTTGTTTAGTTTCTGCTACTGAGTGTCCTGTGAAGGATAAAAATCATTTTGTTGAAATCTGAAGCTCATTAGTCACAAATGAAAGAAACTTAGGTTGCTGAACATTCTCTTCTAAACAAATGTGATCGGTAAAACATGTAGGTGTATGTTCAGAAAAGCAAGCTTCATCTCATAACCACACAAGATGAGATATTTTCTACTTAATATTCCAGATATAAAGTACCTTCTGCCTTCCACCACATTCTCATCCAGAAATACAACTAAAAGTCTGTGAAACATAAAATTATTGGAAGATATTGCAACACTGGTATAAATCTAATGACATCCACGAAACAGCCACAAGCTTTAGCATGTGTGCATTACATGCATATCTAATCCCACAAAATGCCACGTTAAGATTAAGGTGACATACAGATCACAGAGAAATCAGACACATTTATGCACAAGCTCCCAGAACACGTCAAATTCCTTCACGCCCTTCTTGTGCTACGTACCTGATACCATCCAGCTAAATGCTTTTTATTTATTTATTTTTTCCTGGATGACAGATGTATTTTAAATAGCTCTACAGTGTAAATATTCTTGGTGTTATTTTGGATATGTAAATCCCAGTGAGACAAAAACCATCATTAACATAGCACAAATAACCACTTCTGCACTGTCTATTTTCTGTGCAATATGGTAGTTTAATACAAAGTTTACTGCCCACCACTCTGGCGGGAGGTCGGACTGCAGGCTGCAGAAGTGAATTTGCAAGTCAAGCTGAACCACAGGTGACAGCGTGATGCTGGCAGGTGCTTAGAATAAGGTTTCCTTGTATTTCATACAAATGTGAAACATTTGATCTCGTCTTTCAGAAATGCATCGACAATTTTGTGCCTTATTTATTAGAATGCTTTTTTTTTTTTCTTTTTTTTTTAAATATATTGTTTGCGGAAATTACCAGAATCAATTTATATATAAAATGCACCCTCTCAGGGCTGATTTACATCTTTCTGGTTAGACTGCTAAAAACTCGTCTTCCACAAGTCCAACACTTTCTGTCACAACACATTGTCAAAATGCATCAGCCGATAAAAAAAGACCAT
Organism: Oxyura jamaicensis; assembly: GCF_011077185.1. Lineage (NCBI taxonomy): Eukaryota > Metazoa > Chordata > Aves > Anseriformes > Anatidae > Oxyura > Oxyura jamaicensis. The sequence goes on from NC_048894.1 coordinate 86,827,280, forward strand.
ATTTTGAAATATATATTTTTCATAACTGTCAGAAATATGAATATGTAAAGGCAATATGGAGAAAAAGATTAAATTCAAAATATTATCACAAGGGAACAGCTAACAAAATAGTCAGCAAATTCAGCTACTCACATTATTTATCATTTTTTGGATAGCTGCATGCATATAAACTAAATAACTGTATCATTATGATAGGTACATGACAAGAAGAAAAAAAATTTGCCATGTAATATGCCAGGTCATTAAAAAAAAAAAAGGAAATGACCTGTGAAGAAAAGGAAAGGTTTATCCAAGATAAAATGTCTCATCAAATAGGGATGGAAGATGGACTTGCACTGAGAGATGCGGAAGAAGCTCTGTGAATTATACAAAGAATTGGGGAAAAAAAAAATGGAAAACACCACAAGTCTCTTTTGGCTATCTGTCCAAGTTGTTCAAAAGGAGGAGAGGAAGAAGTATGAAAGAAAACAGGAAGAAGTAGGGAGAAACAGGACAGCAACAAAAAGATGGTAATCGTGGATAAAAAATGAAGTGGGTATGTTCACCAGATTTAACCAGAGAGGAAACCCTTGCAGAAATTCAAACACAATAATCTGGAAAAGGAAAGGAGCAAAGCAAAGAGCAGAAGACTTCAGAAAATGTGATGATAGAGTACTGGCTCATATCCTGGAGAAGGAACAATGAACTCAGGAGATTATGCACAACAGAAAACATATTCTGCAAGAAATCTCAATGATTGTTCATATGTTAGTCCAGAAAGATGGCCATGTTAATGCTCAGTTGTTGACATGAGAATGGTGGTGATAGGAAAATCACATGAACAGAACTCAAACTGGTAAAGATTCAGCACTGAAAAGAAGAGGGAAGGGGATGAAAATATGGATTTGTGAGTATGTAATAACTATTCCTGTGCTAGGAATTTAATGCATACAGACACGCAATGAGGCAGATTGGAAGAAAATAACCAAAGAAACATCTTAAGACCAACCAAAAGATGTCTAGAAGTCAATGACAGACACTAATGGAAAAGTACGTTTTAAATAAAGTGAAGAAGTGAGAATTACAGAGGAAAATTCACATGGATTCTAACATTTAGTTCAATCTCCGTATAAAAAGGAGACAAAAATATCACAGCAGAAGGGAAACAAAAAGGAAAGAACATTTAAAAAGAGTCTGTTTACACTTGGCCATGGGAAGGCCATTAATAAATCTAGTGAGAACAATCTTGGAAGAACGAAGATGGAAAAAGCCAAATTTTTCTAAGTCTGAAAAGGCTGCTTTCCCCTTTCAGTTACACTTTTGCATTATTTAAAAATAGATGAGCTCAACCAAATAGTGAAGCACAACCAAGCCAAAAATCAAAATCTGTCTTTATTAATGGTCTGGCAAAAGACTCCAGGAAAAGGGGAGTTCAAAAGGTCAAAGACCAACAACAGCAAAAAAGACATTTTTGTAATTTCCACTCGTGTTAAGCATTCATCAATCATAAATAACCACAAAAAGGATCAGAGGTCCTGAGCAAAATTAATTCATCATTGCAGTAAGAGGTTATTTTTTCTAGGCTCAGTGATTCTTTTAAATCAGTCAGCCAATGTGATCAGTCCATGGAAGATATAAGCTGCCATATTTGTGATATATGTCTTTATAAAATTCAAAGTATTTTGAAAAAGTACCAAGAAGAACTTCCACTGCAATAAATTCTTTTAACATATAGGGGCTAGAGTTGAACATCTTCAGTATATTTTCATTGTAGATATGCCAATGTATACTGGAGGAGGAGATGGAAATTCCACTTAAAACATACAATTCAAAAAATATCTGCTCTAATGCCGGTATAGCCAAATCTTATGGGGACTAAGAATATGGATAAATCCTGGCATGAGTTTTTTGTGTGTTTATTTGTTTAGTTTCAAATAAATAATTTCCATTTTTTATCAAAAGTATTTTTACTCCAGGTAAATTAAAATGTGTTCCCTCCCCCATTTTAATGGAAGTGGTGCCCCCTTCAGCAAATTTTACAGAGACAAAGAACATTAACAACCGATCCTCAACATCTTCCAGGACTGCTGATCTTGTGACACATATGAGTTTTGGCCTCTGAAAATCATTGCTTGGTAAAAATAGTATAGCTGTTGATGAATGGAGAAAATCTGTACTGAAATTCAAAGGGAAATTTCCACTGAGATCTAGAGAACTTCTCTAAAGTCAAAGAAGTTACTCTGATTTACTCCAGCTCAGGGAACTGGCTTCCAGTTCCAGTCCCTGTAGTCCAATTCCCACACAAATACTTTGTTAATTTAGAATGAGGTTGTGCAACTACTTTTCCCTTTGAAGTCTATGGTAACTGTAGGTGTTTAGCTAGAGGGAGACAAATAAAATCATCCAACTGTCAAAGCAAGTTTTCAAAAAGGAAGCTTTACATTTTTTTTAATGATAAAACTGCCAAAAATATTACTCCAAAACGTGAAATCTCTGAAGATTTTAAAACATATTAGAAGAACAAATCAGCTTCTGAACTCTGAATTTAGTGCGTATCTTAACAGAAATCCTAATTACAGAGTCACTAAGAGGACTCTAGCAACATGAATCAGATGTCGACAGCCAGGAATTTTACTGTTTTAATTAGCCTTTTCAATTGTCTGTGTGCACGCGTGTGTGTACATAACCTGTGTGTGTGTATGCATGTATATACATACATGCACGGGTATGTACACACAAATTTTATTGCTTCAATTAGCTCTTTCAAATGTCTGTATATGTGTTTATGTGTGCATGTGCACATACTCAGATACAAAGAGCACAACGTCTTGAGACCTAAACCTTAAAGGGGAGCCAAAGCCAGCCCCCAGACTGTATCTTCAGTTTCCATGCTGAGCATTTCTGGCAGCAAGTAAAGGCACTGAAGCAGACCAGCCTTTTTTTAAGGAGATATGACAGCTTGCTGCTGAAGACAAAGACAAAAAACAAATTCACCCAAGTTCATGCACGCTATGCTCACAGTTCAATGCTCAGGTATTGATGTCAATATATCATTTTGATTTACAACAGCTGAATATTTGGTCCCAGATTAACCATGGTGGTCAGGAAATAAGAATATAGGGGTGAAGAGAAGGTATAGAGACAACATTTTGTGGCTGGACAATGGAGAGCACAGATCCAGGTGATACGCACATCCATCTTGTTTCATCATACTATAGATTAATACCTAGATAAATTAAGCTTGTCCCGTTAGAGTTGAAACATTTAGGTAGAAAATATACACACACTCTGAAAAAGTCAGAAGTATCTAAAAGTCAAAAGTCATTTCAGGATCTAAGTCTTGCAAAAGCAAGAAATTTAGATCTAAAGATCCTCTCCATTCTGGAGGATTCTCCAAAGTCTACTCCCTTTAGAGAATAATCAAAATCTGCAACATGCTGGCAAAAATCACACAAATTCAGTAACTGGGCACAGAAGAACAGGTTAAGAACGAAGAAGTAGATCCATTTTTGAATTTTCTTAGCATCTTATTCAAACATGAATTCAAATAATTTTGGCCTTTTATTTCTTCTTATTGTAAGCATTCATTATTATAGTTTTAATGCTGACTTTTAATGTCTATGTCAGCCCACTTCTAAATAAAAGTCAAGCTAGAATATAGGATACTGCAAAATGACTGGAAATACAGCTGTGGTGGAGCTCAAGCTACTTCAGCTTTTCCCACTTACCCACTTTTATGTATATCATTTCATATTTTATCTTCCTTTGCAGAATACTATGGCCAACTGTGCTTTTCCAAGTCTATAAATTCAGTACAATTTTCCTCATGGCTCCAGAGCCTAACTTTTGATAGTCCTAAAAGACCAAATTACCCACTGCATATAGCCTTGTTTCCTACACGGATTTAGTGTGAAATACTAAGAAATTAAAGCACTCTGATTTACATGTTCACATTGATTGGAGTATTCCAAGCCATCTGAGTGCACTCCCCATGAAGGAGCTGTGGTAGAAATTTTTCAAGTTCAGAAATTTAAGTGACACTGAAGTTAAAATCTGTGGAAACAGATACAGCATATACCTACACTTGGACTTTCACCAGCACTGGGACAATTACCTCTTAAAAAAGTAGTGCTGAGAACTTTGCTTACTTTTCTGGGTATGCACTTCTTCAGATAGCAAAGAAAAACTTGCTTTTGCAACAAATTATTGGTTGGGGAAAGCCACTCCTTCCTTCGCCACTGTTTGCAATTCATCTTCTGCAAGACTTAACTTGTTTACTTTGAGATTTTCTCCCTCCCCAGTGGGAAAATGTTCTATAAATTAAGCAACTTCAAGGGGTTTATCTGTGTCAACTGTCCATCAAAAAGGAGCTAAGTTCTTATGTTTTCAAAGAGGACAGTGAAATTGCCAGCAGATCTTTCTCCATACAAAAGAGAATCTAAAGTAGCAGAAGAAAGAATGATTTTAAAATGGCCTAGTGTAGATAATGGCTAACAGCTTGTAAAAGACATGGTCTGAAGCCAATTGAAACCAGCAGGAATTTTTCCACTGGCTCTAGTGAGTTCTGCATCAAGTCTCCAATGGTCACTCTAACTTTACGATGCCAGGAGACAGTAACAATGTGACCTAAACTATGCTACCCCTTCTCCAGGATATCTTTTTCTTCAGTATATTCCCAATCTCAACGAAAATGATAACAATGCCAGAATAGAAACCACAGCTCTTATTTTTTAAACACAAAATTTGACTACAGATACTGATACTTTAGTCTCTACTGCTAAAGAAATGAAGAAATTAAAACCACTTCCAAAAATACATTCATTAATCGAATCACAACCAGTTGGCAAAGAGTTGTATTAGACGTGTTACCAAAATGTATGTTAGGAACAAAAAGCCTAAGGAAAGAGCATATGATTAGACACACTGATGTATAGCCTAGCTGTGTAACTATTTAGAGCGGGTTTAAAACAGCAAGCACCCCTAGCCCCTCACCCCAGATGATGTTAAACAGCATATGAACAAATTACTACAAAGCTAACAGACCCTATACTACCTTCACCCTCAGCATGATGCTTTCTTTTGATTTAATATTCAGCCACAGGAAATTAAAAGTAGGATAATATATTAAGACAGTTCACAATCCAAAGCAAAAGCACTGTGAAGTCCTGAATCCTTTTTTTTTTTTTTTTTTTTTTTTTTTTTCCACAGGCACAGAAGGGTTTTTTCTTTAATTCAAACAGGTTGCATTTAATATTTTCTCCCCAAACATATATATATATATATATATATATATATATTTGGTGGTGGTTGGGGCAGCTTTGGAAAGGCATGTTGCTTTTAATTAACTACTAGTTAATGACTTTGACTGACTTGTACAATTGCCAATATTTTTAGTTGATACTGCCTTTCTGACCTGTAGCCCTTAAACTGGAACAAGGACCTTGTTTAACGTTTGTTAAATTTAGACGGCGCCACTATCCACTATTACCCCCCTCCCACCCCTGCTGCACTAATCTCCCATGCCAGCTGCTCAAATGTTTACATTTGAAGGGCTTTCTCTGTTTGTGCAGAAATGGTCTCTGCACAGTATCTCTCATCTGTACATTTGCCAGAATCAAGGCAAGAAAAGCCTCGCTGCTGGAATTCTTGATTAATAAATAGTCTTACATGTTTCTTCTTCCCTTCCCCCTTCTGTCAAATCCATTGCCATTAGGTTTTTATAAGGCAAAACTCCATAGTGCTCTTTATTGGCCTGACTCTTGTCCTATGCAAACAACTGTAAATCAGAACAAGCTCCATTTGGAGTCTATGAAATTACACCATCTCTGTGCTGAAACTGGGAGAGATCAAAATCAAGACGTATACCTGAACATTTGCTGGGACGGAAAGAATAAAATGTTATAATCAGAGGAGGGAAACAAACCAACAGCACTAACAGCCATAAATCTAATGGTAATCTCTCCATCTCTCGTCGGTTCGCTTCAGAGTGCCTGTACAGCTCACGTCCTAGACATCAGTTCCACCTGGCTCTCACTGGGTCACCAAGGTACTGAACCAGCAAAACACATGAACAGGTGCTCAGGATGACACCGGAGAAGTCAATGGGTCCACCTCCTGCACCGACTGCTCATCATCAAGCTATGGCTATGTCTTGCTATTGGCTTTGATCTGATTTCCCTTCTTCTGGCCTTCCAGGTGACTATTTATAAAGCCAGAAATACTTTCCCTAGTTTTCCTGAGTACTTTGAGAATAGCTTAAAAGTGTAAATGACAAAAACAACAACAAAAACAATCAATCAAATAGAAAGCAACAAGAAAGTTATCTACCTGCAAGTATCACAACTTCATGCTATGTAAGTCTTTACAAAAACTGACCACTGTTTGTCGCTCTCCTTTCCCTCTCCCACTTGCCTCCCAAAATGTTGCCGTGAATTCGAATGAAAAACTAAACACAGGAAGGTAACAGGAAAAGCAATGTCTGAAATTATTTGCAATCATTTCTGTTAAGCACAAGCGGGAAGATCAGCATTGGAGCTGCAAGTAAAAGACCAATAAAGCCTAATTTAGCAACTGTTTATTAAAAAGAAGAATGTGAAACAGCTACACAGACTGCAGGCATTAGAAGGTCTCTTGTAGCAATTAACAGCTGAAGAGCACACACAGAACTGAGTGCTATACAGTCCTTACTTCATATGCACAACTCCTATTTGAGTTCAAGGGAGACCTGTAAGGCTTGTGAAGACTTATGTAAGTTCGACTTTGCATGAGAGAACTAAGCCACAAAGTTCACTTAGGAAAGCTCCCCCATCAAAGTGAAATGTATTGTGTCCTGTCAGCAAATGTTGTTTTGCAAATCCTCTCTCACCTGCCATAAGATATTATTGAGACATATGGTTTCACACACTACCAAGCAGCTCAGTTTTGCCAACGAACACTAATGCACAGAACAAATATGTGTGGAAATCATGAGATCATCTAATTAAAAGAAATGTTATTGTTTGCCACTACTTTTAATGAAATCGAGTCTTCGCTGTCCACAGAAGAGGCTGGAAAAGAACCAAATCCTATTAGCGCTCATGCCTCAGAAATTCTTTGCAAGAGAAGAGAAATTATACCTTAGCCAGTGTTGAAAATCTTTGCTGTATCTAAAATCTGTATATGCTAATAGGATATTTTAGACTAGTATAATGAATCTATGGTTACATGTGATTCAGATTATGCCACTACAAAAACAGGTGTTACTGTCTGAAAAAAAATTTCCATTGTGTATTAGCAACATGGAGTCCATGACATGCAATTAGCCATTTCTGATTTCATCTAGCAAAGGGCACTGGCATAAATACACACTAATCCTTTCATTACAGTAGTTACATTTGGAAAGCTTTAGAAGAAATATTTTGGATATCCATCATTAAATCAAACAGAAATGTACTTTGCAATGGAATTAATAATTCCCTGACTCATTCCCAGACCATCCCAAACTTAAACACAAAAAGCATTTTATGTACACAGAAATATGTGAAATCCCTTTTTAAGTAACTACATTTCTGCTTATCCAATTGCAGAAAAGCCTGATCCTCGGATAAACTTTTCTTTAAAGGTGGTATTTTCAACACCACTGCATGCTGGTCAGTTACACTAAGAACAATACGCTGAATAAATTATGACCAAATATGAATTACAAGGCTATTATACACTATTAAGGGTCTCTCTTAATATTAAATACCAAGGAAGCAAAGCCTAAGTGGTTGAGATGTCACTAGAAAAATCTCAAACGGAATTTAAGTTCGTCTTTGTTTTGTTTTTTTAATGTCCCTTTATTAATGTAAATTAAAAGCCATCAGCCTTATTAGCTGCTGCTTTATTCTTTTTTTTTTCAGTGAGTTAACTTCAAAACTTTTCAGTGAAATCAGTAACAAAAGATGAATCAGACATAAAAGGATTTGGGTGGTTAAGGGTGTGTCGTAAGGTCTTAATTAAACATCCGAGGGAGATATCTGAGCCAACTTACGCCAGCCCGACTAGGTACATCCACACAACACAGAAGGATGCCATGGAGCCCAGGTCTGGAAGCTCAACTGCCTCACACATCTGGCTAGCCTAACTTACCATGCTCTTGTTAGCTTGGGCCTCTCCAAGTCACACCTCTTTGCGCTTTCCCTTCAATAAGCCTGACACATATCCTTATGATGTGCTTACTCCCCGCTTTGGTGCCTGAATTCTGCTTCTGGGCATGCTGAGCATGAAACTGCTGAGAAACTATGCTGCTAACCTCCTGCCTAAACTCCTAACCTCCATGGGGATCCGTAAAGTTGGCAAGTCTCTCTGTCTTCGTCAGCAAAGGGGCTTAATCCAAGAGGTGAGCACAAGGCATGGCTAAGAAACCTGGCTCCAAACAAATCCTAGGTGCTAGAAGAGGCAGCTATTGGATTTCTCTCCTGTCTTGTCCTCCTCAACCATCCAACCACCCACCCACCCATCCATCCATCCATCCACCCTCCCACCCACCAGTTCAACAGTTCAGCAAGAATATGGAAAATTCATGTTCAAAACTTTGTTCTAGTTAAGAGGAATCAAACTGCCTTCTAACTGGAGCAGACTGAGATTATCCTCTGTTCAAACACATAAATACGAGTTCAGCTAGAAGAAAGTGAGACGAGGCCACTCATCCATCTGAACAGCGAACAGCGGCCATTTGGCTTCCCTGCTTCTAGCTTCAATGACAACTTACTTGCTGGATCTAACATCTGCTTAGCATAAAGCATAAAAAACATCTCCAGCGCTGGCACTGGAACGCAGAGCTGCCACCACACTTAAGTTACTTTGTTACTGGTCTGAATAGTTAAGCTTGCTCTCGGTCTGTCTTTCTGAGTCACTGAATATTTGGGTATTTTTACGAAAGGGTGCTTCCCACATCAAGAATACCTCACAGCTTTGTTCCAAGCATCTCTAGCCCAGCAAGTATTTTGGTTTTCATTACAAAGGAGGAAATAATTCTCTCAATAATGGTCCTGAGAGAGATAGATTGGCTGCTGTTTCCAAAGGCACAGAAGGGATCCAAACTTTGATCTCTCACATGATGGCTAACAGTGGTAGGTGGTAAGTTTCTAACGTAAAAGCCCTAAACTCAAGATTTCATCCTGAGTAGAGACAGGTAGAAGATACACAAGATGGTCAGAGTTTAACGTGGGACTCCTTGTGTGTTGATTTCAGTGGCTTCAAAACTCAGTAAATTAAACTCTGATGATCCAGTGCCCTACATAGCTCGAGAGCATTTCCTTCAAAACGCCCTGCAGAAGCCTCTGGTGGAACAGAACCTTCTGTGTTGTCCTTTCACCAGCAGCAACTGAGGGGGAAGAATGACACAACTCCAGTTTTTAAAGATGTGTCTGTTTTCTTATTACCTGGTTTGATCTATGACAAACAGGCAAATGCAATGCATTGTAGTGATTTTACTCTGTACCATACAACTTTATGTAAAGATGCAACTTGTGGTGATCACTGACTACATGACAATCTTTCTTTTTAACAAAACCTTCACTGCTGCCAAAAAAATGTGACCTGTACAAACCCAGCACTCTGAAGTGGAACGGAGGAAAAGAAAGTCCAGCCTAAGAGATTTGTTACCAAATCTCACGATTTTAAGCCACTTTTGTGTGGTGAGGGAAGGAGCTGACAAGTGATTCCTGAATCCACGAGGTTGGCAGCATTTGGTTGTACAAGCTAAGAAGCACAGCCAGAAGATGGGTCAGCCAACATGTCTCTTCACAAGAGTCTGTTTTCAATAGCTTGTAACATTATGATGCTTTAACCAGAGCTGCTGAGACTTTCCATTCCAGGTGTCTGCCTAAGGCTATTTTTTTCTTTTTTCTTTTTTCTTTTTTTTTTTTTTGAGACGAAGTAGTTCAGCTGGTTCTGAGAACCAGACTTCTTTTACACTCCACACTAACTCCAAGGACCTTTTCTTTGAAGAGGTCTCGTAACACCATTCTTTGGAGCGAGAACTTGAAGGCTCATGGCAAGCAGCCACTGTTCCAAGCTCTTGCCTTCTGCTATCACATAACCTAAGAAAAATCTTAAGGCATTATGTTAAATATATGAACATATCTATGACTCACATAAACAAAGACAGTGGATCCTGTAAGTGCACACCATGTAGCTGCATCTCTTCAGCAGACGTAACTCTTGATGAAAGGCACCTAAACCACCTAATCCATCCTTCTACGCCAAGGCAGAATCAAGTATATGTAGCTCAACCCCAAGATTTTTTGTCAGTTTTGCAGCCCAGGTTAGGTGATAAGTGTTTCACAGTCTCTTTTAAATCCCTTCTGAAACTTCCACACAGTCAGAATTATTTCCCAGTTAAATTTTCATTGCTATACACAGAGCAAATTACTTCTTCCCCTGCCCTCAGTGGACAAGGAGAATAAAAGTTGCTAACTGTCTTGTTTGCTACCTATTTGAATTTTTTGAATGCCACTTACAAGACCATTGAATCTAGCAAAGCTCAACTACTCAGCAAAAGTTAACAATAATTTATTTTTTTTTTTCTAGAATATCGAAGGACATCAAAATAAAACTGACATCACTAATGTGATGGTAAATCTCCTCTTAAGATATCTGGTATGTAATAAATCTATTTTTCTTCTAACCATGTAAAAATTTGCAGAAATGAAAACATTTTTAATTATGTTGTATCCTCTTGAGTATCATTCTCTGTTAACCAGCTCTACTGGCTTATGGGTACCCTGTAACAGAAGAGTGATGAGGACAGACCAATATGTTGTAATATTTAGATGACTCTCCATACCCATGTTGGGTTTTACATTTTGCAAACAAAATCACGCTAAGCAAAATTGTTTCAAAACCATATCACAAATTTATGCCTTTGATATCATGCATAGATAGCTCTAACTGTGTAAAATGTAATAGAAGTATCCCAGGATTTGACCCTGCAAGTACAAATAGATGCAGACAACATCCTAAGCGCTGCCAGGAGACCAAGAAACAAGAATACGATCTAAAGTGAATGCAATTGTCAGAAATAAAAAACATATTAAAAGTAGATAGCTACTCACTTCCATTTAGATGACATGAACAATATTCTCATTGCTACAGCTCTTACTACCTGACTATATGAAGTGAAATCCTAAACAGCAAAGATGATATTCACTGGTCACTTGGAGCCTGAGACGGTTGAAAAGAAATCACATTTTCATTTATGTTTGCATAACCATACTTGATCGCACCCCAAGCACTTCTAAATTTAGAAAGTGCATCATGAATAACTCCTGCCAGCTCTGAGACATCATAATTAGAATATATTAAGAGCAAACAAGGCCCTGAAAAGGTAAATAATACGTTTTTTAAAACCCTTTATAGGGAAAATAGCTATTTCGACCATTAAAGAAGTTCTTAAGAAGTGACTGCCAAAGTTACTAATGCACCAGAAGTCCTCAAGATTTGCTTTCAAACTTTAGGGCAGTATTTTTCTTCTGGATGATGACTTTGTTTTTTGTATAGGAACTGGTATAGGAACTGGTAAATCAAATAAAAGCACAAACAAATAAAAACAACACCAGAAACAACAACAAAAACCTATACATATGTCCTAAATGTATCTGATAACCATTTGAAACCCAAAATTCCTTTTTTTTTTTTTTTTTTTTTTCTGGATATTCTTGTTTGTGAGCATATGCAATAATGGCTGTGTCAGTTTTATTAAGCAGGGAACTACTAGATTATCTGCTTCACTGAGGTTCACTGATTCTGAGTAATATATTCAGACATATACTGAAAACTAGATTTTTAAGTATGTGCTGATGAAAATCTTCTAATACTGGTCTGCTGAAATCGTGTTTGAACTAGAGAAACCTTGTGTGATAAGACTTTGTGCTGAAGTTTTAAATCCTCTGATAAGTGTCCCTGGCTGTACTTTTAAATATTTTTTCCCAAGCTGATTTATTACATAAACAAATTCCACATCAGAGATACACGTCGTTCAGCACTTGGGATGTGTTTTTTTTTTCACTCTTGATTTATGAAAACACAAAGGCCCCCAAAATAAAAACAGCTAATTTTAGTACTGTGTTCCAAGTATCAGGTTTCATCTTGATCAACTGATCACTTGAGGACAGTGACACCAAGTGGCAGAGATGACAAACTCCTCCTTTCTTTCCCAATTCCCAATTGCAGCTATGAGTCCGTCTTTGACGCACAAAAAAAAAAAAAAAAAAAAAAAAAAAAGAATAGGGTAAACTGTGCTACAGCTTCTAACTGCTTTATTGCTATGTTGCATTTATACAAGCTCTTCTGCTTAGTAAAAAATTGGTACAAATTAAAGGAAGAGATTTCTGCTTTGTTTACAATATAACATTAAATTTCAGATCCATTAAATTGTTTACTGATGTATGGTATAATGATTGGCTGCAGTTTGGAGACTATAATGAAAAAAATATTTTCTTTCATTTTTACAGTCCCTACAGTGTTAAATTATCATTTTATCTTTTATCCTTTATTTTTGCTGATACTGTAATTGTCCTTTCATCTCAGCGTAACTGATGACTTTCCCATCTCAACTTTGAAAATTAATTTCTTCATCAACAATCAACATTTTAATGACATTAATAATTTAAAAAGTAATTATAAAAATAAAGAACTAAGGATGTTATGGTGTATATAAAGGGAATATAACTTGTACTTCAATAATTACCAAAGACCTCCTATTTCTTACAGCTTTATTCTATTCCTTCGTATTGCCCAGTTTTCAAAACACAAAAAAAAACAAAGCAGTAACTCTAAAACAGAGTCATTACTTTTTCTAAAATTCAGTGCACATTACCACCATATAATAGTGAAAAAAAAAAAAAAGGATTTAAACAAAGAATACCAAAGTTCTTCATCATGCCCGTAACTTAGCTGTACTTCACGATTTGCGTATTTCCATATAGGCAAGAAAGACTTTCCTGATCCAGACAGTGTAACTCCTTGCACTATGCTGAAGATGATCTTTGAAAGGCAATGCCAAACTATTTTCCTTTCAAAAGTTACTCTGAAACTTTGGTTTTAATTCCTGCACTGCAATGCAAAATGCTTTCAAGGTGACTTATAACTGTAAGATAAATCACTTAAAAAAATGATATGGATAAAGATATAATCCATAAAGATATGGATTTGAAAGATAGACTATTCAGTGGATAAGGAATTGGCTGGATGGCCACAGCCTGAGTGTGGTCAGTGACTCTAAGGTGGAGGCTAGGGACAAGTGGTGTCTCTCCAGGGTCCATCTGAGGACTGATGCTGTTTAATATCCTTATCAATGACATAGACAGTGGGATCAAGTGCACCCTCAACAGGGTTGCAGATAGCACCAAGCTGAGTGGTGCAGTTGGTACACCAGAAGGAAGGGATGACATCCAAAGGGACCTGGACAAGCTGAGAAGTGGGATCATGTGAACCAAATGAGGTTCAACAAGTCCAAGTGCAAGGTGCTTCACTTGGGTTGGGCAATCCCAGACATGAGTGCAGAATGGGACAAGAACTCATTGAGAGCAGCCCTGCAGAGAGGGACTTGGGGATTCTGGTGGACAAAAAGCTCGACATGAGCCAGCACTGTGTGCTTGCAGCCCAGAAGGCCAACTATATCCTCAGCTGCATCAACTGAGGAGTGACCAGCAGGGTGATGGAGATGATTGCCCCTCTTTGCTCTGCCCTTGTGAGGCCCCACCTGGAGTGCTGCATCCAGGCCTGGGGCCCCCAGCAAAAGAGGGATGTGGGGCTGCTACAGCAGGTCCAGAGGAGGGCCACAAGGATGATCAGCAGGCTGGAGCACCTCTCCTATGAAGAAAGGCTGAGAGATCTGGGGATATTCAGCTAGGAGAAGAGAAGGCTCTGGGGTGACCTTATAGCGGCCTTCCAGTACTTGAAGGGGTCTTATAAAGAAAATGGAGAGTGACTTTTTATGCAGGCAGATAGTGGTAGGACAAGGAGGAACGATTTTAAACTAAAAGAGGGGAGATTTGGATTAGATATTCAGAAGAAATTCTTCATTCAGAGGGTGGTGAGGCACTGGCACAGGTTGCCCAGAGAAGCTGTGGATGCCCCCATCCCTGGAAGTGTTCAAGGCCAGGCTGTATAGGGCTCTGGGCAACCTGATCTAGTGGGTGGCATCCCTGCCCAGGACAGGGGGATTGGAACTGGATGATCTTCTAGGGTCTCTTCCAACCCAAGCCATTCTATGATTCTGTGAAACCACGGAATAGGAAGCCTCTACTGCATGACAATTTGCAAGAAGTCCTGTCTTACCTCATTATAATTTCTTCTATATAATGAGATCTACATGTATATTTGACAGACATGGCCATGTAAGATAGCATTTAGTTTGAGTAAGGATACTCAGTTCCCCTGAAGTACATCAATGAGACTATCTTTTAAACAATCTCTGGAATAAAGAATTACTCAAAATGACTGGGGGTTTCAAAGTCCAGCCCATGAGGAATTACTAAGCTGAATTTTAGAAGGAATGAAAGTGCCTGCACTGGAATTTCCACATGAATTTTATCTTAAGTTTATACAAGTGATCTATGCTAGCTATCTATGCCGAGTTTACAGTATATTAGAACTTTTTTCCACCTAAGATCTCATAATTGTTTACCTTTTTCTTAAAGCCCATCTAGCCTGTTTGAAGGATTCATGTCCTGCACTGCTGAGAGAATCAGTTGGACTTATTTTATACATTCTCATCAAACTTTTAACAGTATAGTACAGAATTAAATTGAATTATTTCAACACATTCATTTAAGTATGTACTTATGTCTTAGTAGGATCAGTGCTCAAACAAAAGTGTCAAGCCAGAAGTTGAAGATATAAACACTGAACAATGGCTACATTGTTCTTGAAGATTAATTGCTCTTAAGAGGAAAGAAAAAAAATCCCTGACCCGAAGGTGTTGATGTAACTGAATTAAAAGGTAATGCTTTTTTACCTCCTACTGCAAGATCCCTTTGCTCTCTAAGCTCTATTGCTTGTAGTTTCAAAAGACAAAAGTTACATTGTTTTGACAAGACAGGTTTAAACGTTTTTCATCAATGACAAAGGAAAAAAAGGTCTTAATTTGTGATTCGCCCTATGAGATTCCCTACAAAAAATTAAGAGGAAACAACCCTCTTCTGAGGAAGCACCACAAACTAGTGTGAAAGACAGTTCAGCATATTTGAACTATTTTCATCGTATCTTCACTTGGAATCCCTCTTCTTCCTCCTCCTCTAGTCATAGCTGGGTATTAAGACACTGAGATTAATGTATAATGGCAGTGAATACGACTCAGATTTTATTTTTGGCAAGATTATGAAGGTTTTTGCATATTTTTATCTCATATATTTCAATTAATGACCTAACCTTCTACTAGAACTTTAGATGAATAGAGCCCTCAACAAAATAGTCTTTTTAAAGTGTCACCCAAGTTTTTGGTGTTATACATCACTTTCTTACTTTTGTACTCTTTCATATATGAAGGCTTCACGGATTTTAAGAGTTAGGTGTTTTTTAATCTCACAACCAATCATTTCTCCATCTATTTCCCCCTTCTGAGTTCTTTTACATTATTATTTTTTTTTTTTGGGGGGGGGGGGGGGGTTTCTGTTCTATCACTCCTTCTCCATTTTTTTCTGTAATTTTCTGTCATTCTTCATCCTGACTTGTGATTTCCACATTCTGTGATCAGCACTCCTTTTCCAAATATTTGTTTGTAAAATGGGGATTCAGATCTAAGCCTTGCATATCAGGCTTCTATCATGTCATCAACACCAGTCTTCTCCAGGTTTTGAAAACATAAGAAAGAGCCAAGTAATAATAATAATAATAAAGGCAACAAAAAGACACCACATTTATTATGATTACAAATCCAAAACAACAGCCTTACAAAAACATATAGGATTCACACTTCCTAGTTATAAACCTAAATCCTGGTAATTTTGTAGTCTGTCAGGAACTTAAAAACCTAATTGTGGTTCACAGGATTTTTGTAGAAAAAAAAAGTACTCTCCATCCCCAGCTACTAGAGAAACAACTTGAAGGCTGCCATGCGGAAAGCAGACATATAAAGGGATAAAAGAGAAAGGTGCAGCCTTCTAAGAAATGTCACAGATAAAGCACATAAACACATGCTTGCATCAGGCACTGTTTGGAAGTCACAACTACACCCTTGGTTAAAGCACTTTTTGCTCACAATTGCTTAGAATTTAACTTTGCAAGAAACACGATTTATAGTTAAGCTAGCAAGAGTTTTATCCGAAGAAAGTGCATTGCACTTCAAGATGGGAACCCAGGTAACTAAGCTAGGAAGTAGGCTATTTCTACTTCTACTTGGCTAAGCACTGGGAACAGCAGTGGGTTCTGGCTACTCAAACTGCAGGATCTAATAGGAATGCAGTAGCATCTACAGGCCACTTTAGTACTTACATCCAAGCTTCCTTCACTTGTAGATGTAGAACTAAAAACATCCTCCTCACCATAATCTCTGTTCATCCTCAAGTGTTCTTCTGTCTGTAACACAAATAAGTATCCTACACAGAAGTAGCAAAGCAAAGAAAACAACAGAAACATGCCACAGCAAAGCACCAAACCTCATTATGGAACCAGGATGAAATGCTGCAGTAGCATTAGATTTGATTGCTGAGAAACACTGAAGGAGTCTGCAAAATTTTTCTGATGCAGGCAAGGCCCCAAGAAATCTATTAACAGGAGCATATAAGAAAATAAAACCAGAACAATTCTAAGGCAAAGAAAACAGGTAGCAGCAAGCAGGTCCTGCAGCACCAAGGGCCAGGTTGTCACTGCTATACCTGCAGAGACAGGGTTGCAAGCACAGAGCTTCTTTCCCCTGACATGTAAATTACAGGACTGCTTCTGTGTCCTGACAGATATCCCTCTCAAGCCTGGATCCCATGATCATCTGCAAAGGACCTCTGCACTGCTGTATTGCTTAGCAGTGCCGATTTAATCTTGATTTAGCTTCAGGCACGTAGCTACATTTCACATCAAAAAGATAAGGGGTTCATGCCACCTTTATGTTTTTTATGTCAGCTGCAGGAGAACAGAGGGTAACTGATCCAGCATAAAATTAGAATGGACTGAAGATGATACCTTATCTGGCATTAAGCCTATAAGCACTAAGTTAACCAAAGAAATACCTTCAATCAGTTTGCATCAACCAGGAGAATAGGTTTCTGCTTTTATTCTGTGTCATGGTGTTTTTCATATAGCAGGAAAAAAAGAACTCTAAAAGCTAGATGTACTGTATTGTCATACCATGATTACTGCCTTCAGCGAGCTCAGAAAGCAAGCATGTGTGTGGGCATGGAAATCTGAGTGTGGGCCTATAGAGTGGAGTGATACTTGATCCCGGACAGCTTGCAACACAGGCTAGTACTCTCTTCTTCCCTTGCAAAAGAAGTCGTCTTCCCTGTAAATGTATGCGACTCCACAGGATGCCCTGGGTTCAAGACTTTTAACAAGTCTTACTATTAACTAGTTCTAAAATAGAGACTACACACGACTACATGCAGTGATTCTGTATTTGTGTGTGTGTATGCAAATGACGATGCAAACAAAAAGAAATTAAACAAGTAAGCAGAACCAACTGAAGTACTGCAGGGAAGTAAAACTCTAAGGGAGTACCAATTAAAAACAGTTTTGGAAAAAACCTTCTGGGCCTGCGTGTGTGTGTCCTGAAACCACAGCGCACCCCACCATACAATCCCTTCATAAACTTATTAAATCCTTTCTTAAAAGAAGTTAGTTTGCCCCCATTCTGCTAACTACATCTGTTCAGCAGTTTCACTGTTGTTTTGTCTAGAAATCTGCCATAATACGGAGCCAGATGTATTATGGCCACTTAACGCTTGCTCTTGTGTGCGGCACAATTCTTCTGTTTTTAGTAATTCCTCTGAATATTTGGGCTCAGACTGCTAGAGTTTCATTCTGGATAGGTAATGATGACTTCCTTGCAGGTCTAAATAAAACTTGTTTTAATCCCTCTTCCTATAGAGTATTCAACATTTGAAAGTAAGAGTTCAATAAAGACACCATCAGGAAAAGTCAATTAACTTGTCAGCCAGCAAGACATGTCTGACAGCAAGACTTACACCTTCGCCTCAGATTTACAAGTTGTTCCTCGTACTTGTTTGAACAGTTCCTACTATCTCCCAGGCCAAACATTACTTGTAGCTTATTAATCGACCCTCAGTATCTTTAACACTTATTAAAATATATCTTTAAAAAAGCAACCTCAGAGTATGACCTCCTATGTCTGATTTACAAGCATGAGAAAGAAGAGAGGGGGGTGGAGTATAAAAGAATAAGGAGTTTGTAATCTCTGGGACATTCATCCCAAACTCAGCTGTGAAAAAAACACTGCAGTAACCACAGCACTGGCAGGCTTCAAAGCAATGTTTTCCAGTGTTGTAAGTGAAATTATTCTATAAGCTACATCTGAGCTGCTTCTGGAATTACAACTCCAAGAGCAGGCACTTCATACTGAGGTTCAGTAAAATGGGAACAGAGGTCCAACTTATAATACAGTAAACTGCATGCTGCAATATGTTCAGTTCCTCCAGAGGAGCTACAGTACCAAAGCATGCCCCAGAGGCTTGTGCCAAGCTCCCTTGTGATCTAGATTCTTCCAAGCAGATGCTGCATTATTACTCCACTTATGCTTTTGTTCCCTATTAAATGGGAAATAATTTCTTACGGAGGATAAACACCTAAAATTGACTCAATTACTATCTCATAAAATACTGCTCTGATGCATCCTTTGTAAAATGTTAAGAATAGATCAGCATCCATGTCTGACCAAATTTTTCAACATAGTGTCAATAGTTTCCATACAAGAAGCCATTGCCTGGTAAAAGCACTCCAAATTTGATCATAATGAAAAGGACTGAGAACTAATAAAAGATTTTGGAAAGCTTATACAGTTTTAAAAATGTGATTGAGGAGACTGGAAGGGTTAAGCGTAACACTGGTCTATCAATGAAGTGTACGTTACTTAGTACCAGTTAATCTGATTTCACTGCAAAAGCCTTAGCCCTTAAAAAAAAAGAAAAAAAGCCTTTTAGAATAAGACAAAAGAATACTACTTTTTTACTCTGACATCCTCAAGTAATAAATACTTTATAATCAAATCATTTGACACAGCAAATTATAGTGAAGGATGCAAAAAGTGTGAAGTTAAAAGTGTAGTATGTTCCTGAGCTAGAAATTTTTACTATATTTAATTTCTTCCATGTGGCATGGATTTTTCAAATAGGCATCTCAATAAATTGTAATATCTACAGAGAATGGGTAAATATTATTTTCTAGTTCTCCCCTGATAAAGTCATCATCCCATCTTCTTCTCTAATTGTTTAAAGTTATTTAAATTTAGCAACTGTAATTGTATCTTGAGGTTAGTTGAAGCAAGTTTTTATATGAACTTTCTTGTTTGAATTTTCCAACTCAAAATTTAAAAAAAAGTTAAAAATGCCCAACATGCACCCCAGTAGATAGTGATCCTTCAGTTTATTACTCCTTTTAGTACCGTGAGCTTTCTTCTACACCTAATTCATCAGTTTTACAGACTGGAGATGGCAATAACACAAAAGCACAGATCTTACTGAAAATATAAATGCTTTAAAACAAAGTATCACACATGCACATAAGAGTTAATAAGACACTTCTACTTGATATCTAGAGTAAGGTGTTCTATATTGCATCAGTTCCTTCATAAATGCTCCAACCTGAGTGCTACTAATAAGTTGCTTAAACCCCCTGCCCTTTGTTGCTACCCACTGAAGTAACAGCATTTCAAAAAATTAAAATTAAAATTAAATGGTTAATATGCTCAACTCCTTGAATTAGCAGCCAAAATCCCCATCAAACTGCACTGATTAACTGTAGCTTATGCATCTGCTAAAAGATGACTCCATGGAGAAGAAAAAAAAAAAAGGCAGAACAAAACCAAAACAACAACAACAAACCCCATTGCCCAGACACAAAATACCAAAATACATCTGGAAATAAATAATTTCTCTTTAGCAAGGTAGTACATTGATAACTCTTACCTTACTGTTGCTTCTGTTAGCTTTGAAAAATCCCAGAAACCCTTTCTTTTCTTTTTCTACTGCATCACTGCTTAGCGAAACACTTCGACTTGGTTCTGAAACAATTACAATAGAAAATTTTTACATTTCTGCAATAAAGATCAGTATTTTAATACATTCTGTGTTAATGCTGTATTTTTATGAGCTGGAGATGTTATGAACTGCAATACCTAGTAAATGCCATATCCTGCACTTTCTTTTTCATCAGACTTCTATTTGCTCTTTGTTCCCATATCCAGTGAAGTGAAATGGAATAATAAAGTCATAAACTTCAGTAAATTTTCGATCACAGTTTAGTACTCCTCAGGACTGTCTGATCCCCTCGGTCTCCCTACAACTTCCCCCTCACCAGCTAAGCTGTGAGTGATGTGATAAGGTCATACCTTACGGGGAACAACCATTAGTTTCACATTCAATATACAAACTGAAAACTCAGTATATATATATATTTTAAATGAACACTGCATAAAGCTAGAGAGGTTTATTCTCTTTCAAGAACATCAGAATATCTCACTAGTACAGAGTTTAACACAGAAAAGTTGCATTCTCTTTTAAGTATTTAACTGTGTAATAACAATTAAGAAGCATATAAAATAACTAGTCTCTTGACATAAAAGTCTACTTCACCAAAAAAAAAAAAAAAAGCAACTTTATCCCAGAACTTTGGTAAACTAACTTATATTTCACACAAAGCACATGATTTTCACACAAGATCACTTTGCACATCCATATATAAGGTATGTTAGGAGGTGTTATGCACATAGAATAGTTTAAAGCACAATGGAAGAGTAGAGGTGGTGAACCCTAAGGAAAACAGGGAGAGGCTATCCTTAAGAAAGACTGCAACTGAACTCAAAAAATAAAAATAAAAATACAGTAATATATTAATACCTTCCTTAAATACTAAGTTCTGCCTAAACTCATTCACCAGAAACTTCTGATTTTCTGCTCAGGGCTGGGCTGCACATGGATGCGGATTGTGACTGCCTTGCTCGCTAGTCCTCGACCATGAACAGTAACAATCAAAGGCTCGTGTAAGCCATGGTAGTAACTGCTGATATCAACAATTTGATGGAAATCCAAATGGAATTGGGATTTTAAGCACTGCATACCATCTCAAAACAAGAAGTAATCTGGATATTTTTTTTCTGAAATAAGTACAGCAGCTATTCACTTTAGCGTCATGCTCTGTGTAAGAAGAAGCCACAGCACACAAGGACATAGAAGAAAAAGCACTGGCTTCAGTGACACCATGAGGGAACAGGCTATGAGTTAAGATTCACAAAATGGCTGTTACTGTTTGCTAGAGATGGACTTCCTTCCTGAAAAGTTACAGAAGTTATCCACTGCTTTATTTTGTTTATGAGGTGTTTACTACTAGCAATGTAAAGAAGTAACAAATCAAGTATACTTCTCTTGAGGATAATTAAACTACTTTTTATAACAGATTTAGTGGGGGAAGAAGATATACTATACATACACCTTTTCTGTTTAACTGGAAGCGGAAGCACAAACATTATCTAATCAAATCCTATTTACTGTAGCAGTTCAGAAGTCAGCATCTACCTAGAGTTATCCAACACGTATGCATACATTTTGGTATTAAAACACTTCATTACATGTAAATTGGAATTAGTGGAAGGTCTCGCAGATCTCAAAATACTTTGTCTCTGCTCCTATAAAAACTTTGATACCAGAAGACTTGAAATTTCAGTATTCCTGATATTCAACTACTCATGTTTTAGGTAACAAGAAAAGGCTTGGAATCTGTATAAAAGCATACTATTCCAGACAATGGTTAAATGACAGGATTTGTTAATTGTTGGTATTTTGATGGACAACGGTTAAATGACAGGAAATGTTAATGGTTGGCATTTTAGTGGCAATTACTGAATAAGCATTATGCACACAAGTGTGTTGGTTCTGATGCAAAGCATGACCATGGGCACAACACGGTCCAAAAGACAACACAGACTGTGAAAATAGCTTTTTTCTTGACAGTGCTTTATACTAGGATGCTAAAGATCCATCTCCTAGAACCACAACAAACAACAGGAAGGGAAAGCTGATTTCCCCTCAGCAGCATTGTACAGTACCTCTGTAGTTCAGAGAAGGTTCAGACTGAGTTTTTGATGGAGGAACTGGAAAAGGCAGGCAATGGAAGGACAAGAGAAGACATATTAAAGTTCTAGTATTGCCCAGTAAACCACAGCATTATTCATTCATCACTCCTAACATATGTGTCCCACGGACAAAACCTTACCTGACATCAGACATGCAGAGCTCCTACTAGAAGCAGTTTAGCTGAGAAAAAGTTTGTGTTCCTTGTCAGTTCACTAGGGAAGTTGCTTCAGCTGCTACACCAAATTATGTTAGCAGGTGGCAGCAGAGCTTGTCTTTGCACATTACTTTTGCCTTCGGTATTACAGGGAAGGAGTTTCTTTTTAGAATCTGCTCTTATGAACGCAGCCCGTGCTTTCAGCACCATTGGTGCCACACTCATTTGTGAGAATGTGCTTTAAAAATCTGTCTGTTTTTCTGGTAATTAAATAGCCTGGACATCCTACTCCGTGCACAATCCTTAGGCCAGCTGCTTCTTGGAGCAATGGGGTTATTCCTCTGGAAGATTACAGATGAGAGTATGGGAGGAAGGAATTTGCTCGAACAAAGGGAACCTTTCGTACATTTTTTGTGTATTTACTGTTCTCATCAGGACCACAGTGCAGACTAAGAGGGATACAAAGAAATCTGATATACATTCAGGATCGGGGGATCCTATCAGAATGAAAGTTATATTAAAAGGTTCAAAAATATATGTATATTTTTTTTGATGCCGAGAGCAGCACCAAGTGTTACAGAATTTTCTGCTGTAATCTCAGGCCTGAAGTCAAGTTTTGTTTTTGACTGTACAGGATAACTGGATACTTCAAACCTGGACTTGCGGACCCATACAGCACCTATATATAAATGATCACTTTCATTTAAAAAATAAAAATTTAAGGAAGGCCTAGGCTAATTTTGCCATGAGTTGTCCCTGAAATATGCTGAACGAATCCTGTTGAATACTATGCATTTTCAATATGTTGCTCCAAAATGCTTAGCTTAATTACGGTAAACATGTCTTTAAAGAAAAAAGAAAAACACAAAACTCAGTTATGACATGTTGTCAGCAACTTTTTGAGCATGCTAACAATTCAAAGGAAAATGAGACATTTAGTTTACTTAAGAGTCTAAGCTCATTGAAAATTGGCTCATATAGAGTTAGAACTGTCACTTACCAAAGGAGTTTGAAAGGAGAGACAGAACGTCAACATAAATAAATAACCATATAAATAAAAAATAAGCCTGCTGCTCAGTGTATACAAGACTGACATTATCTAAACAATAAGTAAGGACATCTACTGTGCTGGAAATGATATCGATTGAGACAAACTGCAGGAGACAATTTTAATGAATATCACTTTCTGACCTCAAAGGAAGTAGCACTTGACAGTATGTATTTTAAAGCATGTATATTTAAAAACACATGGCATAATTCTGCCATTTGAATACACAGTCAGGCTGATGAAACTCAAGCCCAAGAAGCTGCTGCTACAATACCATCTATGAGAACAGAAGAGGAGGGAGAAATAAGCAAGAGAACAAAATTTTAAATACAAATACCTCTCAGCTCCTCTTCACTAAATCGTCAGCAGCTTTGCTGTTTGGCGGAACCACCCCTGCACCCATCCACAGTCTGTTATCACGAGCCCCGCTCTGCTGCCTCTGCCTCTCCACTTTCGTGGCTGCCATGACTATGGCATGTCTCCTCTTTCTTTCTCTCCAACCCACAGCACAGGTCAGTGACGAGCTCCCAGGTGACATGCATGGGTACCAACAGCAGCTCTCTGAGGTACAAAGCTCCTCCTTTCACCCTGCCCTAAGCCAACACGTGACCTGCAAGGGGTTAGCAAAGCCTGGTGCTGGCCCCAGAGCAGCTAGCGACAGCTGGGCACATGACTGACCTAGCTGCTGCTCTCTGGACTGAGGCCCCCAAAACGTCCTTCAGTTGCCCATCATACCGCTGACATCTCATCTAACCCAGCAGCAACCACTTTCAGACGCAGCTCACCTCTTTTTCTGTCCCAGGCGTACAGCTCACTTATCCCCAGCTCCTCCAAGGACTTGGTAAGCTCCAGCTCCTCCCCAGTGATGCTGTCTCGCAGAAGAACAATGTGCTCCTGACTGACCTCGCACTTCTCACAAATAGCCGGAATGATGTTGTGGAGAGGCACCTCTGGACTGACTCGAACCACTGCCTTCTGTGTCTTCAGGTAATTCACCACCAGCCTCACAGACTTCTGCAGAAACAAGTACAATCTCTCAGCCCTCCCTCCATGATGGCCATGCACTCTTATAATGAGAAAGGTTTCCATTCAAGAAATAAAAAATGTACAAGGGACAACTATATTGTCTTCATTCGTTTTAGAAATGCTTACCCCATATGCATATTTATTGAAAAATAAAACACCAAAACTATTAAAAATAAACAAAAATTCTCAGAACACACCTATCATTAAGGAGAGAGTCAGAAAAACAGGCAAGTAAGGAACAGGAATCAGACAATGTTTACAAGCACCATTCTGAAAGACATGGCAGTGTAATTAGCTATCCTGATCCAGGATAATAAAAAATGCAGCAAAGAAATATTTCAAGATGACTGCTTCTCAATATTCACAATACTGTGAAATAGGTTTATTACTGATCAGTCTTCTCCCTTATCTTTAGTAAAGATGGCAAACAAAATATTACCAAAGTCCCATCTACTTTTGCACAATCCCATATCCCTCATTTTAACCACTATTGTCAATTTCCATCATTTAAGTCTTTGATCAAAGTTCTTTACAAGAGCATATTTCCATCTAAACAACTGCATGCAACATAACATGTTGTGTAAATGCTGCAGTCCAGACTGGCAGCTGCCAATCTGCGTGCAAATCAGTTAACTTGTAGAGAAGGTTAGAGTCAATCTCAGGCCTCTCTCACCTGGTCTGAAGATGAAAAGGTTGGAAAAACTTGAAATGTTAAGAATGAAATGATGTCTCATGTCACTGTTTCAGTGCTACAGAGTACTGACCTCAGGGGCCCGTGGCAGAGGTCGCTTTATCTTCTCTTCAGGTACCTTCTCTTTCAGAAGTACTGTCTGTACATCCAGTGCTCCTATCAAAGTGTTTGCCTTGTAACTCAGAGGTTGCTGAGTTCCCAAAGACTTCAGTTCAAGACTGTGTTGGGATGGATTCAAATGATACCGGCTGCATAAATCAACCAACAGATCCATCACAGCTTTACTGTAGGGAAGAAGACATTCACTGTTAGCATGGAGAAAACAGTTCCTAAAAAAAATGCCTTTTGTTTTAATATTGGAGAAAAGACAGGACAAGCTGTGGATGTGTCGCGAGGAAGGAACAGTGCTGATGCTTTGCAATGCTAAAAATCTCAGATAAAAACATTAGGACTTAGATACACTCATGTGTGCTTATGAGCTGGCAATTAACTATTCATTATGAGGCAGATAACAGTGCCAACGATAGCACAAACAAACATAAGCCAAAAGCAGAGAAAGTGCATCTTATCTGCTAAATGCATACATTAAATTCTCCAGTTCAAACCCTGTTCCTTATCAAGAAGGCAAGATACAAACAAATTACTCATTCAAGGTACGGTAAACTCTACCTACATTTGAACCATCACATAATGCAGACCGAACTGCATGAATCTGGAACAAGAGGCAGACAGATTTTTTTCCAGCTTACAGATTTTTGGGTGTGTTCCTCTGCCCTCCAATGACACTAGTAATATTTCCAAGTACAACTGAACTCCTCCATATTTATTTTTGGTGAGAATATTAAGCGAGTATAAAAATATCTGACTTCAAGTATTTGTATATTATGTCTATATGATGTATATGATGTGTAAGATGTCTCATTACAGATGTGATTCCCAAACCACGAGGTTAAAAAGTCAGTCATTACCCCCTAACACAAAGCAGAGGCACCAACTCCACTTTAACAAAGCAGTAAGGTGGCTTGATACTGTCTGACACGACAGATACAAATTACATTTCCTCCACACACCAAAATGTCTCCTCTTAACTGAGGTACTGAAAGCCTTTTTTTTTTTTCCAACTTTCCTCATTAAAATTCCATTCAGGATCAGAGAAAACGGGTTTATTATAACTGGTTATGTTTATGAAAAGTTTTGGTTTCATAAACCAGCAAATCTCATTAACAAAACAACCAAAGTTGAAAACATTATTGGCCCTACTTGAAGCCTCTGATATATAAAAGATACTTTTATTCTAGTGAAAGAGAAATTAAATGTATAGACAGCTTATCTCCCAAAGAAAATGGCATATCTTTTAATGTATATACTGGAAAAGTGTATACAGATTCAAAATGCAGCAGACAAATTCAAAGGAGAAAAAAACAATCCTCCACAGATTCAGTACCTGGAGTACTGCATTCAGCTCTGGGGCCCCCAGCACAAGAAGGACATGGAAGTATTCAAATGAGTCCAGAGGAGGTCCATGAAGATGACCAAGGGGATGGAGCACCTCTCCCATGAAGACAGGCTGAGGGAGTTGGGGCTGTTCAGCCTGGAGAAGAGAAGGCTCTGGGGAGACCTTACAGTGGCCTTCAAGTACCTAAAAGGGGGCCTACAGGAAAGCTGGGCAGGGACTCTGTGCCAGGGAGTAGAGTGATATTACAAGGGGTAATGGCTTTACATTAAAAGACAGTAGGTTTTTATTAGATATAGGGAGGAAATTCTTCACTCAGAGGATGCCAAAGCACTGGAGCAGGCTGCCCAGAGAAGCTGTGGATGGCCCATCCCTGGAGGTGTTCAAGGCCAGGCTGGATGGGGCTTTGGGCAACCTGGTCTGGTGGGAGGTGCCCCTGCCCATGGCAGGGGGTTGTATCTGGGTGATCTTTAAGGTCCCTTCCAACCCAAACCATTCTGTGATTCTGATGTTATTAACCACACCACCATTAAATCTGTAGCTTACGAACTGCCCCTTGGCTGCAAACTGATGGCATCTGAGAGACTGCTTGGTGGGGGGCTGCCCATCTTCTTCCTAAGGATATGCTGTTTGCCTACAAGTGTCCAAGAAGTGGTGAAGAACCTTGGAGGGCTAATGACAGAAATACCATGAAAATTGGAAATGAGTTCCTTATCAATGGGCAAAAGACTAAAACATACATAGGTGCCAGCTCTTGTGCAAGAGATGAGAAATAGCTCAAGGACCTACTTTATAGTAACCTATTTCAAGTTTAACTGAGTTATGCAACATAAGCTGAGAAAATGGCAGGTGTGGAAAATTTGAAATAGGTGATCATATTTAAAGGAAATGAAAGTAAGTGAGAAAATGAAGATCAAATGAGGAAAACTCTGTTAATATGTATAGCAGGCTTCAGAAAATCTGAGGACTGAGGCAATGCTAGAATAAAGAGCATCTAAACAGAAATGGGTATCAGGTCACTTCATGACATTTTCCAGTGCCTTATTCTGGCACTGTCCCGAAATTGTGAATGCCAGTATTTTGCAATCATTGTTACTACACACAAAACAACAGAAATATTTATGCATACCTAGTCCAGGCTGTACAAGAATCCCGCATACAATGACATTTAAACAAACATTCATTATGCTGTGCAGTAATGAGAATTTTTAGAAGTGTCAGTCTGTCTGATAAAGATCTCAGCTTGTCTGTTCACAGATATATTTCAAGTGAAATTTGCATGTTGTTCTTTTTTTTTTCCTCAGCCTTATTACTATTGTTTCAGAGAAAAGTAAATAACGTGGCAGAACCACAATACACAGTATTCTATTTGATACACATTTTTATTTAAAGTGGAATGCTAATGTGTTTCTGTAGCATATAATATTGTGATAATTCATTCAAATTTAGACTCACGTAAACTATTTCATTCAAAACACTAAAAAATGCAGCACTTGAAAAACTATTTTATACCTACAGTCCATCAAAAGGGTAGTTTATGATGCTGTGTACCTTCAACAGAAATTATGAAATGTGTTCATCAGCAAAAGTGCCACAACTGCAACATGATTAGAAACCACACCAGCCATCAGAGAAAATAAGTTGCAGATAATCATATGAGTTGAACAAATTTGTCCAGACAATGAACAATTTAAAGATGCAGCCAAATATGAGATTTCAACTTATTACAGGGCACAATGTTAACACTTAATGAAGTCTGAAGCACCCCATCCTGTTTAGAACTGCTCAAAACATGCAACTGTTGAAAAGCATCCCTAGGCTTCACCTGTGCCCTTTAGGAGTACAAATTAAGAAACATCTGTGATATTTTTGAAAGACCATGGAAGCGCATGATATGCTCTTCTCAAAATGTGAATTTGGGAATAACATTTCCACAAAACTTCAAAATGATAAAAAAAAAACAAAAACAAAGCAAAGCAAAACAAAACAAAAACAAACAAACAAACAAACATGAGGACAACAATTTTAAATTCATGTGTTTCCAGAGAAGTAAGAGAGCTTGGAAGTCCTTGTAAAGAGGTTACTCTTAACAGACTTCAGTATCACCAACTCTAAAAATTTCCCTTCTAAACTGCAACAGAGTTCAACTTGGTTTTAAATTGGAGTTTTATTTCAACCAGTTCCATACATGTGGCACCCACAAAAGAGAGCCACCAAGCACAGCCAAGAGAGTGGTACTGAAACAAGTTCTCTTTCTAACCTTGAGCTGAATATGGCTCTTGGAAAATGCAAAAAGGTTCCTCCCCATTTCCATCTTGTTCCAGACATATCAGAACTTTATTTTAATCTGTTTTTGAGACCTGCTAGAGAACATACTTGATTTTGAAACAGGCAGGTCTGATCATAAAGGACTAATTCTAAAGCTGAAACAAAAGAATTGTATGTCTCCGCTATTTCCAACTACTCATCTATGAAACATGTTACTTTCTTTTAAAAACCTTGCTGGAGTTTGGGTGGAGACCAAATGCTGTGTGACAGACACTAAATATTCATCACTGCTAAGGAAATACAAAAGCACAGAAATAAAAGTGGAGAATGAGGCCAATATATGACTCAGACAAGGTGGTCCAGACAACTACTTTTAGTAAAGGAGAATACTTTGACTCTATCCTGATAGTATATTACTAAGCTGTACAACATTAAAAAACAATTCTGGAGAGAATAACTACTGTGTCAACAGCACTTTTCAGGCTGAGGTCCTGACCAAGCAGGAGTATGTCGGACCATTTGTGTCCTGCATTTCACCAGTAAAATGCAACAAGGACATCGGGAACTTAAGAGGTAGGAAAAAAAAAAAGTTGTTTTTGGTGTGGATTGGGCTAATCTCTTTGGGATCACACAGAGCAATTCATTTTAAAATTCAGCCTTGTACACCTAGGAAATAAATATGTAGAATAAAGTTGTACTCTGTAAAATGACTGACTCTTCTGTTACCTTCTACTTTCACGATACAAATGTTCATAAAGGTAAAACCAAGTAGAGGAAATAATTTTCTTTATTTAGATTAATTTCAAACACACATCAGCAAGCTAAAATGACAGACTGGAAAAGAGAAATGTTAGCATAAAGGCAGTGAGATGAAGTCTCTGAGGCTTTAACTATGCACATTTAAACACCACAAAACAGTGTTAGTCATTATTTTCTCATGCTCCACAGCACAGCAGGCACTTCATGAAAAGATAAGAAGTTTTCCTACGCAACCAGGAATATGTATAGTAAAAAGGCAAACTGCATTCAAAGAAGTCACGGAAGCATGGTAAGTAGGTATTCATAAATGCTGTCTCTTCCTTTTGTTATTTTGCTGATGTATATTTGCCTCTCATTTTCCATATTGGAGAAAATCCACAAAGGGGCCATCAGTATGACATGTAAGCAGCAGCAGAGGACTATGTTTGTCGAGCCTTTCACACCTTCAGTCTCTTACCATTCTGTACGTTGAGCTATAAGCCAGCAATTATTATCACTTAATTCTCTCACTGAGAATAACACGAGAATATTCTTTCTGTGATGGCATTAGGTTTATGCTCTATGTAATGCACTCTCTTTGCACTCAGCTGTGTCCTCCGTTATTTGCAGAATAGGACTAAAGCTTCAGCTAGTTGATTATTTGTACCAGTGTCCTCTTCTGTGTATCACACGTACAAGAGAATTTGCCTACCTTGTAAACAAGCAGCAGTAACAATTGCCCTATCTCCTCTTCTATGCCATCCATGTGTTGACAACTCCAAACCAAACACTATTTATCTTCAAACATCCCCATTTTTCTGCAATATATTTAAAATACTGCTGACTTCTCAAGCTGGTGACACTAGAGCTCTGTATCTGCATTAACCAGGAAGCCCTCCTCAGCGTGACAGACACACAATCCCTGCATTTGCAGGTTACCCTTTCAAAGTATTACCCATGAGCGTCACAAACAGAAAAGGTTTCTGGTAACACTTTTGAGTTCTTCCAGTTATTCTCTTTCTAAATGTCTAGTCATCCCCTCTGTCAGAGCTGTTAATAGTTTGTGTGGATCTGCTGCACATCTGCATGCACAGAACAATATGCATAAATCACCAACACTGTCGATCCTTTCAGGATTTCATGTATTTCTCATACAACAGTACAAATATAAATTAGTTGTGAGGGGTACTTAATACTTTTTTTTTGAAGGGGGGGGGGGGGAAGAGGGGGATTAAGCAGGAATACTTCTACACGCTTTACAGTAGAGTTTACAGGGACCAATTATTATTTTTTATTTTTTTTAATACCATTTGATTACTACACACACTCTGTAAGGACTCAACTTTGCCCTTAAACTGTGCTACACATTTCCAAAAGCTGCAATAAACTGTGTTACAAAATGGCAATAAGCTTTTGAAGATAGACTGTCAGCTTGAGTTAACTTTTATAAATAATTGTACTTAAAATTTCCAGATTCTAATAAAGTATCTTTAAATACCATGCACTTTCCTTTTTTTTTTTTCCTTCAACAATATTTCAAGGAAATTTAATGAGAATTTTCTGCTCTCTTGCTGTGATTTAGAGGATATTTCTATAAAGAAAACAAAGTAAAATTGATGACATGCTGCTTTGCTTACATACAATGAACAAATTGAAAGAGATAATTCTGACTTTTAATTTAGTGCATTTATAATAACCTTAAGTGATACTAATTAACTATAGCAGTTACATTTTCAAACATCCTCTAGAGTACTTCATTGCTCTGTGAACTGCTTTCCTTGAATTACAGAACGATTTTTCATTATGATGATGCTCAGAGCAAGATTTTGTAAATTTGTTCTGAAAAAGAAAAAGTTATGTCCCCAGGGCACCCCAGGGCAAGAGCAGATTTTGAAGAATGCAGTTCCAATGTTGGCCATGACAATACTGAAGATTTACAGCAGTATAGGCAATAGCAGAATTTTCTGAAATGTCCTTCCATGGTACCACCATTGAAAGTGAAGAGGGAACAATTTATTAACTAAACTGGCTACCATATTTTCCTCTAACTAAACTAAACTCATCATTTTTTAATGTTATCTTGCACGTGAAACATTTACCTCTGAGGACCACCACACTTTGTAGCCATCCAGTTTGCAACATCAAAACAATGCAAAAAGATGAAACGCTCTCACCCAAACCTGGAGACTTGAGACAGTCCACCTCCTAAAAATTTTAAATGCTTTTTGAATTTCATCTATTTAAGTTTGTATCCCACATCCCTAAAACTGTAACAAATGCTAAGTTACAGACAATTTTATCTTCTGCTGGGGAGGAAGAACAGCAGCACACACAGGGCCTCTGTTATACAGGGCTTGTTAGAAGGTGCTCTTTTCTTATTTTGTTACTCGTTCAGGTAATGCAGCCCTCTCCTTGGCTTCCATAACCTTCCACACTGCCCACAGCACCCTGCCCATGCCCGACGTGCGTCTCACCCGCTGCCCAAGCCTGGCACAAGCAATGTGCAGGTGAGCGGAGGAGCGCCAGCAGCAACTCAACCACCACCTGCGTTGGGGCCTAGACCCGCCATGCAGCTTATGGGGGACAGGGGACAGAGCACTGAACAACCAAGAGGTTGT
Organism: Oxyura jamaicensis; assembly: GCF_011077185.1. Taxonomy (NCBI): domain Eukaryota; kingdom Metazoa; phylum Chordata; class Aves; order Anseriformes; family Anatidae; genus Oxyura; species Oxyura jamaicensis. Next base: position 86,859,517 of record NC_048894.1, read on the forward strand.
TTTGGTCACCTCAAGTGCTTCACGTAGACCAGAGGAAGAGCCTCACAGAAATGTCTGAGGTTTAAATTGTTCACCTCAGGTTTCAGTCCCCAAACTAAAGATTGAAATAATCAAAAATAACCAGCCTCAGTATAAGTGATAGCAATGGCACCAGAGATAGACTGCTTGTTGTGCAGGGATTTTTCCTGTGTTCTTTGCTCTTGTGACTTCTTCAAAAGTCATACTGAAACACTGCTCTTGTAATGCTCGTGGAGTGTTGTTTTTTGTTTTTTTTTTGAGGGGGAGAAAAATATTTTTCTCTATTCATACAGCAAGGACAGCAAGGATGTATCTCTGTTCAGAAAATGCTGCAGGAAGTTTTGCCTTATTATCTCTCCCAGTGGCTGTGTTTGTCATTGAAATACCAGCTTTCTTTGGCATCTCACAACCATCTCTGGCTTTGGGGTAGACCCACAGAAATTACTGCTTGTGCTAGTCTCCTGAGAGTGGCTAGGCAACCACTAATTACTGCAAGAAAAGCAGGGGGAAGAACGAAGCACCGGACACTATGAGCTGCTGCACACCTCTTCCTCAGCCATCAGAATATACTAATAGACAGTCAAAACAGATTACTTAATCAGACCGAGTAGTTTTACAGGAATGCAGACTAACTATTGCAAGCCCCAGATGTATATTAACCACAGACCCATATTTATCAGCAACCACAGATCCTCCTAATCTCGTACTATTACTTTCCACAATTTCTTGACCACACTGCAGCCACTCAAACCAGTTTGCTATAGTTTCGCCTATAGCATTGAAGATATTTTAAAAACTCTTCCTCAAAGTAATAATATGGATATGCCAGTTCCTTTCTGTCCAAGCAGAATGGATGAGAAGATGGAAGAGCTCAGTGAACCACAGTGAGCACAGTGAAGAAAGTTATCTCAAAACTACCCTTCCAATACAATTTGATATTGATAGCAACTAACTACAAGGAGAACCTCTCTCTCTTCCAATGGAAAAAAGGACACACATACAGAAACGGGTTCCCAAACTCCAGCAGATGCTTTGCTACCTACACAAATATATTTATGAATGCAAGATCTCTGAATTTGATGAATCATTTGTCTTCTGAACCTAGAAAAGGAGATACTAATATCTGTAAGTATCCTACTGGCGGCGATGGAGGGCTCCACAAAGAAGGAGCTAATCAAAGCCTTACCTTCCTTGTACTGTGGTCTTCTGTTCCATCCCGTTGGGTAGAATGACTGTGAAGTCCACCGATCTGTTTATCATATTCTCCTTCATGCTCACAAGGTTCTGATCAGAAATTACTGCTGCCTCTGAAGATGACTTGTCCTCGTTGTGAATTCTACTGGCTGCAGAAGGTTGATTTGGCGGAGGAGGAGCGCGAGCTTTCATTCTTCTCCTTAAGAAATAAAAGTGAAAAGAAAATAAACAATTTATCATGAGAAAATTATAAACATATTAATAAAAAAGTTATTTCAGCCATAATCTCAGATTATTTTTTAAAAGTTCCTACAGCATGAGCCACTTTACTGTAAAACTTCAATGGAGCTGCATTTATTTTTTACCTTTTCCTCTCTAAAAATACACTAATTCTTTAATGATGCATTCACTCCTACTGCTTGCTTTCCACACCCCAGGGTATGAATCGGTTCCATAATTAGGATATGAAGTAATCATTCTTCTGTTGAGTATGAAGTATGTTTCTATGAAGAGAGAATCAGAAATACTGGGTCCAGTCCAGACCTGACTCAAGAAAAGAGTTCTATTTATGTAAATGAATGTTTTCTCCAATCCAGAGAAGCAGGAGGGGAGGTACGGTGAGCTTTCATTCAGCTGTGTTAGGGTTCCACAATACTACTCTCGTTAAGATATTGTCTCTTCCTCTGCCTTACTGAGTAGTATTAAATTTGGTTTATCATACTTAATAGGAAAGGACCATGAAAAGGTCAACCGATACCACTTCTTATATGCCACACAGAGAGACTGGAGCTCTCTGTAAGCATCCTGAGGAGAGCTTGTTCTCCAGCAGGAGACTACACGCCATGAGTGGCATACAGAAAAGCTGCATCAACTTGCACTATGTACTTTGCAGGGAGATAAAACCACCACAAACTCAAACTTTCCTTCATTGGCAAGCAGCACACTAGATAAGCAACATATGTGTGCCGTTAACTTCTGAATAGCTGGCCTCATACCAAGCACATGTTTAAGAGGATTTATTCTGATGACTAATATCTCAGTGACCTCTTCTGACTAGATGTATGCCTAGTTTAAGTCAGATTTCAACGCAACAGATGGAAAAGGCAGTAAAATATTTACTGAGAAATTATTACTCAGGCTTACTGCCTGATTTTTTTTAAAATCTGTTTTTAGGGTGCAAGAAGAGAACAGATTACGATTCTGCACATCATTTTCACCCTGCAAAGAATATAAGCAGAGACCCAGAAGAAAAGACTACAGAAAGAGTAGTCTAACCCTTACAAGCCTGCAAAGCTTAGTGGTTCAATCAGACAAGGACAAACCTGTGTTCAGGAAAACATGCATTTTAAAAACTGAACAGGATTAATACCATACCAGCACTTCTTTAATTAAAGACAATGCATATTGTCACTGATAAAAGGACTAAGCAGAATTACCAGCCTAAGTTCCTGGCAGAGAGCAGAGGAAGAGCTCCATCACAAAACAGCTCAGAAACAATCGAACTCCTCTGTACTTTTTAATCAGCATTTGTGTTTGACCATTGATTTCCGTGACACATTTCAACTTGCAAAAAAATCACTACACTGTCTTGAACGTGTGTTTCAGTGAGAACCATCAGGACGCTGTAGAATGAACTATGCAGGTACTTCCATTCATCTCCTACACGCATAACAAACAGCATTCCCTACAAATATGCAGTGAGAGCTACTGTCATCTTTACTAGCACACAACAATTTTTCTTCCATGGGAAATTTTCCCTGAAACTTCACTTCTTATCCTATATACACCCAGTGAGTCATGCAGGCATCAGCTACTAACTTGGAGTTTCTACTTTCCTCCCCACGGAGGCAGTAAGAAGCTCAAGGCTTTACTGTTTGGCAAACCACCTTCGCTTTCTGTACCTCCCAGAAAAAAACTCCTAATTTATTCACTTGCCTCTAAAGAAGAAAGGAAAGGAAAGGAAAGGAAAGGAAAGGAAAGGAAAGGAAAGGAAAGGAAAGGAAAGGAAAGGAAAGGAAAGGAAAGGAAAGGAAAGGAAAGGAAAGGAAAGGAAAGGAAAGGAAAGGAAAGGAAAGGAAAGGAAAGGAAAGGAAAGGAAAGGAAAGAAACTGGGTTCATCTCATGCTAAGATCCCTTAACATCCAGCTACAGTTGTTACTCACAAGCAGGTGGTGAGTGACATGGCAGTTTTGCATAAATCCATTTCTCGCCAAGGTAGTCTTCAATATAACTTAGGGCAGCAAGTGCAACACTGAATGACTTCAGATCAATTTACAAACTACATAACTCTTGCCCTCCATTACACCAACTGCATTAATATACACAGCTTATTCACAGCTTTACAAAAAATAATTTCTGAAAACAAAGCTTGTTTGTGTTTTTTAAGGCTTTCCTATAATGTCAGGAACCATCTCCAACACAGTGTTGCTAAGAGCATACCACAAGGGTGGGGATAAAAGAAGCAGCAAGTGTACTGAACCTTGCACGACCATTTTTGTTTGAATTATGATTTACCTGGACTTGTAAATTCCACATCTCAGGGCAAAGAGAGGGAAGAAAGCAATGGTAATAAAACAAGCATGAAACTGAAAGCAGCCAAAACTGAAACCACTGGAGAAGTAAAGAAAAACAGAGTTCTGAAGCTGACGAAGGAGCTTGAAGTGAATTGGGAGTGTGCCACACGCGTGACTGTTGCTTTGCAATGACAGAAAGGTGCATCTACTTTTCTGAAGGAACAAACAAACAAGGCCTGACACCTTAATGTCAATTTATAGCTCCGAAACAGGAGCACAATTTTTATTTGGCCACTTTTTAAGTACTCTTTATGTGCCCTGCTGCAGCTACAGACCTTGCACAAAGCTGCTTGGCAGGGCATCACACCACCACCAGCTCCAGCTCTACACTGACCAATGACGCTCACTTTGCCTCCACGAAGTATGTAAGAGTAGGCACTGGTTTTGGCATTAGGTGGTCAGGGCCTTTCTCCTGCGATAGCCTTCCTCACCTTCTGCTCAGAAAGGACAGTGCATATCCATCTCCTTCACAGAAAGCAGAGAAAAGGGAAGCTTTTCCACTACAGCCCTGTTAAGCCAGCAATAGGTCAGGCGACTTCGTATGACCTTCTCCACAGCAGTGGCCATATGTTCTCTTGAGACACTCTAATTGCTTAAAATGCCAGCCTTTCAGCCTTTTCGTCAGTGACAGATCTCAAACTATTCCCATGGGGGCAGACCCCCTTTCAGGTTCATGGTTTTACCATGGTACATGGCACAGATTTGGATTTCTCCGTTGACTTTCTGAAGCGTCTCGGTGGCAGAAAGCAGCTCCACGAGCCGCAGAGTGGAAACCACAGCTCGATCTCGCCCTGGGATGTGCACAGAGTGGCTGCTGCCCGCCCGTGCCCTGCAACCACAGCCTGATGGTGCGGAGCAGCCTGGCAGTGCCGCACAACGCTGGCCAGAAAAGAAACCATCTTGCTCCAGAATAGCTACTGATTACAAAGGACAACACAAAAGCACTCTGTAATGAAAGCTTTTTTGTTCCCCCACTAAAATAACACACAGAGAAAGAGTGTGATTCAAAAGACTGTTTTAAACAGGCTTGCTTTCCATGCTACAAACACAACATAATAATAAAAAAGGCAAAAATACCATACCTTAGTCTGAGCTAAATTCAAACTAGATTTAGCTCAACAGCAAGTTTTGTCCAGAAACACCTTTCCCTGGGCTCAGCACCGAGACACTCGCTAAGCTCCCAGCTGCTGTTAGCCTGCTGCTGAAGTTGTGAGTGAGAACACCTCACACCTCTGATTCACCCACGGTCACACCACGGCTTCCATCTGGCCCCAAATAATGAGACAAAGCAAGAACAAGCGGCTGATCCTACCACACAAACGTACAATAGCTTTTAACGAGGACTTACATAATTCATCTCGTTTTCTTCCGAGCTGACAAAACGCATGTTGCCATGAAATGACCAGGTAGAATAGGAAAACAACCTACCGGCACTGTTCTCATCAGGCCTTCCAAAACAGGAAAGGAAAAACAACAAGCAAACTGACAAAACCAGCTTTTCTGTAGCACAGCCTGTGGAAGAAAAGCAACAGAAGCAAAGAAAAGTTTCACCAGATTAAGGAACTTCAAGACGAGCCCTTTGGACCTACATTTTATTAATATATAACTACCAAGCAACAGGATCCAACCTTGACTTTACAATCCCATGCTGAAAAAACATGCTCTCTTTCTAAGCAATGTGGTCCTGGGACTTCTACCCTCATGGCAATGCTATTCAGGTTGTCATTCTTCAGATAAGGTCTAAGATGGAGAGGGAAAAAAAAAAAAAAAGACGTTCTTGACTGCCAGGTGATTGCACGCCTACATGCACAGCCACAACCCCATCCATGAGGCACACCTCGTACTTCAGCCCACCAAGACACAGACGGTACGGCAGAAGTATGGCAGAAGGACCTCCTGCCTAGCGATCCAGTGGGCAAAGCAGACATCCTTCAAAGAACTCTGTCACTCTTCATTGCTCATGGCAAAGTAATGCAGACCTAAATCACAGACTGGGAAAGAGACCCTCTCTAATGTAAATAATGGTATGCCAAGTTCCTTCTGCCTAAGTAGAATTCTTTCACCTTGTAGACACAGCAGTTCAGAAAAAATATAATGCAACACAAATATGAAGGAAATAAAAACAGATTAGAACCAAAATAAAGCTGCATCAAAAATTCTGAAATGGAGAACAAAAAATGAAACAAATCCCACAAAGATGTAAAACGGAAAGCAGCAAGGGAATGAGACAGTGATAATGTCTGTAGCTACTACAGGAGCTCATCCAGACCGTCCTATGTTGTAAGCTAGAACCCCCTTCCACTTTGCCATCTGTAACATTTACACTAACTAAACTGATGTTTTATTTGCTCTTTATCTAGAAAAAAGAAGAAAAATGAGACAGCTTTCTCAGCGTCACTCAGTCTGCCACAGGCACTCATTACATGTGCAATATAGGCAGCTTATGTCCTTAAATGCCTCACACGTAGACAATAAATTACAGGTCGAAAATATACAACTCTTAAGTAACTTATTTCCAGTATCCTTTTACATTTCCTAATGATTTATAATGTCACCAAAATATTACACTTGCTACACAGCTGAAATCTTCAGCAGTGACTAAGATCTAATTAACTGGATTACTCCCATGCTGATAGAGCTCTGGGAAAAATTAGCATTGCCTATGATACTTCATTTCCCCACTTTTAAGAATTCTTTCTGTTTTAAACATAGTCTCCACTCTGAATTCCCTGGCTATTATGGCATGTAATTGTTTTATACTTTTCTCTTTTCAAACATTTATTTGAATTTCATACTGCTTTTTAAAGATCGTTCCATTTCTAAGGAAGGATCACGCTGACAGACATGATGAAAATGATTCCCTTACGGGTGCGATCAAGTCACCCAAAATAGACAAGAAAAAATAATTTGTCTTTGGCAAAGAAATGAAAGTTATTTAATTATATTTTTGATCTTCCATTTGATTTTGCTGATGAGAAACCCTACAGCTTTATGTATTTTAAAAATAAGGTTTTAATGCCAGAAGAAAAAAAAAAAAAAAAAGACTAGAAGCTAGCTGAGTGAGAGCACTTGCGGAGGAGGAAGCAGAGATAGAAGCACAAGGCCGTGCTTGCCCAAGGGTGAAATTAAAGGAAAATAAACAAATAAAAATCCAGCTGAGACGACACAATCTAACAGAAGTAGTTCCTAGCATTGTAGCTCTAGTTTCAAACCTTTCACAGGCTTAAGCAATATCAATCAATCATTAAAAAGCACTGCAGTTTCCCAGTCCCACACGCGCAGACGAATGACCTGATTGCTCCAAATTGGCTCCCAGGGACGTCCCCTAGATCTGCCCCCCTTCGGTGAGAGCCCAGGGTGTCTTCCACTGCAGGGCAGAGATTTGGCTGCAGCACGTGTGGCACTGCCCAGCTGCTCAGCACAAGAAAGCTGGTGTCCTCCTGTGTCCTCCTGCCCTGACCTGACTTCACTCAAGTGAAAAGGACCAAATAATGCCAAATGATCTGTCAGTATACAGCTGGTGTCCTCAAATACGTGTTTTTTTTCTTTTTGGTTTTGTTTTTTCTTATACCTCACCCAAGCTTTCGATTAATAGTGCATCATCTTCCAGTAAGAGCCAAAATCTTCCTCCCAGTCACCGTGGCATCCCTCAAGATCCAGCACAAAGAAGAGCACATACCAGTCTTGTGATGCATCCACTTTTTAGGGCCAGAAGAAACCACCAGGACATGAGCCTGGACTCCTGCATGGCACAGGCGGTGTAAATTCACCCTGCTGCAACCTCATTCACAGTGAAAGCAAGGATGGAGCTATACGTGGGGTGGGCTTTAAATGAAGAAGGAATAATACTGCAGCTTACAAATGCTTTTACGCCTGTTAACCACAGACACACTAGGGAGCCTAACAGATCTACCTGTATCAGTTCCTGAATCCAACGCAAAACACGTAGACAAGCCCTAGAGAAAATCTTTTAAAAAGCAGCCAAATCCCAGGATTTGGGTAGATGCCCGCTACAGTTAATGAAAACACTGCCTGAATAAGCACTGCGAGGCCTGGCCTACTAGCTGCATCTCAGGACTTTGGGAATACCACCCATGCGTTCAGTGTGTGGCAAAGACCACACTACGAGCTGGTGCCACTGAGCGCGATTCCACCAGCCTCGCATTAGAGAACCAGAATGAAATGGGAGAGGAGCTAATGAGCTAATGCCTCATCTGATGAAACAGATTTCTCTTCTTTTCTTAAAGAAGAACAGAAGTCCTTTGCAAGGCAAGAAAGCATAGATGAGTTACTCTTATTCCAGCATGGTCAATTCCTTTGATTTTAACTGTAGTATACTATAGCATCTCCATACACGAGATATACCAACACATTATCTCTTTAGCATGGGAGATGTGAGATTAAAAAAAAAAAAAAGAGTAACCATTTGCACTGGAGGATGGATAACAATCCTTACCTTCATAAAAAGCAGCTCTAGAAAAGCAATACCAGAAAAATGGCCCACTAGGTCACAATGGTGGAACCTTGCCGTGACATCAACCAGATGAGAAAAGACTCAAAAAAACAAAACAAAACAAAACAACAACAACAGCAACAACAACAAAAACAATAAAGGCAAAACAAATCTAGGTTTTAGGATATAGATGCTTAGCCTCCAGCATTTGATCTAAAACTACTCGCTAACCTCACACTGACCAAGATCCAGATTGTTGGGCAATGGCAGTTTGAGGGACCCACAGAGGAACCAGCGAAGAATTGGTGCAAAGCATTCAGTGACCAGCCTTCCAATCCCATTCCACCCATTATTTTTGACTTCTTCCTCCACTACCTATAGACTTGCATTGTTTTTCCTCTCACTTACCAAGTACTGCTATTAGGCTCATTCAATTTCTAGCAAAGAAAAAAAAAAAGCAAAATCACGTTGCTCATGCTCGTCTGAAATATTAACCAGTGTCTTCAGTTTTGATTAGACTGCTTTGCATTATATGCTTAAAGGGGAAGAAAAAAATGGATGACTGCTATTTCTATGTTAATAAAGCTTAAGTACAGTGGCACTGCTTAGCAAAATAAATAAATAAATGGAGAAATGTCCATGCTGAAATCCCAAGAGAGACACAGAATATGGACTGCTTATACTGCAGTATGTCCAAGCCCTGCTGTCAACTCATTCTGTCACGTCCTCAGCGCTCCCAGATCTTCACTGAGCTGCTGTAAGGATGCTCAGTTTAGCAGACAGGAGACTACAACCACACAGGCAGCCGCTGCACAGGGAGCTCCCTGCAGATGGCAAATGCTGTGGCTGACCTGGGAAAATCATGGCGTTAAAATATAATTTGTAGGTGAGACAGCTAGTGAGCTTTCTCAGCACTATTCGTAAAGCTGTAGTCGGGTTCATGTTGACTAACTGGGTTCTTACTGACCAGGCTCCTGTGGGAATACACCAGCATGAACACAAAGTCAACATCATTTCTAAGTGGGCTGGCACCACCACGGGCATTGTGTCCTCTGCACGTTCTGGGCACACATGCATCCTTCAAAGAGTGTGCGCTCTCTCCTAATGTCAGCTTTTTGCAAGGACAAAACAACTCTCATTTTGTTGTCTGTGCCTGGTGCCACAACACCATGCTAAGCCCTCCAGTAAAAATCTGAAGTCTGGAAATGTAACGTATTAGTTTGATGGGTTTCAATAAACAAATAATTACACGAGTGCTCATCAATCATGTTTATTAATAGAAAACCAATAAAAAGCAATGGGAAGATAATTTGTTTCTAGATGGGTCAAAGATTACAGATGTGATTCTGCAAGCCTGGGACTTGCTCAGAAATACTTATGCTGCAAGCTATGTCCTCTGAAGACACAAGTGCTATGTGGATTTCAGTATGGTTGTCCTTTCTTAATCTTTTCTTATCAACAATCACTTTCAATAAGGTTGTTTAAACAAATAATAGAAGTTTATTGCCTAGCAACACTGATTTACAAACTCTCCTGTGGTGACTAGCATCATCGATTGAGATATACCTTCCACGTGCATATGCAGTACATTGATGATTAAACGCACACTGGACTGTGCTCTATCTTTGCACCCACAGAGCTCTTACCTCACTACCATCTACTGAAAATCACTCTCTTGAGGCTTGAAGACTGTAGATTAGGGCCCTGCTGTAATAAAGTGCTTCTTTTGTCTGTTTACAAGGGATACAGAAGATGGAATAATTTTGAAAGATAAGGGTAAAACAAGAGAGAGATCTCTTGTGATTTACTGTGATAATTCCTAGTGTTATATATGCTTACAAGTGGGTGCTTCAGCGGATAATCACTGACATTACTATAGGATAATACTCCTCCTAATGCCTTTTGCAGCCAGGAACACCCTTAAAAAAGCATTCAGCTGATGTGCAGATGGGGAAGAAGTGTTTAGAATGATTGATTACCTGCTTAAATATATGCATCTGTAGTAAATGTTAATGTACACAACCATTTGCTGAGAGATCGTAATTTCTCATTTCATGACAGTGCTCCAGAACCATGCTACTGAAGTTCATCTCACCCAATCACCCTTACTGAATCAGATCCTACCAAAACACCCCAGCAGTGGCAGTAAGGGAGTTTAGCTTTTTACAGAACTAAACCAGTGGTCTGCTTCTCTATGGCCACTATGCTTCCTGTCAAATTTCCTCGCCCTCGGAGAAGTACTTGTGGTCCTGTCACGCTGACCGTACGCCACATTTCTCAGGGCAGGGTGAATTCACATCCAATGGGCACTTCTACGTATTCCAAATCTAGATCTGCTGACACACTGGAGGAGAAGCAAGGAGACAATTTGCTTACTGTGCATTGCCCAGATTAGAACACCAAAGACATGAATCTTTTTATTTAAAATGATTCTGCAAATCTCAACTCTGCAGAGCACCACATGTCCCAGAAGAAGGCTGCACCAGAACTACAGGGCCAACAAGCTGCTCTCTAGAGCAAGAACAAATCCCCTAAAAGGTCTAATGATGCATTTTTGTAAGGTAGTCTACGTTCACATGAAAGGAGTAAAAATCAGAAATGCCAATACATTCCTTGCTCCTTTAATCATCTTCTTAATTAGCATTAATAATTCGTTCACGCTACAGCATATAGTAAGAAAATCACGTACATCAGTATATTAAAAAAAATGTTAATGAAGCAAATACGCAGTGTCAATGAGATAAGGAAATGCTCCTTTTCAACACAATAGTCTTAACTATTGTCAGACACCATATTTATGGGATGCCACAGTTGCTTTTACTAGAAAATCCCACTGATTCAGCTGATTTTCTATGTATTTTCCTGGTGCTGATTCACTTAATAAAATTTCTTATGAAAAACAAACAAACAAAACAAAACAAAACAAAACAACAACAAAAAAACATGTATTTTGTTTTCAGTTTTCTGTCCTTCCCAAATAACACAGGAATCTAGTATTTCTTAGTTTGAACTGAAATTTGATTATTTTCTATTTGGTAAAAGTAAATAAATCTTAATTATAAAGTAACAAAACTTAAGTAAACTAAGTAAACTTAAGTAAAACTTAACTGTCAAGTAACAAATCCCACACCAACCTTAACTCCAGTGTAAAAGACCTACATTAATATAAAAACAGACAGTCCAAATGAAAAAAGAACTGCAAATGATAAGTTAACACAAATAAACTTACAATACCAAACAGAAGAGAAGTAGTGCTCTGATGTTTGATCTTCATTTATCAAGACCAGAAACATTTTCATGATTATTAAAAGTCAGCAAAAGCCATTTGTTTAGTTAGTTTCCATTTAAAATTCTTTTTAATGTATCCTTTAGGCATATTAATAAATTTTAAATCTCGAAACAAAAAGGGATGTGGTATCAACCTAAGCTAAAGTGCACTCTGAAGATCTCGATAAATTAAAACACAGGCGTGCCAACCCACCCCCAGAGTATCAAATCAGAGGGGAAAGAGCCAAATACCCTCCTCTCTTTATCGCACACATTCCAACCAAGGTTGAATAATTTGGATGTTTTATGGATGTGAGGCACTGGCTCAGGACACAGGAGACTGATGATGCCATTATGGGTGTCACAGGGCAAAACCAAGACCTTGAATCACCACCTTGCAGCAGATGGGAAGCCATGGGAACGCACTGCATGTTTTATATGAGAAACACCACCAGGAGAGCAAAGGTACCTACCACTGAGGAGGTTTAAATGCTACTTGGAGATAACCCAACACAAACATGCTGGAGGCTGTTCTACAAGTAGTGAGGGGGCATCACAGCGGCGACAGCAAGTTTACGTAGACGTGCCTGAGATAGCTGCAAACGCAGCACAGCCTACAAAACCCATGCAAGAAGCAGGATATATTAGACTACCTTCCAACATGAATTTCCATAGTCACACTCGAAATGGCACAAGGTACACATATACCAAATACAAGCACCAATGAGTACAATCATTTAGAGATGATCTTTTAAACAAGAGAAAGGATTTCCACTTCTGGAGCACTGAATGACTGTCTTCAGCACTGGACCTCACGCTGCAGCTGTCCTCTGAGCAGGGTGGTTACAAAGGCTCTCCTCTCTACCACCCATCAACTTCCTGGGGACTTTAAGAAAGCTATTATATAAGATTTCTCTTTCCCTCTGTCAATTAAACTGAAAGCAACCAAATGGCTGAAAAAAGCAAACATTTTTTATTAAAGAAAATACAGGCAAAGAACATCATCAGAAAAAAACACCACCATACTGTATGAAAACCATGTTAAAATCTGGCACTGCATGGCTCCCTAAACTGCTGGCTGATTATGCTGAAAACAGAGAGCCTGTCCTGTCTGATAGCTGCCACCTGGGAACAAACACGGGGTGAAGAGGGAAGATGGAAGGGAGCGCCCACAGCTTTTCTTCCTCACAACCACAAGGGAGAAATCCTGGACTTGGTGAAGCCAATGAGGGCTTTGCCACTGACCTTGCAGACAAACGAGCCTGGCAGCACCTCAGCGAAGCTGTGTTTGCTCTCTATGCCCACAGCCCCGCTGGGCACCTGACCCAGCCTGCAGGCAGCTGTGGAGCACCAGGGCCAGGCCAAGCAGCGGCCACCAGCGCCTGGGAGAAACCTGGGGCACCAGGAGCAACTGCAGAGCACCACCCTGGGCACCCTGCTTGGGCGGAGTTCTGTGTTCCTACCATGCCTTATTGAAAGCTGGGAGTATCGCATACAACCAGTGTATAAAATCAAATTAAAAAAACTGAGGGAAACTGAGCAAAAATATTAATGAAAAATGCAAGCACAGCTATCATCGTACATCACCTCCCTGAGGACTTGGTATCATTTCCGGTTCTAAAATCGGACAGAGAGGTCAAGGAAACCTGAGCAAGCAAGATGAAGTCAGAGCTGCCGCACCGCAGCCTCTCTGGTCACCCCTCTGAAAAGGGAAGGTCGGTGGCATAGTGATAATTGGTGACATTACCAGCACAGAGCCAGCGCTGCACGGGCCAGGGCCTGACAGCTGCTCGCTTGACAGATGTTGGCACCGCTCTTCCCAGTGAGGGACGAGGACACTCTGCCACAAACAGACCCAAGGTAAATCCTGGGTGCTGCTCACGGAGCAAAGCTCCTCCAGAGACTTCTCTTCCGCTGAGCCTGACACAAACGGCATCCAGACGAAGCTGCGGGGCAGGGGGAACTGAAATCTGAGTGAAATCTGCCAAAACAGAAGGGACTTGCTTTCAAAGCTGAGACGCTGAAGTTTTCCGCGCTGAATACAGGAGCACAGGTGGTGGTGAAAAGGGAGCTGAAAGATATAAAGATGGCATTTCAAATTCCCCAAAAGTCAGAGGTGGCTCCTCAGCAAGTAACACAGAGTTCCAGGATGTCTGACAGACCCTCCAGAAAAAACACTGCCTTTTATTTTGGAATATGCAAAAAGCATGCATATTTTCCCCCTCTTCCTGAAGCAAAAGTAATAACCCCCAGCATAGAACCTTGCCTACAGCATTGTTTGAGTGTCATGTTTGAAGTATAGGCCTTATCAAAGTTGTGCGTACAAGTTCTTTCCCCCCCTCCCACTTCCTTTCATAGTACAAATTGCAGCAAATAATTACTGTTTTATATAAATAAAACATTTTTTTTCCCTACAAAATTCAACCTACAAATGGTAGACCTCCGCTGTTAGGAGGTGAGGAGAGTTCCAAGTCATCTCATTACCACAGCTCTGCTTCAACTAAGAGGGGTAACACAATCTCGTGACACATCCCGAAACAGTACTGCTACGTGGCTCGGGTACTGGCAGACCTAAACCTAAACACCGCTACCATTCATTATGCTAATGCAGGTTTTGTTTTCAGTGTCTTACTGGCACCCAGAGAGAAAACTTCCTCCTCCAGTGGCTCCCCAGCTAGCCCAGGTGTGCCGCAGCACGCATGGCTAATCGCAGGCACATATGCCGGGGGTGAATCATTAACCCGACGCTGGAGCAGGCAGGCAAGCAACGACCGGCCCTCACTCCACTGCCTGTCTGATTCCGATTAGAATAGTCCTCAACAGAATTTTAGATAAAGAAATGATGAGAGACACCTACTGAGCCAGGCGGGCTGAGGGACCCTTGCTGCTCCATGGAAGGACATCGACGAATGCTGCTTGTGAAACGGAGCACGGCTGACCCAGGCCTCCGAATTCACCTCAGGCAAATTTTTTTACCACAACACCAGCATACGGGATCAGCCTGTGAAGGCTGGCTGTGTTCAGGAAACTGCTGGACCAAACTGTTTTGCTCCCCACCTTGACCTAGGAGGCTACAGCATGCCAGAAATATTACTGTGTGACTACGGAAGGCATAAGAGATTCATAAGCATCTCTGTGTCATCACTGCCCACGTGCAAACCTAGGGAGAGACACACCACGGAGTCACTCGGTGGCAATACTATCCACATCAAATCCCCGCAAGAGGATGTGCTGGTTTTGACAGCGCAAATGGCATGCCAGGTCCGTAAGCCCAGAAACAGAGCACAGGGATGTTCTGCCTGGCCTGTCAGTGTGGAAACCCGTGTCCCTGCTGTCAAACATGATGTGTGCCTGGCGCTTTGTACCAGGCAGCAGAAGAACGCCTGGAAGCAGGCACCTCCTCACACACTAACACAGGCGTCAGCTCGACATAAGCAGCAACACAAATTCCATCCCCAGTGCATCAGACACACACAAGTCTGGCAAGCAGTCCCATCTCTCCGTCAGTGTGCAAAGATTTGCTAATGCATCGACCTTACTCCAATTTTCCCGACCACACAGCTGTTAAAAGCAAGATAAAATTTATCACAGAATTCCTTGATCGCAGGATTAAGGACCACAGACATGGGGTTGTAAGAGAAGAGTGAGAATTTCATTTCACCACTGCTGCTTCTTAAAATAAATAATGAATTAAAAGTTTAATCTTTCACTGAATACCTGGCATGTTGATAGTCTTGGCAAATGACAGCCAAATTAAACATATATGAATGGTGTCACATAACAAGTCTAACCACGTATTTTTAAACTTGGAAGAGTCTGAACAATTGAAAATATCTGGGTTGGGCTTACAAAGTAATTCCACACACCCTTTTCATGCACTCAGTCTGCATAGCTGGTAGTAGTATATGGCACTGCAAAGAGATAAGAAATGTAAAACAGAAACACATAGCAAGGAAAACTTCCCCATATTCATGGTATTCATGAGAAAATGGTATGCTGCATACTACTGGTCTTAGTATCTGCTGCAAAAAAGGACTGGGGAGAACTCTGTATATGATATTAAAATGAATGTAAAGAATTAGTGTTAGCATTAAAAAAAACTTCATAAAAATAAAACAGTGTAACTTTAACTTCAGTCAGTCATCTCTCCCTGCATAAGGGAACTTATCCACGTGATGAATAGACAAGAAGTGGGCTTTTGCATTTTAATTATGCATGTATGCATGAAAAGAGAATTTCTATCAATCCACAAACATTGTCACTGCTGAAAGAAGAGCTAATCTTAACAGAAACCTTACTCTGGCTTCAGTTGTTATTATTTAACAAGTAACTTCCACAGCTCATTAATTTAACCACTTTGGAGTTTCCACTTCAACCACTTTGAAGAAAAGCCAGACATACGTAGCACAAACACAGCGACATATTTCCATTTTTTCTGCTAGGTATTTTCCATACATGAGTTGTGGCTGGTTCCGGGAGCATCTAAAGGAAGAATGTAACGGCCCGCATGCCTGAGAGGAAAGGCAAGGCCAATCTGCAGCATCTGGGCTGCTGGTGACTCACAAGGAGTCCGAGTGCCTGGCTGTGTCTGAGCAGGCTTGCGCTAGGTAATTCAGTCACAGGACCAAAAGCAGCAGCTGAAGCCAGCAACAGCAGATCTCACTAAAACCCAGGTCTGTGCCGAGCCCAAGAATGCTATGCAGTAAAAATAATGTAAACCTCTCGGGGCCAGCTCATCTACTTGTGAGTCACCCAGTCCACGTTCCCTCCATGCCAAGCCTGGTATGTGCCTGATGAAACCAGACAAGTCAACTATGAGGGCCAACGAGAAGCTTCACCTGTGGCACAGGGGTGGCCAAGGTCCTTGTTCTACGGCCAGCACTGCTGGATCACAAATGGCTTTGGGATTTTGGCAAGAGGACTTCAGCCTTACCTTTGTACTGCAGCTTTGACTGGTGGCATACCTTAAGAATCATCCCTATCAACACGGAATCTTTTATTATTTCAAGAAAAACAAAGCTCCTTATCATTTTTGCCCTGCTTTTTTCCTCCGTCACTCAAATCTAGCACATGAGTGATACAGGAATGTACCATTACAAATACTTTGAGAGAAACTTTTATCAAAGTTTGAATGTTTGCCATTCAAAGCTAGCTTTCATTTAAATGAACTTGCAAAACGCGAACATGGAAATAAAATAAACAACCCAAGCACCCAGTGAAATCAAATACACAAAAATTAAGCTTACGGACAACAATTTCTTAAAGCCAGCTGAAGAAAATGCTACTTCAACCTCAAACACTAAAACAAGGTAACCAACTCTTCCTCTTACAGTATCACAACACAGGGCTGTAGCGACAGATTTCAATGATGGCAGGCAGATTTTGCTTGCAGTTCAAACTATGAAACCCCATAGCCATGTTTTTGTTTCAAGTTTTTGATTACCTTGCTATCAGATACAGGCCAGTAAAATAAGGTTCGTAAGCAGTTAAGATACGAACTTTTCAAACAGAAAAGTTGGCAGTAATGGTCTTCAAAGCCATGAACCAAATGCTGATACTCCTACTCAACTCGGGATGTTCCTACACACCACATTGTCTTAAAAAAAGCAATTCATAATGTAAAGGTAGCAATCAGTGTTAGCAATGCATTTGTACTCCTGCAGCCATTCTTCTGCTCACACCCTCGCACCCTTTTCCTGTGAGTCAGAAGAGTGACAGTGGCTTGAAGGCTGCCTTCCGAATTTGAGAGAGATTCACGATCATTTCCTATGGCCACCTGTTCAGACACGGGGTATGCAAAACCTCATCAAGTAGTATGCCTCTATTTAAATGGCTCACTTTTACAGCTTTTTTCAGAAGCTTTGAAACATGTTATGCTTCTCTTGGGAGGGATGAAAAGGAGAGGAAGAGGGAAAAAAAGAAAGGTATTTATTCAATTTACTTATATTGGTACTGCACACTTGTCTCTAGATGCTTGTAAGTATTTTTAATGAATCTACAAAGAAGAGGGTTTTTAACCACAGTTTTAAGATGAAAGCATCTCCAGGAACAAGTCGTGTCCAGTGAGATGAACAGGGCAGCCATGCTAACCTAGGGCTGACCAGCAGCAATACCTTAATAAAAAAACAAGATGTAGCAACGTAGCATGCAGCAGGAGCTGCTGATTCCTGCATCCCACGGTATCCCCACACGTCAGATGAAACACTCAAACCCATATTATTCTCAGCACTATTTCACCTATTGCATTCTTATTGCTCATGATGAAAAACAAGTGTGAGAGCCAAAAAGAGGAACACTTCTTTCCTTCGACAAAACTGCAAATTATGCCACCATTGGAGAGCTCACTCACCTAAATCACAAAAGGCAAGCAAGCATCTCAGATACCCTTATTGGACAAGCAGGGGAAAAAATAAAGAGTAGGCTTGATTTTGTAATAGCCCTTACAGAAATGTAAATGTGTAAGTGGTTAATTCCCTTTGCATGTAAATTGCCATAGTCCATTAAAGTAATAGATTAACTCTAATTTAACCAATGAGATAATCTCTTCCTGGGATCTCTTTAACATACATATCCTATTAGTGAACTGTAATTTTGAAAGAAAATAACTATGAAATTCAGAGCTTTCATTTTTTTCATATTCAAAAAATAATCATATAAAATTTATTAAAGGAAGCTATGCATGAGGTATGAAGATTTAAAACTGATTCCAGATGTCATTATACCAACAGAACTACAAAAATTCTACAATTTAAAAATGTAAATAATATATGCGAAACATTTATAATATTTAATGATTATTTATAGGCAATGGGAAACTAATAGTTTATTTTTTTTAATCATCGTATCCTGACTGTACAGCAAGCCCCATATCCAGTAACAGCAATGTTACCTCTCTCAAATGGAGCAGCCTAGGGCAGAATAGTAGCACATGAAGCGTGTCTTTTGGATAGACAACATCAGGAGAAAGAGGAGAGTATGAAAGATGTATTTGTGCAAACTGGGATCCAGCTGGGAAACCAGCAATACAAAATCTATCCCTTCTTCTGAAAACATTCAGTATTAAACTTTATATATTACTACTGGACCACTCACTCTCGTAACACTTCCTATTAATTACCCATATACTAATGAGGAGTAACATTTCACATTTTCATTTTCAGCACAATTTGCAGCCATTAATAACAGGTAGACAAGCTATCCATTTTCTAAGATGGAAAGAAAAGGAGTGGACAGCAAGGTGCTTCTCTCCCTCCAAAAATCAACAGCAGTGCTGCCAGAAGAATTTGATGCATGACCCACTTGATTTTGCTGCTCTGCCCACACAGGATGATTAAAAATTGGGGTTCTCTGAACCTAATCTCCTACAAATATTTACTTAAGCTAATACTAGGAAATCTGTCACTCTGCAACTTAGCCTGCAGCTTCAAACAACTCACTTTTATGTTTTCAAACATTTTTTAAGAATGGAAGTGATGCTCCATCCAGACTTAACCAGAGTACGGTTAAAATGCTATGCCTTCCAGCTGAACAGAATCCACAGAAAAACACAGTACTGCCAGATAGCCAGTGTGTCTGTGCTTTATTCAGCAATCTGCTGAAAGCTAACCTCAGTATCACAAGTAAGTCATTGTGTGCAAGAAAAAGTCCACTGTCTCTACTACTACTGCACATACAATAACTACTCTACAGTATCCAATTTTGAAGCAAGGAAGAAAAGTAGAAGCACTTATTTACAGACAACATAATGGATTAGATCATGCATCAAGGGGCACATCCATTTCATGTCGCTGAGAATAAGAAATTGATTAATTGAAAAAGACTCATCAAGCACGTCCTACTTCCTGACTGTTTATTAGTATTTTTGTGCGAAGTTCCCACCAAAAGAAAAATGTTTAACATTGCATGATGCGTGCTGATTTATATACTGAGGTAACATTTCGGTTTTCTTTTCTGTGATTGTTTTGTCAACACACAACTTACCCGTCTCGGGATTAATTCTCAACCAAATATCCTTAACTCACCTTCTGCTCTGTTCTGTATAGTGAGACGCCCTGGCAGTTCCAATGCTTGAACCGAAGTCAACATCGTAATTCATAACTTCTCATAACCTCTCAATCTGATGCCAAGTACTGCCACAGAAAACTAACAGACTACTCTACTTTGAACATGAACAGAGAAGAAAAAAAAAAAAATACATGTCCATTAGTATTTTCTGTGCTTAAAGACACCTGGAACCAAACTGCTCTCTCCCACTGATTACTGTTAGATCCTGCATGTAACAAAAGCTTAAACACTGCACTAGCAGAGGAGCTGAAAGACAGATTAAGAAAAGGAAAGAGATCTGACATCTACCCAAGATTAGAAATAATGTTCTCACCAGCTACAGCAGTGGTGCAGATCAGTTTCTGATAAACTAAATTCATTTTGCACTTGTGTGTGAGTCAGATCCACAGCTTGAACACTGCAGATCCCTGTTGGCTTGTTGCACAATTAGTTCAAAAAGGCAGTAAGTGGCTTTTAATAGCAACAGCCAGAGAGCCCTTTGCTGTGGGACTGTGAGTTCACTAAGAATGCACACAGCAGGTGAAGAACACGCAAGTCCTGAACAGCAACACATGCATATACGATGACTCCCAGATGACAACAAGGTAAAGGGTAAGCTATCATCAAGAGCCAAAAAGGAATCCCACTGAATGATGTTTTTACTATTTTTTATAACATAACTTCATTGTAGAAAAGCCACTGATGTTCTGCTATAGTCAGAACAACCTTGACAAAAACTGAGTCTGATTAATTTCTCCAAGTGAGCTCCACATTCCCTCTTATTACCAATCCGGTCTCATATTAAATGCAGTATGCAACCCAACTGAGAAGCGCTCCTGAAGTTTGTGTCTCTATATAAAGTGTATAGTCTCTAGCTGTCACCATCTACAAGATAACCTGTACTTCTTCCTAATTTTATGACCAAAATTTGACTTTAAGAAATGACACAATGACATAGAACTCCGTATTATAACTTTATGAATAGCTGCCACATAAAAAACTATGCAGGTGTCCTCTGCTTTTTCAAACTGAAAAAAAAAAATGCTTAAAAAAGTTAATGATAGGGTATTTGTTTACCATATCCCATAAGAAGATTCAACATCAGAAAATAAAATCACAAAGTTGTCACAAGAGACACTGGACAAAAAATATCCCCTCTGTTTTGCAATACTGGATGGTGCCCTGTGCTAACTATCCACGTGGTTTTACCTCTGCTCAGATCAAGACTAGTAAATTACACCCTTTGTAAAGTCTCTGCTTTCAACTACCTCTTCCAGTCAAATCCATATCCCATTTATTTGAAGAGCACACGAGTTCTTTATTATAAGTAGCAGCACCCTGTTCAATACCTCCCTTTTTGCTTTCACCACTGTATTTCAGAACCAATCTACGAGTTAACATCTGTATCTACCTGCCTGTAGGGGGGGGCTCATATAGTAAATGGTACGAATCTGAAAGCTAAAAGTCATAGCTGAACTGGGGGTGAAAAACTTGGACAGATTTCCTTCTCTTGGGCATATCACTGTACATGTTTCTTCAAATATAATGGATACCCAGACAGTTACACTACTTGTTTTTTTTTCCTAAAATAACTCAAGAAAATTAGATGGTACATTCATGCCACTTTCTGTATAATGCTATTTTTATTTTCAGGTAGCTACATTAAACCACATGATCTACCTGGGGAGAATTTTTCCTGAAATCACTTCAAGCAGCACCTTAATTTCAGCTGCTGAACTATCACGTGTCCTTCATTCATCCTCCTAGGGAAATGAAAGGGAAACCATTTCCTTTGCAGGACTGGAGCCCTGCTTTGTTTTTCTTGATGTTGGATTTATATTCGTAGCCGATCACCAATGAATCTTTGGCTGCTAAACAACAACAGCTCCTCTGTCTGCAATCATCAAGGGCATGAAAGGGAAATGACACACAAACACACACACATACAAAAAAAAAAAAAAAAAAAGAAAGAAAAAAGAAATCTCTCTTGGAGCCAAGCCTCAATTTATACACTGTGAAGCAATCTCTCTGCAAGCTGGCTTTTCATCTGGGCTGGTTTCGTGGCATCTCAGTGTGGCAAAAATGCATGGGATGCTTTGCTTATGCCCTGCTCCTGCCTGCTCACGCCCTCCTCTCTGAAGGCGGTTTATATGCGGCAACACCTGTGTTATCTTAGAAATACTTTGGCCAAGAATAACCCTGCACACAGCAGCAGACTATTTACACCTGACTGCAGAGTACAGAAGGGCACGTAGCCTGGCCGAGTGGTTTTGGGTTAGCACGAAGAGTTTTTTGCTCTAAAGCAATGGAGTCGAGGCAGTGGCTGTGGCAAGGTGGGACGTGCCAGTAATTCAGCTCAGCCAAAAGTGTGGATGGAGGCTTGAGAGGCGCAGCCAGCTGGAGAAACACGACGGACAAGGCAGAGGTGAAAGCGTACGAAATGTGCCACGGGAGGTCAGGGACCCTGCATCACATGGGACCTGCATGCGGTTCAATGGGCACACCACCTTTAGGTGAGGAACGCCTGCTCCCATGCCAATCAGAGGCTTGCAGCAGCTTTTAATGAGCATTTCTGAACACTTCTCCTCCTCACCCTCTTGCTCCCTGTCCCACGCCAAGCAAACCAGAACAGAACTTGCACAACTCAATTAACTTGGAGCTGGCTTAAACCCTCCCAGATGGCTTGCTCTGGGGCTGTGCCTCAGTCTGCAATACCTCCATTCACACGTATTCAAAAGCCATGAGGACTCAAAACGTACTTTCCAACAGCTGGATCAGCTGGAAAAATCCACTGCAATTACTAACAGAAAACAAACAAACAAACAACAAACCAACTTTGCTCATCTGTTACAGATGCCTACTGCGTAAGAAGGGTCTAAGTACAATATTATAATGAAAGGAATAAATAAACCAAAAGACAGGCAATACTGTCTCCCCTTTCTGAAGGGAGTGGTGGACCAGGATGAATTTTGCTTGGTGTTATCATATGGTAACTTGGCCGTGCAGTCCCATGGCTACATAATGAAATGGCACCTCACGCAAGCAGTGTGATGCAGGGTAGTTCAGAAATGGGCTCTTTATGCAGGAGCAGGTTTTGCACTGTTAGGGCATCTGTTGTTGTGCCTATGTTTGCAAAATTTACTTGTCCTAGAGACATGAACTGGCTCCATTTCTGAGCCTGGCCCTTCTCTAGCAACTCTTGATTTGCAGAGCAGCCGTACACTGAGGGAAAACACCTCCTGCCGTAAACCCAACACAAAGGGTTTGGTGGTATATACCACATTCAGGTGTACAACTACAGCTTTCCAAGGGGCTGCTCTAACTTGCACCTGAGGCATGCCAGCTCTGGCAGCAGCTCAGGATCCAGGGCAAGGCCAAAGGAAGCAGCAGGCTGCTCACACAGCACGCCGCTCTGACACAGCAGCCAGGTCTTGACATAAAGCTCCTCAGAGCAACTGTACATCAACCTGCCACTTCCAAGGAGGAGTCTGCTTCAACTGAAGCTTCAAAGGAGACAGAATTTGACAGAATAGGGAGGCATACACCTGGGTAAACAGTTTAATCCCAAGTGCTGTTGAGGTTTATGCCTGCCCGGTCTCTCACAGTCTCGTCTGCAAACTCCTCAACCGATCTCGCTGGCTCGCATAGGCAGAGCCAAGGGCTGAAGACCAGAGCCTGTGGCTGAAGAGCCAGACCATCCAGATTAGCTCCCACAACCCCCAAAGAGTTGTTTAATTATGATAACTTATAAACATTTTCTATGTATTAATAGCGGTTTTTAAAATAACCCTGTAATTTATATTAAAATGCTGTACAGCCCAGACAGGTTAAAGATTCCTATCATTTATAAATCAGTGGCTACACTCTCACAAATCACCAATTTCCATTGAAATACTCCTGATTTACACTGATATAAATGAGCAGAGTGACGTTTACAGCTGTTTTCTTCCCTATATATGCAATGGATAGCACTCTGCCACAAAATTATACAGGGGTGAGCCTGAGCTTTACAGATCACACATGGTATCACCACTCCACAGCCTGCAAACTGGTGCAAATGAGATTAAATTAATTTGGCCAAATACATATTCTCTGGTCCTGAATATCTAGCTGTGCTTGTGAGGAGAACAATTTTTGTTCAAGATTTCCTTAAGGTACATTGTGCTGCTTTCAGGAAAGGGAGCAGAATGAAATGAAATTCTGTAACATATACATAGTCTCATATGCAAAGACCAAGCAGCACATTCTCATATTTAGACCTGATGCTAAACACTGGAAATGACAAAACAGACACTACCCAAAACCTTCAGAAGAGAAAACAGCAGACACTTACTACTGCACCAATTCTGTATTTGAGTAACTACAGGACTTTACAGGCAGCAATGCAAAGGCAGATTTTTGTTTTGGCTTCAAGCACTGACACACACATAAATAAAAAAAAGCATGGAACTGTCATTTAAAAAAATGAAAACAAGCAAATACCCTGACTGAACTAGCTAGCCCATAGAATTGTACATGGAAACAGCTCAACTGCCCCCAGTCATTAGTGTAAGTAACCCTGAGGAATCATCTTTGTTAGTGACAAAGGCTCATGCTAAACCCACATATGAGGGAGATACTCAATCCTTTTAAAAATATTCCATTACATTAAAATAAAGCCGCTTGTGCTGCTCTTGGCTTGGAGATCACAATGAAGTGCCCAACTACCTCTCTTTGCCTCCCCACCTGCTTCCCAACAGGCAGTGCATTCATGCAGCACGGCCGCTCTGCAGCGGAACATTCTGAATCCCCGTCAGAATGGGGAGCATTGTCTTGAGGATTTACACCAAGCTACTCTTCTTTTCCATTAAGGCTAAAATGCAGTCATGTGTACAAAGATGGAAAAGCAATTACCTTCCGAAAGGCAATTAAAGAATCCTTAATTTCCCTGTAAAAAAGCTACCAGGGAGTAATTTTTTTTCTCGGTAATAAAACCACCCCTATATCAAGTAATAGTCCATGGTCTGCATACATACATGACCACATGAGATGAAGAAGGTTGTCTGAAAGTTTCTTCTTCATCCCCTCCAGAACAGCAACATCTTGGACGGGAGTCTCAGCACTCTGCTATAGTCGAGGGGCTTACGTCTCACCAGGGGGCGGCCAGGGGCACCACCTTCACGACATCCAGAGCCTTTCCTGACACCTTCACCCCAATCCCCCCAGCCGGCCCCAAAGCCCGACCTTTCTCCTCACCTTCAGTCAGCTCCTGGCACTGGCGTGAAAATAGCAGAGGAGAAGATCTGACCAGGACACAGCACCTTCATACATTAAATCAGTATTATGTGTGTGTCCAGACATGACTTGGGAGGCAGGGGAGCAGTCTCCACTTGGTGTTGTTATTCGAAAAATCCCAGTCGGCGTCTCAGAACAAGACGAGCTCACTCGGCCGAGTGCGACCCCACCGATGCCACGGCTGTCACCGGCATAGTCACGCTCGGCGCCTGGAAGGTCGCTTCCCTCCACGACTGACTAAAAGGAGTCAAAAAAGCTTTCGGTGTAAACTAGGGCAATACAGTTTTTCTATCTTTATCGGTTTTATACCTGAAACACTTGTATGCTAGAAAATTGAATCACTTTTAACAAATTGATAAACTTAAAAAAAAAAAAAAAAAAGATACTTTCTTTAACATGTGGAAATTGGGACTTACAGATGCACACTTACACATAATCATTGGCTTACAGGATGACAGAATATGTTGTTTTTCCACATAAAGCTAGGCAAATACTCCTCATCATGTCTGCATCCACAGTACTGCAGTGGGCAAAGATATGCCAGGGCTGGGGCACAAAGGAGTAGGGACACTGAAAACTCAGACGACCTTCAGCAAAAGATGTAGAGCAAGTAAAGTTTCATCTCCCAAACAAACAGCACTTCTTTGACAGCTCTCTCAATTAGTGTTTTTCCTCCCAATCCTGTCTTATTTCTGATTCTCTCGCTTGGCTGCCGCCTAGCACACATCACCGATTTATTAGTCAGTGTTCAGTCACGATTTAGGGTCCCATCCAGTCACGATCTGATCTACTTCCACTCAATAGTTTATATCTATTAATGTTTGTGATGAAAACAATGTAATTGTGGGATTACTAATGGCACCCTTTTAATGTTACTTGCTTTTCCACACGTCAGTATTTTTTTTTCCTTAATTTTGTGACTAAAATGCTGCCTGCAACCTTTTTGCAGTTGCAGATATTTGAAAATTTCATGACTTCTCGCCCCAGTAAGAAAGCCTGCACAGCAGTCAGGCTGTCCTTCCAAGGCGAGGAGGACAAGAAGCCCCCCCCGGCCCCGCGGCTCCCCTTTGAATGCCGAGCACTGAGCAGCTCCTCGCTAGCCCACACACCCACGCCTCATGCGTCCCGGGAAGATCATTTCCCAGCAGACATTTGCGGACGTGTTACTAATGATCCAGCTGCTAATTTAGCATCTGCTCGGGTTCTCGGGTTACCGGCGGGTGCCTCCCCACCCCGCCACCCTGCTCTGAATGGGTAGTACTCACGCACGGCTTCGCCTCGAAAACACGGTGGTATATTTAGAAACAGCCAGCCACTTCATGCGATAAGGTGGCGGCACACTTCGCTTTAAGTGGGTAAATAAAACTCAGTCAAAAGTAATAAAAAGGAGACCCTCCAAGAAAAAAAAAAAATCTTCCTGATTTGGGCTTTTCAGAAAGACGTGAAGGAGGAAAAAACTTTGTATATTGCAACTCAGTCCAGGAAAAAAAAAAAAAAAAAACAACAAACATTTCTTTCTCCCTCCCCTTTCTCAAAAAGGCAACTTGCTGCAGTTTATTTGAAGCAAAATTTCTTCACTATGAAACCAAACCATGCAAGATATGCCACGTGTATTTGCTGTGAAAACTCTCCTGTTACCACAAGTACATTTTTGTTAGAGCTGGACTCCGATATTAAAATGTTACTTTAACGTTGGAGAGTGAAACTGCCACCAGAAAAACTCTGAGCTTCCACTTCAGACTAAGTCAGTTTTGCAGATGAAAATGTCCCTGGCTTTTTGTATGTTAAGACATCTTTATTTCTGACTAGAACTGAACTTCATGGCTTGAATAATGCTCTTACGAAGCCACATGGCATTCACTTGTTGATTAAGTTTTGAAATGGGGTGAAAACAAATGAATGTACTGAAGTATTAAACCACCTTAACTATCTCCTGAATATCTACATACAAATTGAGCCACTTTGTGACAAAAAAACAAAACAAAAATAAAAACATAATGAAGTAGTAAATGCTATTTTAAAAGGAAAAAAATCACTATAAAAAATAAGTGTGTTACCATCTACTCAGTTCTCTCATTTAAATTGAAATACTATTCCATTAGAATACATTTATTTACTCAAACTATAATAGTGACAGCACGTTATTAATTACAGGCTGATTTAAACACTGAGGCATACTCAGACATAATAAATGAGCTGGTGCCAATACTTAGATCTGTAACCAGAGGTGATATGGCTCGTTATCAATTTTATGTAATTGCAAAGGCGCGTAGCAGAATACACCCGGGTTGTTTAAGCTTAAAAAGAGATGGAAGCAGATTATGTCAGAACACATTTTTCCCCCTCTTTTCCTGCAGCACATGACCCCCTGGTTGGATAATATCAGCACAGAGAACTGTAAGATGTCAGGAAAAAGTACAAGAAGTGGCTTAAGGAATGGGATTCACACAGGGGTGCACTTCTAGACCTCTCCCACCTCACTACATGCCCAGTAGTGTCTTCAAAGGATCTGCCAGGTCTGGGACTCCCTGATCCCACAGCAAAAGTGAGGGCACCATTTGGGCCACCAGTGCATCAGCCAGCGGCCAGCTAGAAGACAAGCAGGAATGGTGGCAGCTCCTTCCAGCTCTTCGAAATCCTGGCCCTCAAGCAGCAATAACTCAGCCCTGGGTGCAAATTCAAGGATGAAGCTCTCCCTTCATGCCACAAGATTAGAAACTCAAAAGAGTTTAAATAAGGCTAGAAAGAATAAACTTCACTATCAAGAGACAGTTCCTTTTTTTTTTTCTTCCTCAAATGTTTTTTTTTTAAAGTTTCTTCTCTATTTATTCTGAGCTGCCAGGGACGTACTTTCAGACGACCTGAAGAAAAACACGAACTTCAGAACGCCACCACTGCTTGACCATGCAGAAATCTACAAGACTTGTAGACTCCTGTATGTGCAAGTAACATGAACTTCACCAAGGAACACTTAAAGTTCCCCAGGTACAGCAAATTTTACAATCCATAGCGTGCACGGTCTGTCAGATTATCATCTCCAGAAATCCCTCTAGGACTCGACACTTGCCAGATGTAAATTGACCCCAGACCAATTCTGGAAGGACTGGCACAGCTGTACGACACTTGGAAATGCCGGCTCCAGAAGGAAGGTCCTGCACTGTAACATTTATTTTCAGTATTACGCAACACACATTACCCAAAGTTTAATCTTCCCTCTGCAACTCCGTGTGAAATGCAAACACAATTAACTCAAGAGATAAGCACAACTTTCAAAGAATCCTAAAATAGTTACACATTTGCTTTTAAATGTCCAGAGAGCTTACCAAACCATTAGGATCAAAGAAGACACTTTGTCTATGAGCAGTAAACCGGCTCAGTGCCATGCACTCCTTTCTTCCACCCCTTAGCACTAAAGCTGGAGGCCACTTTCATGCAGTGATTAGAGCTGTGCATGAAGCACCTACACACCTTCATCCTTCCTTGCACCTCGCCAAAGCAGCTACCTGTATACTACTTACCAGCACCAAGCAAAGTAGTCCATGAGAGAAAAATCATCTGCTTCCAGAAGGAGGTCCCCTGTGGATCTCTCTGTGCCTGTATAATTTAATTGAGGCATTTTCTGTCTGGTACAAATCACAGACACTTTGGAATGCACAAAAGCAACATGAAGTCTCCAATGCACTCAGAACCCCGAGTTTTATACAAACATTTTACCTGGCTGCTGGAAAATAGGAGAATACTGTTTTTACTCCCTTAGCTGCATCAGAATAGGATGGTTGAATACCATTACACTTCACTGGTTTTCTTTCTACTACAGGGTGGTGATATCCTCGGTAAAAGTGAGAAGTAGCACAGAATACTAAGCAAAATCTCTCTAGATAATTTTAATGTTTTAACCTTAAATAATGCTTGGCAAAGGCAATTTGATGCAGGAAAAACCCTGTTGCTGATTTGGTCTTAATATAAATAATGTTTATGAAAGATTTATAGATATTTGAATACTGCTGCACACGTACAGCCAGGTGCTAAACAGAGCACGAGGGGTTTGTTTGCAATCTGAGCTTGCACATTATGTTTTCCCAAGTAACTCTGCCTACCCCTTCCTGGCCAAGCTGGGGAGAGAAATTCATCCCCCATGCTAGCGACATGTTTGTTCCCATCTGCTTGGATAAAGACACAGCACAAGCTAGATCATTGCTCCGAGATGAATCAGAAGGCTGAAACACCACAGATAGCCTCCAAAAGAGCAGCTACAGAGTGTCTTGCCCCTTTGGAAGTATTTGGGTCATTCACTTTGCAGGGTTTGTCTGCAGCAGAGGCTGGCACGCACGGGCTGCCAAACCATGGAGCGCTTTGCCCCCCGTCATCGCAGGCCGCGGGGTATTATTCACATGCGGCACCTAAGCCGGGCGCCCAGAGACTGTTTACATGAACGCAGCTCCGCATATTTTATACGCTGCACTGAGTTGTTTATCCTACAATCAAAAAGGTAGGTGGGAATTTACATTTTAAAAGATTGACTGAAAACTGTTCATATATGCATCGCTTTTAAAGCAAAGTTAATTTGCACACACACAAAAAATTCAGTGCTATCAAATTATTTCCAGGCAAATCAAGCTAACCTGGAAAATACAGGTACTTTAAGACTTGCAGTTTTCCTATCAGTTCAATACTACACTGAATTAAAAAAAAAATAAATCAGAAATTATTCTCAAGTAGCAAATTAGTAATATAAATAATTGGCAATGCACTGAGAGCGATATTTCTTTCCAAGTAACTCCTTATGAAAATGAAGCTGCATGGGGAATTTACGGTGCTTTTCATGGCAAGAAACCTGAGGTATCTGTATAAACAGGTTTTATACTTCAGGCAGTTTTATATTTGTAAAATACCTTCCAGTAGACCTAGATCTCATTTTTAATAGGAGAAAGTATCGTATTTAACCACTTGAATGCAAAGAGATTTCATTCCAAAATGACTATGGCTAATTTGAGCACACACGATAATAAACAGTAAACAATGACATAGATGAGCAGCAGTCTTAAGCACAGCTGGCGCAATGTCATGACAAGTTGCGGGCTTTTAAAAATAATTTAAAAAAATATGAGCACTGCCTGCCTGTGAGAAGAACAACAGTGAGAACAGGAACAACTGACCTCTTTATCCTCAGCCAGGAAGAGCAACCTGTCCTTAGTGTGAGACAGGCCCTTAGCTGTAAAATACTACTGGAAGCACAGCGCTGTGAGGCTTACTATCATATAAATATGCATGCACAGGTGGAGAATATAGGGGAATACAGGCACCGAACTCACCTATCTCCACACACGTGGCCTTTAATGATGGGGTACCTCATTTGTGCTAGTTCAGCAGAAAATACCAACCAGATCCCCAGTAAAGAGACGAGGGCAGGGAGCACCCACAGCCAGCCACCCAGTGCACACAAGTGACCCCGTGCTGGTCCCTCTCCCACACCTTTGGCCCAGCAGCAGACGCCTTAATTTCATCCCCAGAATGGGTACAAGTGAGCCCGGCAAGTTAAGCAGAGCAAAACTGAATGTGTCCTTCACACGGCCCCTTCACACCAAAGCTGAGCCCTGAGATGTGTGGATGTGCTCGCTCCCCTCCAAGCTCAGCAGGTCCTACCAACTCAAGCTGTTCCAGAGCAGCTGGCCAAAGCTCCATTTCCAATACTGCATTAATTAATTAATGCCAATTAACCTGTACTGCTGCTGCGTGGGGCTTCCTGGCAAGTGCATGCAGACTCATTGTCTCTGTCCCAACACAGCCCAACAAACCACAGGAACAGACAGAATCTGCCCAGCCCCTTCTGCTTGTTTTCTACAATATTATACTGGCAGTCTTTAAAAGAACAAAATAAACCAAGCCCCTGGTTTGTTTCATATAAGGAAAATAAACGTTTTAAAAAAAACTTTTAAAAAGAAATAATATAGCTGAGGGATAAGGGGGGAGGGGGGGCAGGTGAGACCCTTGCATCAAGTGCTAAACCACTGGGACGCTGTTTATTAACTGCAAAACAGAACTTCTAAAAGAAAAAAAGAAAAAAGGAAAGAAAAATTAAAAATAACAGCTTTCATTTCAACCACTGATACATCACTATTTCTAGAATTCACAATTGGTCTTCTTCAGAGGGAATTCTTAACCAAAGGTATAATACGTTTGCCTTGGAAGAGTTATTTTCCTGATACCTGTGATATTGAACACTGGGTAAATGCTAGCTGCAGAATAACTAACTGCATTTTCAAGATGGTATTCTCTTGTTTCTCACAAATCCCAGTAACAGCTGCAAGAATTTAGTTAACTGTATTAACTGCTAAAAGGTTAATAAGAAAAGTAACTTCACGTTCATCATGAAACTGTTTAATCACCGATGTGTATTTCCAGGACTATGCTTAGATAGTTTCTTTCTAGATGGTCAATGCAGATAGTACAATCTGCAATGCTTGGACTGAAGGGAGAAAATAAATCAACTGAACTTTTTATTTAGAAGTGCAAACACTTCGTGTTTGATGCTGGTCCCTTTATCCATCCACATGTGGATGCAGTGGTGTTTGTCTCACAAAAGAAAAGCCAGGTTTGGTGAGAAGAAAGTAATGCTGCATTAATACCCATTCAGGAGTAACAGACTTCACATGAAGACAGGATGCAACTTCCTAATTTAAGTGCCGAAGTAAAGATATATTGTAGTCTTAAAATAAAGCTTCAATTTAAGGCTGTGTTAAATTCTTGGGTGACGTCAGTGCAAACCCTGGTTTCTTCCCCTGGGCCGCACAGCCCAATTTGGGAGGACAGGCACCTCCCCGGGCTGCAGACAGGGCTCCCTCTGGAAACACAGGGACAGGAACTGGTCCCGGTTTGTCTCCCACTAGGCAAGGAGCTACCCAGGGAACCAGAGCATAAGGCAGACCTTAAGGAGCAGGGAAACAACAGCAAGAAGTCTGTGCGCCTCAAAAAGCAGGAGATGATGCACACCTGGTAGCGGAGCTTAACTTCTTCGTGCTGGGCAGCTCTGTGTTGGCGATAGGCAACCAAGTGACTCTCCACCTCAGCACAGGCAGGGAAGCAGAGGTAATTAAAAGCAAGCAAAATAAATAATTTCCTTAATTACAACACCAGCAGTTTAGCAACATGATCTGACCTAGCTGTAATCGTATGTAATGAGTTTGTAGAAACAAACTTGGGAAGATCTGAAGGTGTCACCATACCAAGATTTTAATCATGCCAGGAGGCAACATGTGGTATCCTTCCCAAGGTGAAAGCCCAATATCACCGAGGCTCCTCAGCACGGCCCACCGTGTTTCTCAGAGCGACTGAGAGCAGCGTGAGCAGCCCTGAGCAGAGAAACCATGCTGATCCTGAAACATGAGATGTACCTCCAGGGAAACCAGGAGTCACTTCTTTGGTATCCTTGAAAGCGTAGGCTTGGTTCAAAGAGAAACTACTCAAAAAAAAAAGAAAAAAGAAAAAGAAAAACGTGGAATCTGGAGTCAGACCAAGGTATTCCCTCACCACCATCCAGAACCATTGCCGTGCCCTTCAGAAATGCCTAAGAGGAGATAAAAAGAGCACACGAGAGAAGAGAAAACAGTCTTCCCTTCAAATTTGGCTGAAACTGTGTATTGATTCTGGAGACTTCACGGAACTCAGAGAGAAAACCGCAATGGAAAATACTTGTCCTCTGTGCGGTACGAGCAGACATGCTGTCCTCGGTGTATTTATCTAGGAGGTATTTTTGCTGTATATGCAAGATATTCACTTCAAACAAAATAAAAAAGAAAGAAAAAAAAAAGAAAAAAAAAGAAAAAAAAAAAGAAAAGCCACCTAAGTGAAGAAGTAAGCACAAAAATGAAATAATTGTTATATTAAAAAAAAAGATGGAATTTTACACATCATTTTGGAAACTACCAAAGCAGGAAAAAATGTTTCATATAACCCAAAAAGCTCTATAGAACCTACACAGAAAATGAAATAAAAATTAGTACTTTAAAGAGTGCTGAACAGAATTTGCTGTTTTCTCTTTATATACACCTCCACAGCTCCCAACAGACCTCAGGGGTGAGCACAGGGACATTCCCACTGCGGTATGTGTAGGGCGGGCAGAAAGAAATGTGCTTTTCAAGCAAAAGTCACATAAACAACATAAAACTGAGCTATACTTTGCAGCTATCCTCTTGCTTGTCAGCTTTGACAGAGCTGTTCCCACGTTTGGTGGGTCTTCCAAAGACAGCAGCCTGAAGACCTTGGCACAGCCTGGAGGACAAGCCCCTCCTGGTGTCACCATTGCCCCATCTCTTAACACCAGCAAGAATGGAGGAGAAACTCAGCAGCCTCCCCCCAAAACAACCAGCTGCCTTTTCAGGTGGAAGAGGGCTGGCAGGCTGCCAGAAACAACAGACCTAGGAGATGGGGACAACTGATCATCAACAGAGCACTCATTTTTAGGAATTTTGTTGGTCCCTACTGTAACTAAGCCGTCACCTTCAAGGAAACTTGCTAACAGACAACCAGATAAACCTACTGCAGAGATTATTAATGAAAAAGCAGTAAAGGTTTCATATCAACTTACTATAGATGGTAGCACACGTTTACTAAAGCAATGCTTGAAAATTCAGTAAACAGCTCACTGACCATCAGTGTTACCCATTTTAAATCTCCACATATTTGTGAGCTCTTCAAGAAAATGTCATTAACCATCATGTACAGAAAACTAAGGGAGTTCCACCCTGCTGGCTCAACTTGAAAATAAAATTTCAGTAACAGCTGATCAGCTCAGCATGCATTTATATAAATAAAACCTGATACATAGCAATGGAAAACAGGTATGGCAAACAGGGAACGGTTCTGCTCATTAGCTGTTCTTACTAAAAACACGAAGGAACACTTATCTGATTAAGCACTTCTCAATTGGTACTTGCTGTTGAACCTTGCAATATGGCTATATTTAGAACACTGATAACAAAAAATTTGATTTTCCTGCTCAAGCTCCATGCCAGCGGTGCATCTGGCAAGCTCCATGCCAGACTTTGCATCTTGTCTGTTTATTCTATAGGGTAAGGGAAGTTTTACTGTTAGCAGCCCCAAACCAGCAGGACTCAAAAAGACTATTTTCTGCTAGCCTTGGCATCAGTGATAGAGCTTGCTTGTATTTATTTGGCTTCTTGCTCTAAGAAATATGGACTTTCGGATGGTCCTGGTGATTTTGTGTAGCAAAAGTTAATGCTGACTTAATCCTCCATCCGTCGTACTCACAGCAGGTCTACGTATGCGGTTTTCTGCAAGCAAGTTCCCAAACAAGCTGGCTGTTGATTACTGAGGTGAGCAACTCTCCATCACACCTTACCAAGCCATGCCACTTTATATACACTGCAGTGACATAGAGAAACTCACAGACCACCCTTCTAACTTGCACACAGCTCAATCACCTTTAATAAAAATAGGCACTGGGGAATGCAGAATATCACCCAAAAATGCAGTCTGTCTGCTCCACCTCTGGTGAGCCCCTCGCACCCAGCCTACACCAAGCTCCTACTTCATCCGCTTGTTTTCTCCCTGCTTCAATGCTGCTCACTGCCTCAAAAAAGAAAAAAAAATAATAATTAAAAAAGAGTTTATTAGTGTCTTGTCATTTTTTGAGCATCACAGAAAGCTCTGTGACTCAAGTACCATCATTGCAACCATCACAGGCAACTGCCAACTCTTCCCATGAAATACATTGCAAAGCACACACAAAAGGCAGCTGAACACCCAAGTATCAGGTTGCATTTACAGGATCAGAAGTGAGATTTTGTTTTTTAATATTTTTTGTCCAATAGACCCTCTCAATCTGGAAACCATAGCAAGAACATAGGAACATCGAGAGAAAGACCATTTTGGATCTGCTTTTTTGCCACATCTCCAATTACAACCGCTGCTCTGTGCAAATGCCCGGTGTGCTGTGCAGCTCATTAGCTGGGGGAGTAACGAACCCGAAAGGGCAGCCTTTCTTGCGCAAAGGTGCTAAAAGTGGGCATCAGGCACCACGTGTGCCAGCCACCCTGGCACTGCCCCACGGTGCAACCTCTGTGAGTCACTCCTTGGCACGAGCAAAGTCCCTTGCACATCGCTGGCACTGTAATGCTGAAACTATGACAACAATACGCTATTCCCAGGATCACTTATTTAACGATAAGCAGCCCAGCTCATGGGGCAACTAGCCGCTCTGGAAATACCCTACATGTTAAGAGGATTTAGTATGTGCTGTAATATCTATCCACTGTCTGGAAATGCAGGTACTTAAAATCCTTAAGTCACAAATTTTGCTGGAAACATGGTATTTAAGTCTTCTTCCACTCCCAATGCCTCATGCAGGAGCAGGCTTAACCCATTAAGAAGAATACATTTCTAAAGACCCCTCAATCTCTTAGAAGAAGTATTAAAGTGTGAAAGCTGTCATTTTTCATGGAAATCACAATGCCAGAGCACCACAAAGAGCTGCAGTATCCAGACCATAGTTGTTGCCAGAAAACCAAGTGTTTGCTGATGCTGAGAGAGTAGCTAAAAGCTGAGCACAGGGGAACACTTGTTCAGGCTCTGAATTGTGATTCAGGAGAAGCGAGTTGCTTCCCCAGCTCTGCCACAGGCCTCCTGGCAGCTTTCTGAGCAAGCCATGTAAACATGGTCACACTTCTGACTGTATAAAATGGAGTCTCCCAGGTGTATTGCCTTGCCCTGAAGAATACTGTTAGGAAGCCTCCATAATGCTTGTGAGATAATTCAAGCCTGTGACAACAGGAGTCTAAAAAAGTGTTTAAAGTACAATAGATGTTTAAGAATATGTACGTTTATTCAGGAAAAGTTTCCTTCCCTCAAAGGCAAAGAATTTTTTTTTTTTTTTTTCTGGCCATAATCACAGTTGTACTCTGATCTGAATCACTCTGCAAAAAGCAATATACCACTTCACCAACAGGATTAACTGCACACAAAGCAGCCATGTATTTACCAAACTGACTTCCAAGTATTTAAGAAGTTGTTTTGTTGTGTTTTTTTTTGTTTGTTTGTTTTTCCTTAATGGCTAGCATCAGCTAAAACTGCACATATGAGAATGCTCTAATTTGTAATCAGCCCCCCCTCTCCCTGACTTCTTTATCTACTGCAGGATCCTGGAAATCCACTATACTTGGTGCAGCTTGCCCAGGTGGGGCAGTAGGTAAAGTCTGTCCCATCAAAATGTAGTGCTACCCCCTGCTGAGCAAGGATGTGCTTTTATACAGACAAGCAATTTAACCAAGATGTAAGGTTATAGGAGCAAAAGTCAATGAAAAATGAAGTTAGAATTACATGAAGAAAACATGAGGGACAAATGAGAAAGGAGATAGCAGGAAATAGGAGTTTCAATTTCATCCACAGTGGCAGCAGCAGAATAAAAAAGCAAGATGAAAAAATATGGAGGATATCCATGGGAAAGAAAATAATGAGACAATTGGGAGCCTGGGAGACTGAGAACAAATCCTGAATATTCGAGGCAGCCCAGAAATGGCAGGGACTTTAAGAAGCCATCTATTTCATCCCTCCACTCTGGTATGAGACTTACAGACTTCTAAAAGAACGGGAAAAAATGAGGAAGGATAGGAGAAATGGGAAACTGGAATTCAGAAAGAACAGCTGTAAGGACTGAATTGCACTGCATTTATCTCTCCCTTTTGCTTATTGTTACAATTAGCTTGCTTATCTTCAGCAATCCTGAGACATTAGTCATGACTGAAAATACATGTGTTTGCAGTATATCAGGTCAATTATCATGTTCATACAGAGGTGCAAAATACAGTAAAAACCACCCTAATTCATTTTACATAATAGCAAGCATGATTCTTCTGTTACTGACACCTGAAGGTTTCTGGGTTTTGTTGTTGTTGTTTTGTTTTTTATGTGACTTATCTCCACTGACATGAAATAATTTGGATCCCAACTACATGTGAGAGGACAGGCTTAACACTGGTGAGAAAAATAAATACGTGCCCATAATAAATGCCATCTGAAGTCTGCAACAGCAGCATATGTACAAATCAGGACACATGAAGGGTAACACCAAAAAACAAGTGTCAATCTTTCATCTGGCCAAGGCAGGAGTTACCAAAACACTCTGATACTCTACATTTTTAATTGTCATCATCATCCTTTGCCGTAGAGCACTCTGCACATTTCACACAAGTCTCTCAGAGATACAAAGCACGTGAAATATGAAAATGACCCAGTTTTCCAATTTAAAGATTAATTACACCATTGTCTCCATATAACTTAAATCTTGTTACACCTGGCATGCGGCATAAGATATGTTATGATGACATTCACACAGGCATTCTGAGGACAATGGTGCTCTCCAGGCTTTTCCAATACAATGTTTATAAATAATATGCTAAACATGTGTAATGGTTTTGGTTTTTGTTTGTTTAAAAGCTGGGTGTGGAATTTCACAAGGTAACCTGCTTAACTATGCGGAGCAGATACAGAACATAAGGGAAAGGTTTCAGCAAGTTGAAGTGTGTGACCTATGCTTTTTACCCGTGGGTTTCATTTCTGAGAAATGAAACGTCACTAACGTTTCGCAGCCTTTATCTGTCTTACCCGGTCACTACAATCCAGCAGATAAATCACTCCAAAGCAGGTGTGCTTGCACACGTCTGTGTTTGTGCTAAGACCCTGTGAGACAGGGAAGGAAGCTGAAGCACAAACAGTAAAGGTCCTACTCAAAGAAAGTGCTCATGCATCTTGTTTCTTGTAGGGACTTTTCCCACCCCTGCTGAAAACTACAAGGGAGGCCACTCGAGGGATGGAGGAATGCCTAAAAACTGTGGGCTTCAGCAGGAGATAAAGATGCTTGCACTCGCAGCAGACGATGCTCTGCCCTTTGCACAAACTGATCCTACAAGTGCTCATTTAGGCTCAAGCCTTTTATACTTCTCATGACCAATGTATGTCAGTTTTGCCATGCTCCTGTCAAGTCACCAGCCAGCTGTTCAAGAGACCCAGACAGAGAGGCCTATCTCTGCTCTCCCTACTGAAATAAGTGCAGATGCAGGCACCAAGGCACTAGGTTTTAAACGTGTATTTCTCTCTTCCAGCACCCACTGCGTGGCTACAGAAGAACAAATTCTGATTCTGCTGCTAGTACTTGTCTTGAATTCCCCTTCATAATCTAAAATAAATGTTAATTAAATAAAGCATTACAAACTTCTTGAAGCTCTACGAAACTTGTGCCTAGAAATTACTATCAATAGAATTATTGATAATGAAGTCCACAATTATTTTTGAATCTGAGAAATGGGAAAAGCCCTTCAGCAACAACACAAATTGCATTTTTTCCTTTTGCCATTTAAGACAAAAAAAGTCTACGAAAACCAAAAAACAGTTTCCTTCTTTTAAATGTGCAATTCTCATGCAGCTGTGACACAAAATACATGTACTCAATTTATCTGTGTAAGGCATACAGCAGAGCTTCTTCACTCTTCACCAAATTATATGTTAAATTAGTTCATTGTTTAACAAGGGAAACTCTTAACATTACTGTTAATGATTTACATACAGACAAAACAGCTCCGCCTAAATTTTGTTAAAAATTGTAAACCTGAGGTCATTTTAACCTCTTGCTTTCGTAACTGCCAGCTAACCCAGTCAACAAGCTGGGAATTTATACAGCATTTCTTCTGCCACAACAGGAATGTTTCTGCCACAGTCAC
Organism: Oxyura jamaicensis; assembly: GCF_011077185.1. Taxonomy (NCBI): domain Eukaryota; kingdom Metazoa; phylum Chordata; class Aves; order Anseriformes; family Anatidae; genus Oxyura; species Oxyura jamaicensis. The sequence goes on from NC_048894.1 coordinate 86,898,069, forward strand.
CTTAAAATCAATGCTCCTGGACAAGTTCCACAGATGCAGGTGATATCTGGCTGGATTCATATGAGAAGCGACGCTGACAGATGAAGCTGACCTCGTTGGATTTTCCTAGTCCTAGCTGTGTTCCTCATGGAAGGAGTAAAACCTAATCAGGGACCAAACATCCACTGGTTCCTGTACAGCTGTTAGAAGTTCAAGGAATTACGAAGTGCTCAGTGAAACCCCTGGCTAACAGCACAGGCACATCCAGGCTGAGATTTTCCAGTTCCCAAGAAAAGACAGGAATATTTCCACATGTACAAGAATTCAGGTAAAGCAGACCAGCAGTCCCTGTCAGCATGCATCACAGCTTTGCCACCAGCATGCTGCTATGCAATATCTGAAGCTCATCTTAACCTGAAGACTAAATTCTGGCTCCTTGAGCTGTCAGAAACAATCTGAAGTTAGTGCAGTTCTTGTAACTTCTGGCCATCTGTGTGACACCTGAGTCTGGCCGTGGAACAACCTCACGTTCCCAGCGACGAAGCTGGCTGTGTAGATACCAGGAGCTTTATTCAAAAGCACCCTCAGACCTCAGTGTGAACCTCTGAGGTGCGCTAGCAGTATGTTTTCTCACTCCAAATTCAAACATTTTAATGAAACTTTGGATACCTAGCAAACAGGACAAATGTTTAAGCCACAATACATCTAGAGGAGTGCTGGGTATTTGCCAAAGCACGCACATAAACTAGTATCTCCAGCCTCCGTCAGGATTTTAGGCAACAGCCACCCTACTCCACCAACTCTAGCAACAGAGGGGAGACAGAGAGGGGAGGCACGTTCTGCTTACTGGTTTTCATAAAAGGTTATCTCTTAAGGGATCATAGTAAAGGGTCATGATCAAATAGTCCTCTTTTCTAACAGGAATTAAGCATTTATTTACAAAAACAAAGTAAAACAAAACCCCAGGAAGCTGTCGCGCCCTCCACAAGAGGCATAAGCACTGCACACGGGCACCTTTACTACCACAGCACCAGCACCGGCATCTCCTCACCCGCTGCCCCCTGCTCTAATTTCCGCGGCACACGCTACAGGACTTCCCACCGGACACAAAAACCGAGGAAATTAAACGCAAAACGGCTCCTTCAGCGCCCTGACACGCACTTTGGAGCTGTTTTCAGCTCAGCCCTGCCGGCTTGCCCGTGCCGCGGGAGGCCGGCCGCTCGGGGCACCTGCCGGCCGGCTCGCAGGGCGGCCATGCCGCGCCGGGGGGAGCGGGACGGGGGAGGAGCGGGGGTCGCGGCGGTGCCTTACCCGCTCGGAGGCTTGCCGGCCGCGGGGTGGACCAGGGTCTCCATGGCTGCTCCGGAAGGGTCTGGACACGGACCCGGCGGCGAGGAGAGGGAGGAGAGGGCAGCGGTGAGACGCGGCTCTCAGCCCCCCACACTCCACCGCCACCGCCCCCTGTCCGCCCGCTCCGCGGCGGGCGGCACTCCCCGGCCGGGCGCTGACAGCTCTGCCGGGCCCTCCTACCTGCCGGGACGGGACGGGACGGGACGGGGACGGCGAGGGGACGGCCGTGTCGCTGCCCACTCAGCGGGGGCGGAGGCAGCGCCGGGCCGTTTCCATGAGACTGCCCGCGGCAAACAGAAACACGGCGGCGGGCCCCGAGGGCACGGGCACGGCCCGCCGCCCCCGCACCGGGCGGGGAGAGCAGCAGCAGGAGGAGGAGGATCCCGAGGGATGTGTCGGATCCCCGATGTGCCCTGATTTGGGCACCCCGTCCTCTCCCGGCCGTTTCAGGAGTTTGCCTGCTCCCCACCACACACACACCGCTCTCCGTGTGGTTCACCTTGCTTTGCAGCCGCGGTGGGGGAGTGACGGAGATGGCGGATGGGCCAGGCCACCAGACAAGGCAGGGAGCAGGAGTCATGAACAAGCAGCCTGAATAAAGCAGCAGAGGAACTCCAGAGCAGAACTGAGGGAAAGGGGGAGAACTCCAGAGAGGGGCTGAGGGAAGGGGAGATGCTCCCTGACTTGCCTTTCCACCGGTCTGCCTTGGAGACTGACCCCTGGGGTACAACTAATTTGGCCACCCCTTTCCCCAACCCTCCCCTCATATCAGCCTTGAGCTCCTATCTGTGCAAATTCTGCCCCTCAGAAAGCTACTCGCTCAGCTCTGCGTCCATAGGAAATTCAGTAAGCTTCTCTGGCCTCAGCAGCTAGAGTTTCCTCCTCAGAGACGGAGTTTCTTCCTCAGCGAGCAAGACTTGGCAATTCTATGCCAGAAGCTGCACGCCAGTGATGGCATTGCTATCTGCAAGCTATTAAATATTTGGAAACGTTCAGACACTGGATTAATCCCCCAGTAACAGAAAGGAAAAGTATGCCTTCATCTTTCCTGTACTACGTGAATGGAAGATTACCATAAACCCCCACCTTTGTCTTCTACCCATGCTCCTGCATTATGATCAAAGCACCTGTTTATGTGCATTTACCTCAATGTTCAGTAAAACACTTAATGTGCTATAGGTATCCCTAATTTCATCTTCCCTCACTTTGACAGCCTGAGGACTGACTCCTGGCTGCTCAGCAGAAAGTTGAGAATGTTGCTTTCTGTTTCCTTCTCCCCTTCCATGTTATAGGGAGAGGATAAGGGAGGCAACTGGCTATCCCAGACGTAGGTAGAGAAACAAAAATACATGTTTGCAAAAGCAAAGCATTCTTGGTCTCTTATTTCCCTGTTAACACGGGTAAAAGTTGACTGAGTCACCACAGCTCAGTAATTACCCCTGGTCATCTGAGCCGTACGCCACAGTAATAAGCCACATGCATGTTCTTAATTTGTGCCGTTATGAAAATAAATAGCCTAGCCTGCATACTTTGTTTTGAAAGCTTTGTGGATTGGAGTCTGCCTGCTGTCACTTACCATAGCTCCCGGAATGAATGGTGAGCTATTAAATCACCGGATCTTGATTTTGTAGCACCGTTCATTGTCTATTTAGTATATTTTCAATCTCCCTTTTTCACTCCTAGATGTAAAGGAACTCCTGCCTATCCTAGAATACATGCTAAAGCTGCATGGGCACAAAACCTGTACTGAACCCCCCAGACCTTCCCACCTCCACATCGACAGCAAACTACACCGTGCAGTTAATTTCGGGAACTTGAACGATTTTCCCTTGCCTCAGCTGCAACTTGTCCCACCATGCTGACCCTGAAGGAAGGTACACGCAGCCTGCATCACACCCACTCCTTCCTTGTCTGTCCCTGGCTCTCATGCCCACCTGCATGCCCAGTGACATCCCCACCGCTCCTGGCCCCTTCTGCAGCTGTTTCACAAAGCAGCATTCACGTTGTCTTCTCTCCCTGCCTGTCCTGTTGCTGTTCCCCCTTCTCGCACCCTCTCCTTGACTTCACCATTTCATGTTAGTTTATTCTCTAGAAACATTGTCTGAATGTTATCTATTTGATAGCATCTTCTCTTCCAAGCTGTGTAAAATGTCATTATGGGAGTATATAAAGGCTGTCACGACCCAGCACAAACAACAAAATAGTGTTTTCTTATTATGGTCACTTCATTTTATACAGCACAGCGGAAGAGTGACATAAATCACTGAAATCACCATCTCAGTGCTTCTCCAGAACGCCAGGAGCAGCAACACAGGTTGACCACAGCCAAAATCCTTCAGTCCCATTTAGCTGATGGAAGAGCCAAGGGAAGTTCACAGAGCGCGGGAGCTTGCCTGTGGTCTCCAGTCTCCTTGGCAAGGGGCCCAGCTCTCCAGAAAGGGCAAAGGCTGCGCTTCTAGCAAGCATTGTAATCCCCACAATTGGGATGCTGTGCTCAGCTTTTAGGCATGGTGCTTTAGGGCTGAGAGGGGCTGTATGAGTTCTTGCAGATCTCATAAAATGTCTGTGAGAGTGTGCATTTTAACCTTTCCCTGTCTGTATGGCTTCACCGCTGATCATCTCTGTTTAGATGGCCTCCTCAATATATTTCCTAAGACTATTAGGCCTTCCAGATGACAACATTTTTCCTATAAAATAGTTCAGGCCTTTAAAAATAGAACTTAATCAGCTGTGCAAATTCATGTTTCTGCTTTTATTGTCTTCCAGACATTCTTTGTATTTTTGCTTACCTTCACTGCTAATAACATTACCAAACAAATCTTGAAGACTACATTCTTTTTCCAACAAATCTGGCCTGCTAGATCTCAAGGATTTTAGTTTGAATTATAAACTTAGCACAGAAGGAATCTAGTAAGACAGGTCTAATACCGAAGATATTTTTTTCTAATGTAGCAAAAAGAGGTTAAAATTAGGTCAGCATTAGCTAAGATGCACCAGTTAACCATGCCCTTTCTCTAATCTAGCACACATCTTTTCCTATGGTATACCTGTGTGAGGGCCATCCTACAACTGGAAACCAGGTTTGAATGTGGAAAGCAAGGCACAAATGCAACAAACCTGAGTTTATAGCAGGAAAAAAATTGTGAATAGGAGTTAGTTAATGTGGTTAGGTTTAGTTAATTGCAAACACACATTTTTAACCACATAAATCCAACTCCTTTTCCCATTCTAAGAAACCTGGAAATTGCTATTTAGGCATTATTCCCCGTAAGAGTGTATGTTTACTGTACAATTGCAAAATTCCTGGCTATGTAGTTATAAAAATTGGAGTTGTGTAGCCTCAAGGTCACAACATTCTTTTATTTTGCTATCCACATATAAAAAATATGAAGGGAAATAAGTTTTTCAGGGCTTGTTATACCATTTTCCTCAGACCCAGAGCTGCCCTTCTTCAGAGAGTTGTCTTCCAACCTAGATGATTTTGTGATTCTCTTTTTGGATTTAACCGTACTGGCCCTATTGGTTTTACTAGGTACTTGAAGTAACTGTGAGCAAATCACATCAATTCTGGAGAAATCTTTCAAACTAACAGAACTGATGAGTACTTTTTGAATAAATGTCAAATCATTACTAATCAATTCAAGACTAACATAACATTATCAAATACCACTGAAGAGACTGAATTTACTTTAGAAAAGCACAATTACTTGATGACTATGTGGACTCAAGGGGAAACTGGGATATTGTGTTTGGCTCTGTCTATAACCACACAGCAAATCACTGACAAGTTTCTAGGGTCTTTGGAACAGTGATTTTATTTTTCTTTGTGGTTTTAGAGACATAGTATAAGAAGCCTGTGATGCCATTTGAGAACCCAAAGCAATAAAGGAAGAACCCAAAATATACTAATCATACAAAAACATGACAAAGAAGCCATCTAAAAGAAAACGTGGATATGGATTTGGATTTTGTATTAAGTATTGCGGAGCTACAGCTAAGATAATTTCTAATTTTGTAGTTATCAGGTAACAACTTACTGTGTATGTAGAAATTGTGAGGCTTGCCCTTTGTCTTCAGCGATCTCTAGACCTGTTCTGTTCAATAAGATAGATCACTTCAGAGATTTCTTTTTATCTCCTGAAGCTTACTGGAATCAGTGAAGAGGGTATTTTGCCTTAAAACACCTAGAAAAGGGAATTGGGAGCATGCATAATTTCTTGCTTGATGCAAAAAGCTAGAGACTTTCCCAGCCTGTGTGTGGAAAAAGCTGCTGAGGAAATCTCTGCCCGACCATTCAGTCCTGCCTCGGTGCAATCTGGCTAGAGGATACGTGGGGCAAGGGACTGCTGGAGAGAGCACACATGATTCAGGACCAGCCAAATGCTCGTGCTTAGGAGCTGCAGACAGATTGAGCACCGTCATGCACAGTAAAAGCGTCATGGAAAGAGAAGGTGCTTTTGCCTTAGGGAGTACTGCAGAGCATGCATGCATGGGATGGGATACCAACTGGGAGGGGAAAACAGTCTACACTTGTGATGTGAGTAGAGTAAAAGGAATTTCTGTGAACTCAGCCATCAGGAAATTAAAAGCGGGTTATATTAAATGTGGCTAAAACTGGACATGGTAGACATTGACATTACTCAGACTAAAGCTGGTATGTCTCTACAGTGTGCTGACACAGTCTTCAATCTATGAGCTGTACTCTCTTTGTGCATTTTATTTTAAAAGTTGGATATTGATTACATGCTTATTCTTTCATTCTTTCTCTCTCTCTTTTTTTTTTTCCCAACTGTTTTATGTTTTTTTTTTGTTTGTTTGTTTGTTTTTTTCTCTCCCACAACATTTCATTTATATATTTTGGACAACTAACCTTCTATATTGTCTGTTTTCTGCCATTCCTATTAGGTGAACCTTTTTCAGGATTTGAAACCCCAACCCTCATCTGCAGATAAGCTAACAATAAGAAAAGGATATTAACATCAAGAAAAGGATACCTGAACAGACTACTGGCCTCATGGAATGGCTCAGACCTCGCATTCTTGGGCTTAGCTGTGGACACAGCCTTTCTAGGAAAGATGCTAACTTAAGATGCCTCCCAAAATCATAGAGTTACATCACTCAAACTCATCTGAGAACAGTATAAGAGAAGACAATGTAATTATCCAGGGAAAATATTAGATTATTCTTTAAGAACATATCATATAATATGATATGAAAAATATGATATGAAAAATATGATATGATATGAAAAAAAAAAAAAAGGGGGCAGTCTTTACCAGCTTGCAAATCAAATCTATATACCAACAAAGTATTAGCCAATTGACGTAAATGTATCTTCATTGTACTGCAGCGGGTAATCTCACTCCACGTGCTGGTCAGGGTGACCCAGCTACAACCCTTCCTTACTACAAGGATTTTGCTCTTTATTTGACAAGCCAAGGAGAACCTGAAATTGTCAGAGCAGCATTTCAGAAAAGAGACTCACAGCCTCCCAAATGCTGGTGCCACAAACACTCCCTCCATTACCTCTTTCTATAAAGAAAAAATGTTGTGCTATGCTTAGAAATATCCTCTCATTTTGGAAGAGAAGTAGAGCTTTTGGACCACTCAGCCCATCAGGACTAGTAGAAAGGGAAACTCCAGGAGCCTTTTGTGTAAATAGCTTTCCATGGGTCTGAAAACAGATCATTTAGAAGTGACGTCAAATTACAGCACTTTATTTTGGTAGGACACTTTTCCGGTCATTTGGGTAAAGATAGGCCATGCTTTTGTAAAGCAGGGTAGGACTGACAATACAGCAGAAGGGGTGTTGCATGCATTGTCTTGTGCAACAATGAGGAATACAGAAAACTCATTGCATAAGCTATTGACATGGCATGTTCCCGATTTTCCTCATGCAGCACACTGCATACACAACAACACGTGGCTCCACCATTTAAACTCGCCTCTGCCCCTCCCATGTATTGTAGCCCAGATTGCCTCTGAGCCACAATTGCTTGCACTGTAAATATTGGCAGTGAGGAAGGCCTTCTTTGAAATGCTGACTTTTAGGCAAGACCTGTGCTTCTAAATGCTGAAGTAACTCAAAAAAAATAGTCCTTGCAGTGACCAAATGCCCTTAGAAAACAATTCGCCAGTGAGCTATGTCTGCACTGAATATTCAATACCAGGGTTTCTATTTCAAGAAGGCTATTTCTATTTCCATATATATAATATAGCCAAGCTATAATCAGAAGAATTATATCCACCCACAGTCCTGTCTATAAATATTAAATACTGCATGAGATAAGCTTTATTAACAACGTCTGCAACTATCTTTTAGCTCACAGGCTGGTTTGAAATTTCTACTACTTCTAAATAGATGTTTCACTACAGTCTCACTGAAATTTAGAAAGTTTCTCATTTCACACTTGCATCACAAAATGGACCTTTCATGCCAGGCAGTTAATCCTGATTGATAGCAACATTAAGTGAAAACAGGTTTTGGTTCTGTATTTAAATTAAAACTAACATGCTACAGAGAGAGACATACACGTATGAACTTACCCAAAACCAGAAAAGTAGCACTCTTGTTTTGCTGGTATTTCTGTTAACCAGTATTCTGCTCACCAGTATTATGCTGAACTTATATTATTTGATGCTTTAGGAAAAAAAAAAAAAAAAAAAAAAAAAAAACAGGATCCTTTGACATATTATCTCTAGAATCCTTTATATAAACTAAACATAGGCTTGAGTAGCTGCCTGCTGTTAAATCACTGCATGTGCCCCCAAAGGCCTACCTATGCATTCCTCCCCTAAATGTAGACCTCTTGAACATGGTGAAATCACTGAATTATATCAGCCTGAGAATCGGAATCCTTAAGGATGGAGCTTCAATGGATGCTATTGTCAGGAAAGCACCTGAAGAAGGCAGGTGAATTCTGAAGACTGGTATACATAAGACCTTATATATAATTCATATCCAGGTTACAAATGTAAGGAGGTAAGCAACAAATAAACTTACCTTGAGGAATTCTCACTGAGCATATTTGGGTTGCCATAAGGTACAATATATTTTTCCCAGTCACCACCATGCCACGGCACATTCACTGGTGCAGAGGCTGATTTCCCCAGCACCCTCCCTTCTGAGGCCAGCAAAGATTTCTTAACTCTCCCTTCCAAATATTTCTGAGGCTTTCCATCTTGTCACAAGACAGTAATACCTTTCTCTCTTTCTGCTAACATACCTTGAGACCAATCCTGCTGCTTATCTTTATTTCCAGAAGATATGGGTTAGCTGGGTATGGCAACGGAAGAAGAAAGGAGGTCTTCCAAAGACGTTGTACTAATCCAGGAGAAGCTGGGCTGGGATGATGCACACAGTTGCCTCACCACAGTGTCACTGGACAGCCGCAGTCACAAGACAAGGTAATGTTTTTCTCTTTAGAAAGGGTTGTGGTCACCTTCCTCACCCTGCTCCTGTAGCCAACATATAATTAGAAACAAGAACAACTCTCTTTGAATTAACAAGGAAGAGATTGGATGAACTGGTCAGCAAAGAGGGGTGGATGAAATATGGATTATCAGGAGAACATCACTGGCCTGATTCAAAGCCTACAGATATTAATGAGGTTTTCTACTGGCTCCAACAGGTTTTCCCATTTTTTTTTTATGTCATTTGCAAACATGGGCAGTAACGACTGGGCTTTTTACACAACCTTTCATTTCATCCCCTTGTCCTCCTTAATGTGAAATTAAGCATGTTGTAATCATACCTCTAGTCCCTTTTATTGGTGCACCCAGGAATAATCTGTAACTGCATCAACTTTTACAGGAACCTACTGTTTAATGTCCCCTAAGGGCCAACATGAAGGAAAGGTCTCTGATGTGCTTTAAATACCCTGTATCTTACATTAGGTGATTGACTAACCTTTGGAAACTTTTTATTTCTCTATCTTCTCCTAGTTTGTCAGCTCTCCTCACACTCCAATCTCAGTGCAGGGGAGGGGTATAAGTTATGACATAATTAACCTGAAACAACACTCCCTTTCTTCAGGTGAGTCATCTGCAGTTATCCAGAAAATGTACAGCATGAAAATTACCTCCGGTTCAGGGTATTAAGAATACAAAGTAGCCACTTAGAGTTACTTCAGAAAAATAAATATGGAACACTTCTAATTTATAAGTAACGAAAACTAATTTCCTACCATTCACGGTAAGTGGCTAGAATAACCAGATTACACAGCCTCCCATGCATTCCCAACCAGGCCTGTGAGTGGGGTGGTGCACTGCCGTGTTGCTTGAGGGACAGCCCAGAAAGCAAACGGTGATGCACTGAGCTGTGCCCAGCTTCCCCTCTGCCCCGTGGCTCGCTCTCCAAGGGCATTGCCCGCAGCAGCCAGTGTCTGGCACGGCGCTCATTGCCCAGCCTGCTGGCATGACGCTGCTTTCCACAAGAGCAGGCAGCAAGCCAAAGCCCCACCTCATCTCCACCTTCTTCTCCCTCAACAGAGAGGGACAAGAGTGAAAAACAAGAGTCCTGCATGGGCTGAGGTTTCCACACAGTGCACGTATGACAGAAATGCCTTACTAGTCACCTAGGGTCTAGAATAGAGACCCCGATCTTTATTAAGTAAACATCTATCCATAGTAATTTAAAGGAAGACATTAGATTAATTTTTATACTGAGTCATAACCTGATGAATTATTAAAGAAACCCACTGATTTATTTACATTTTTCTTTCTTTTAACAGAACACGACAAATGAGAGTGTAAATCCTCCTGTAACATGTTAGATTAATACCTGTCATAATGATGGAAGTGCTTTCACAGCACTGGTTGGTGTTTTAAATCTAGTTGTCACAAAAGTCACACTGACTTCAATGAGCACAAATGAACCCAAACGTGCAGATCTTTGTAAACTTTCAGTCAAACTATATTTTGAAAACTGTCTGCTGTTTTTTTTGAACTTCCAAGAGAAAATGAAGAACAAGAGAGTGACATTTCCACTGTTCATATCTCCTTTGCTTATGACATGCCACACAGTCCCAGGATTTATGAAGCAGGGGCCTGCCAAGTAAGACCCTGTATGTATTATGCACAAGCAGTAACAAGCTGTGGGCCACACAGCAACCTTTGCAGCCCAAGCCATGGCTTCTGTGGAGATTCTTAGGGTGTTTGGTGTAAGCAACACCCTGCTTGTCCTCATTACTGTACATGCAGGAGACAGTCATTCTCCTGCTGAGGGAATGGGGACCTTTGAGACAGGGAAGGCGTGTTTGCATGAAATCACTGGCAGCGAGTTTGCATGCAGCTGCTTCCTGGAAATGGTGAATTTTAAAGCAGGGATTTAGCACTCTCAAGGTGGTCCTGCCCTAATGTAGCAGTGAGCAAGCTCCGACTCATAAACATTGTTCTGTGCCACCATAGCCTGGCACAACAATTTTCTTCTTGTGCAAGGAGGTGTGAGCTGAATCTGGGCTCCCATGGCAGGCAGTCATGGGAGACCTGGGGCCACCCTTGCTGTGCATGGGGAGCAGCAGTGGCTTCTTCTCAGGTGCACTCCCTGATCCTCCTCCAGCAGAAACACAGCTTACTGGAAGTAAGAGAAGCAGGTCTGGGGTGCAGAGAGTGCTTTGCTTGGCAGCTGCATCACTTTCAGCCTGCAGAGCTCCCAGACGCTGTAATGCACCAGAGCAGTGTGTCTCTATGTTATTGCTACACACGCTTTTCTTCTTGTTGCACGCCAGCCATTATAGCAAAAATATAGGGATTTTCCAAACTGAAGGTTTTGATGCACTCCCCTACAGCTCCCGCAGCTCTGAAACCCTTCTTTATCGGGTTGCCCAATCCTAGCTGAATCGCTGCCAAGCTGCCAGCCTATGTTAAGCAATAGGTCAGCCTCCAGTGCACGGGCCTCCCGGAGCAGGTACAGCTTCCCTATTCCCCATTAGTCTCAGACCATAGCAAAGTAACTGGACAGCTCATGCAACTGAAGGTGTAGCATTTTTAATCATTTGAAACAAGTCTTACGAGGAGCGGCTGAGGGAGCTGGGACTGTTTAGCCTGGAGAAGAGGAGGCTCAGGGGTGACCTTATTGCACTCTACAGGTACCTGAAGGGAGTCTGTAGCAAGGTGGGGGTTGGTCTATTCTCCCACGTGCCTGGTGACAGGACGAGGGGGAATGGGCTAAAGTTGCGCCAGGGGAGGTTTAGGTTGGATATTAGGAAGAGCTTCTTTACTGAACGGGTTGTTAGTCACTGGAATAGGCTGCCCAGGGAAGTGGTTGAGTCACCATCCCTGGAAGTCTTTAAAAGACGTTTAGATGGAGAGCTTAGGGATATGGTTTAGTGGAAAATTTGCTAGCGTTAGGTAGGAGGTTGGACTCGGTGATCTTGGAGGTCTCTTCCAACCTAGACTATTCTGTGATTCTGTGATTCTATGAAAAAGAAGGACATTCACAAGAGTGTCAAGTGTTTTGAATTTACTTTCAAAAGAGTTTCATATGTCACAAGTGTCTAGTTTTTTTCAGTTTAACAAATTACATGTGGTTCATTTATGCATTGCATTTACATCTACAAACTTGTCTAATACAGATGTTGAAAGCTAAATTTGTTACCCTCTTGCTTTTTGAGTACCTCATTCCTTCCCAAAAAGTAAAGGCTAATAACGACTCTACCTGGAATTTCTAAATGTATTTATTATAGACCATAAAAACATATCTTTATGCATATATATGTTTTATTTTATGATTCTCTCTCTCTCTATATAGGTTTTGTTGTTGTTTGGTTGTTTGTGGCTTCTTAAGTGCCTGAGTATAAGTGCATATTTGGATATCTATGTTAGTGTGCCCAAGTTAGATCATTGCATATATTGTTGGCAAAAGAGCATAGAGTCCTTCAGCTGAGTCAAGAAATTAGATAGGAATTTTCCCTTTGTTTGAATTGGAAGAACAGAATGAAATCAGAGGTTTTGCAGTGCTCTGGTAAGCAAGGACAAAACAGGCTGTGGAAAACCCAGAGAAGGAAATTTCAATGAATATGCTATCTTCAACGGTCTTATGACAATGTGTAACAAGAAAACAGCCAATGGAAGTCCTACTAGCATTTCAGTTATTGGGTTAAGGCTTGTAAAGGAGTAGTGATTGAGAAAGTGAAGAAAGGAATCAGCAGAAAAACAAAACAAACAATTTTTCCCCAAGGCCTTATTGCAAAATTAGGCTATAAAATGTTTGTATCCAGCACCACTACTGGGAGGCCTCCATCACTGGGCCCTGGGGACATGGAGCCAAGAGTCCCCACGTGCAGCTCTAGCAGTAGGATAAACTTAATTTCTGACATGGCAAGGTGAGCTGGGTATCTCTGCCTCCTGGAGAAGAGAGCAAGCTGGTTTTATTTTAATTATGATTTGCAATCCCCAGCTATGTTCTAAGCAAAGCCAAAGAGTTCTAACTTTTTACTGCAACTGGGAACCAAATGCGTGGGCATGAAGAGGGTGCTTCAGGGAGGTGGGTGATGAAAGATGCTGCAAACACCATCGTAAAAGCAAGGCTGCAGCAGAGTGCTGAAAGGATGCCATGGGTAGCTTTCTTTCTGGAACGTCCAGTTTTAATGGCAGAGAGATTGAAAAGGAAATCAAAGGATTTTGAATTCCTGAGCTCATGGCTGCTTTGAGAAGCCAAAGAAGGGGCTGCCAAGCACCTAGACAGCAAGGCTTAATTCAGTCCCTTTGAATCCTGAACCTGATGTCTCAGCCTCAAAATCAAAGAGATCCCCCACACACATTGAACCCTGAGGGGAGGGAAGCCCCAGCAGAGAAGCGCTCTTTTGCCATTCAGTGGGGCAAGGGGGAGGCAAACAGAGAGCACCAACAGACGTGCCCTAAATATTTTTTTTGTTGTACACTGTGTTAAAAGGCTTGAGAGGCATTGCTGAGAAACAGAGTTGCAAACTGGAGAAAAGTTTGCAGCTATAATAACAGTATTTATTGTTTCATAATTTGCTTGTAGCTTTGTGAAATATATCTGGGTAAATGGCTGTCCTAGTCCAAGGCAAGGACAGCCTCTGGCAGCCTGAGCAAGGTTAGCAGTTCTGCTCAGCGAGCAGGGAGGTCACAAGGTTTTGTGCTACAGACCGTACAAGCTTAGGTGGCAAAAAAAAAAAAACAATTTCCATGTCTTCTTAAAGGTCTTTCCCCCATTCCCCATTCGATTCAGTTCAACTACTGGCTATCTTAGGACAGGAGCAGCTGGTAGAGGTCCAGGGGCCCGGGAGAGCTCAAGGCACAGCCAGCAGGGAGGTGAGCAGCTGAAAGGGAATTTCATTGCTTGAAACTGATGTTTATCACCCAGCAAAACTCAGCGTTCACAACTGATGGGGAAAGGAACAGCCTAGAAATTGCTTCCATACCGGAAAAGACTGTGAGCTGTTGCAGCTGAAGAATAGCTGTAGCATTCAGTTACTATTACTCTGTTTATCTACCCAGTCAGATTGGTGAGTTTTTTGTTCCCCCTTCTCAGAGAAAATAAACAAACAAAAACCCTCAAGCAAACCACAAAGTAAAAGCTTTGTTAGCTATTTGATTCATATCTGCCATTGGGAAAAATTACCTAATTCAGTGTAATTTTCCCAGTTGCCCAGGTGTGGCCTAAGTCACTGTTTCAGGGGCAACTCCCTTAGATTTGAACTCAGACCCTGCTATGGCCAGTCACGTCCTGGCAGAAGGGTTGCATCTGAACAACATGAACACTGTTTCAAGTAAATGACTGCATTTCTTTTTCTAGAGGATCCCTGCTACCACTGGTTGTAGGACGGAGGCTAGTCTGAGGATACACTGACTGCATAGTCTATCATCTCATTAGTTGGAAAAGGAAGCAAACACGGAGATTCTAGGGAGAAAAAAGGGCAATGTTGTATTAAAGTAATTAAATGCCATCCCAGGCTCCAACAGACTACTTGGCTCTGAGCAATTACGAATAATGTTGGGTACATGGGATGAAACTTAATTTAGGCTGCAGTTTCATAGTCACTTCAAGCTAATCTAAGTTGGCACCATATAAAAGAAACAGTCTCGCCTGCCTGCCTCGCCTGTCCCCAGCAACACTGCTCCCTCTTTTTTTTTTTTTTTTTTATTTTTATTTTTTTTATCCTGCTGCTACTCCATTCCCTCTTTCCCCAGCCCCCGGACACACAGAGCTGCTTTATCTGTCTCTGCATGGCATGAAGTGGGAGAGGAGGCTTGCCCATGCGTGGACAGAAAAAAGCTGCTCCCTGCTGTGTACACTTAGAGCCATCCTGTGCCCTGTCCTGCCCTTAACAGGACAGGTTATAGCTGTCCTGTTAAGAACACGAAAAGAAATAAACAAATAAAACCAACCCAACCAGAAACAACAGAGTAGGGGTTTGGTAATGCAGAGAGGTTTCCGGATTTGGTTTGGGGTGGGGATGGCAGGTACTGCAGTGACAATTTCAAGTACTAGTGGAAATGTAGCCGAACACCCCAAGTACGGTAAAACTGCAGAGCAGCGGAAGCACCAGGATTTGAAGCTGCCTGCAATCAGTACTAATTTTGGTATTTGCTAGCTTAACATTGCTTTGTATTAATGTTGTGTAACATATTCACTTCTAGAGGTCACAGCTCATCAGCCCTCATCCACTCGTCAATTGTCAAAGTATGAGCAAGAAAATTCTACCTATTTCAGCTGGGGGTGGGAGGTTTTCTTTCTAGTATTAAACAACAACAACAACAACACAACAAAAAAAAGCACAACGATGTTTGGCATGTTAGGATACTGACACACTTCCACCACTGTGGAAGGGGAGTTTATCTTTGGATACTATGATGGGACATTGACCTCAATCGATGTTTTGGAGTCATTGATCCCATGTCAGGAAGCCCAAGTTGAACTCAGCAAACACAAGCAAAGTATGCGCCCATGAGTATACACCTTATTCTACCTCTCCTGCATTTTATATTTATTTTCATGGGAGCAATCTCAGTGTCATAACTGAGCATCTATGCTTGTTTTTAGGTAAACACACAAGACAAAATATGATTAAAGTGCAGTAGCATTATTTAAGATACTTAAAATACAAGTAAAGGCTTGGTAATCAAAAAGCCTCCTATGATAATTTCTAAGGTCACATGCTCATTTTGCAGGAGGTAGGCTTTGTTGTGCTCTGGAAAAGTAAAGCAACTGTAAGGCAAGTGTTACTTGGGTGTAAATTTTAGTAAGATCTGCTCTTTACTGCCAGAGATATGCAAAGGGGTTCCATTTAAACGAGCACTGTTTACAAATATCTTCTCAGTAGTGGCACTCCATTGTTAAACATTAATTCTTAGGAATGTGTATGTTGTGCAACCTTTTTACATACTACTCGGATCTGTTAGCAATTTGTAAGGACACTTTTGGTAATTTAGGAATAAAGCATAGGTTTGGAAAAAAGTTTCCTACACAAAATATAGGAAAGTACACATTAAAGAGTAAACTTTTTTTAATTATTTTTTTTATTTTTAATTTTCCCTAGTAGTAAAGGTTCCCAGAAGTCTGTGTTACAAGCATTTAACTATTATGCTAGTATTGAAGAAGGGGAGCAAAAAAGACATTGACAACTTGTCCCCTCTTGTATATTTGCATTCTGCCAGCAGAGGCGAACAGGTAAAAAAGAGGTAAAAGCAAGCTGGCAAAAAGGCTAGGGAAATAATGTAAAATTTGGGATCATTTCTAGGGAGGCAAGCAAGCAAGAGTACTATTTTTAATGTAAGCTTCCTGTTGAAAGCATCATAGGTGAGAGGTCTCTGCTCCGCCTGTTGGTGGAGAGGAAGAAAAAATTCTCCATAGAGAATTAAATAGAGTGAACACCCACATTTGCCAGCATCTCTCAGGGAGTGTGCAGCAATAGTTGTGTATGAGCTGACTTTTCTTTGTATTTTTGGAGAAGAGGAAGTGAATCAGAAACCCCCAGAGAGATTCCAGAAAAAAAAAAAAAAAAAAAAAAAAAGTAAAAAAAACCGGAGGAGTTATCTTCTTACCAGCAGGCAACCCTGCCTGACCTACCGTTATGACTTCAGGGGAATACATGGACAAATGCACCTCACTGTCCAAACCCCACATAGAGGTTTTTGCTTGCTTGTTTGTGCTGCTTTTTGTTTTGTTTTGTTTTGTTTTGTTTTTTTGGGGGGGGAGGATGAGGGGGTGGGGCGGGGCGGATTTTATGGTTTAGCCCCAGTCTGTTACTTCAGAGCACTTCGATAATTGGCTGTGAAGTGCGCCCACCAGGTTGGGGTGGGATAGCAGTGGTATCACGTCCTCTAACAATGGAAAGGACTTCATTTCACGTTATTTTACAGGGTGTTGTGTGTTTTGCTTACCACAGGTTGATGGCCATGAATAAAAACGTCCAATGTGCAGATTATTTGGCAGTTTATTAGTGTTATCCTGGATTGATCTGCTCGGTATCTGGAGGCTTCTAGGAAAAGCAGCCAGTAGTTATATGTCAAGAGGCATTACATATGACATCAGTCCTTCCCTGTGAAAGGTTTGTTTTGGTGATTAGCTGAGATATTGGGGATTCACTTAAATCTTGTCTGTGGGAAAGCACATCACTGACCATGAGAAAAGCACACACACATTGCACAGATGGCAACATGTGTTAAAATGCTTGTGTAAGGAGATTCGGACTGACCCTAGCAGGCAGAGAGAGCTAGAATATGCACTTACAGCAAGTATCTCATTCAGTGAAGCACGATGTGCGCTGCAGAAAGTTCAATGCGGTGTCCAGGTGTCAGAGCTGGTCCGTATTTTTAGACTCTATAACCTCAGAGTTTGCCTGTACAACTGTGCTATTTCCTTAGCTGTTTTGAAAGCCTGATCCTTGTTGGGGACATTTTTCAAAATGCCCATGGTAGGAAGAAATTGCCCACCTACATCTGACGCCAGGAAAAATTCCTACAGGAGCTGTCGTGACTCAAGAAGAAACGTGCTCTGCCAAACTGGAACGAGTTCTAAGGGAGCAGGGCTTAAGATCAATCCATTACATAAACCTCAGATAAGGGAGTGGCAAGAAACTTTCCTGCCACCAACCAAGAAAAACAGTTAAGGGAAAACAAAGCAGCCACTGCATCTGCTCTTAACAATCTACTCCATCTCAGTAATGCAAGGGCCCCAAAGGGCCTAGTGGTAAATACAGAAGAAATCGAAACCAGAGATTACGCGGCTGCACTGAGCCATAATGTCATTTCTTCTAACATCTCCAGGCACAGACAGCAGCTGCCGTTAAGTAGATAGCCTTAGGAAATAGCTTCTTAATGCAAGAAAGCAGGAGAAAAGTCATTTTCTGTCCTCACATTCTTTTTGCAGTAGTTGTTGCTGAAGTTACAAAACTGCTATGAAATGTAAAAATAAAAGACGCTCTTGTGTAGACTTCTAAATGAGAGAAGTTAAGAAGCGTATCTTGATGCCAAACAAGGTCCTGCATACGTTTCCATGAACTGATGGTGTCTTTGTGCATCAAACCACCAAAGACACAGGGAGAACATATTATGCACAAGAGAAATGAACGCCAACCTCTCTCCACTAATACTGTGGTACTTTTTCTTCATGTAAGAAGACGTGTCTTTCCAATTGTTTATCACTATCACTAAAGGGTTCGGACACTAAAAAAATGCAAAACTTCCTCATAATTTTCAGTTAGCTACCGTATAACTTAAAAAACAAATCCTTTAAAAAGCTGTGGAGAGGAACTGCAGTTAAGTTACAGTAGAAGAGTATAAGTCTCTCACACATCCTAGAAATAATTAATCTGGTGATGTCTTCATTCTGTCTTTGCATTTCCCTGACAGCCCAGTTCAGGCCAGGACAACAGACAGGGCTTAGGCTGACGCAGAGGAGTTCTCCAGCTAAGGTGCCCTAAGTCAGATCTGAACCAAAAACAAAACAAAACAAAAAAACAACTACAAAACAAACAAACAAAACCCACAAACAACAAAAAAAAACACCACCACAAACAAAGACCTAAGCAAACAAACAAAAAATCCCAAACATAGTTAAAAAAAAAAAAAAAAAAGTAAAATTTTGTAGGAACAACCAGATTAGCTCAGACTAAAGATCCACCTAGCCCACTGTCCTGCCCTCTGCCAGAGGCCACCATCAGTTAGCATCTGGGGAAAATAATAAGATTGGGGTAAAAGTAAATTGGTAATTTCAGGTGCCTCAGTAAATGAGTAAATGTTCAGCGACATAAATAAGCTAATGCTTAATTTGTGTTTAATTGAAGTCTACGGCCTTTATAGATGCCTTTTTTTTTTTTTTTTTTTGAAATAAATAATAAGGGAGAGAGGAGGAAGTTTAGCAACACCATAATTAACTACTTAGGGTAAATCCTCCCATCAGATTCATGAGACAGATTTCAGATAAGCAGCTCAAATGAAGGATTATCTTGCCAGCAATGCGGAAATGTTGATCAGCTTGATATTTCCATTCTGCAGACAAGAGTTCACGCTGGCTGTTCACTGTTTTCTGCAAGGAGGTAAATCTCCACAAAGGTAGCAGGTCTGATCCAGAAGGGATTTTATTTTTAAAACCCTGGCATGTGACAATCTTGTACTTGTTGGTTTTCAGGCAGAAATGAGATCTGAACATAAACGATGCTCAGCTACCCCATTTGAGCAGGGCTACTAGACAGACAAATGCCCTGGTGATATATGGTGGATGGGATGGAGCGTACTGCATATGTGCTAATATTGTCTTAATGCAAATGTTAGCATTTGTGAGTATTACTGAGAATTCAATCATTCTGGAAACATTAAAAAAAAATAATCTCCTGTGACTGATACAACTCTCTCAGGATATCCCTGATGTCATTTAAAGACAAGTGGAACACACCTAGCCATTACCATTTAAATTTCAAGTAAAAATGTCCTTTACATCATCAGGAATCCACTGGAAAAAAAAAAAAAAAAAGTATACAAAAGTTAAACTGGAGCCTTCTGATATGAATAGCAGTGTTGCACATACCAGTCTTGGCTGGTGTCTGGGCAAATAATCTGACTGAACAAGAAGATACTTCCATTCCCAGTGGAAAGGAAGCCCATTTTGTGGCATCTTGTGCCTAGCTCTTACCCTGCCTTCTTTTTACCGAGCCATTTTCAGCCCAGAGGAGAGGCTGCTCTGTTGTAGTCAATTGCCATCAGCAGAATATTTCAGTATTTCTGACTGTTTTTCTTTGCAACCATAACCCCTGATATGGACAATATCATTGGCATAGCAGGTAGCCTGTCAAAGGATCAAAAACATGGTCAACGGTCTGAAAACACTTTCCAGACTGCCTGCAAGAACGTGGTCTTCCAGGTGTTAGACATGCACATCTGATGTTGATCTCTGTTAGGAAGGCAAGCATATGAAAATAAGTTGTTCTGTGCAGCTGGGCCTGGACAATACAGCCAGAAAGTACTGAAGTCAGGCTTTGATCAGAAGAGGGAATATTTGCAAGACCTTCTTGCACTTCAGGTCTGATTAATTAATTCATTGCAAACCAGACATTACAAGGGAACTGGAAGCTAACAGTATCTGCAAGGCAGGTGATGCAAGTGCCTTTCCTGCCAGATTCTATAAAGTATTTGCACAAACCCAAAGAGGGAGGGCTATCATTTTGTCACACTGACATCTCACAAATAACAGAAGTTTAACGTAATTTTTCCTCTTGCTGCCAACGTGGCAGTTGAGAATATGGGTTGGATACTGTTTTTCTCTTGTATCAACTGCATCAAGCTCTTCAAGCTCCAGTAGCAAGACTGGATGGCTTCTGTCTCATTCAGAAGTGGTAGAGATGTCTTTAACAAAATCCTAATTTCAATGTCAACAGTTTGCTGCATAGGGTTCATGGATCTCTTTCCCTATACAGTAAAAATAAATAAATGCACACTTTAGTTATTTTTGTTTTTAAGAAGCAAGAGAAGATCCAGAAGCCTCTAGGAAACAAACAAACAAAACAGTAACAAAAACAAAAACCATACACCAAAAAAACAAACAAACATCAGATAATACAAGAGTTGCTATTACTGTACCAGTCTCTTCAGATTTCATCACTTGAATACAGACTGCATATTTGACCAGAGTAGATACAAGAAATTCTGTATGTCCAGGGAAATGTTTTTCATTCCCATCGTTTGACTTATGAAATAGGTTAGACATTTTGCCCACATGCAAAATATCATATTGCCCATCTGGACAAAAGAAAAGGTATTGTAGTCAGTCATGCCCCACAGTTTCCCCATGTGAAATTATTATTAGGTGTTCATATTATTATTATTAGGTGCCCACAAGAAAGGTAGACAGCAAAGTGTTTTAACTGTCATTTCTTCAAAGAGGAGGCTGTTCACTTAAAGTTCATCTCGTTAGCTGCACTTTAGTGTTTTGCAGTGGTAGAATGAATCTTATACAACAGAAAAAAAGAGTGTTTTAAACTTGGAACCTAGCCCTGTCCCAGCCTTAGTCATATGAAATCCCCCCCATAAAACCCCAAACAAAAATAATTTTTCTTGAATGCATGCCTAAGCAGATAAGCCTCACAGTGAGATTTCCAACAAGCACTCAGGAGACTTAGGTATCAAATTCCCACCGACTGAAATAATAATAATAATAATAATTTTCCCTCGAAGAGCACTGAGATAAGATCATGTGCAGACATCGCATCACACTCGGCTCATGTCTGTGCATTTAGCTCTAAAGTGCTGGTATTGTCTCTGAAGATGTTCAACCGTGGGCTCCCAGGCATATGAGCTGAGTCTGACGGCCACACTCTCTTGGAGATTGCCATTTCTCACTCCAGAAACCAGCACTTAAGGTACAACAGCTGAGCCCAAGAACACCAATAGGGCAGCTCACCAGTGAGTCACGAGGATGCCCACACTGCCCACACAAAATCATTTAAAGCTCTCCAAAGCAAACGCAGTGCTATCATCTCCACACAGGCAGCTGCTGCCTTTCAGGAAGAAAAAGCTCCACGTGTTCAGAGAACAAGATAGCTATCATATTTTTATTTTTATATTTTGCTAGCTCTGTCTTCAGAGAAGTCCGTTTCAAATGTCTCTGAAAACAGTATTGCATGGCATTAAGGAGACCAATATTGGTAAAAACAATGAAATGACATACAAAACATAAATAAATACAGGAGCTGTCTGTACCGTACACACAGAAACAATGATCACTTGTATGCTCCCAGGCATACAAGCACTTACTGAATGTGGAAGCCAAATGAACAGGTAAATTGTTGATCAGCCCTCCGGCAGCAGAGTCACTACGTGGGATCATTTGCATTACCACCCTTAACCTCTTTATCAGTAATCACCTTGTTGATAACATGCACGCTCATAGGTGCCCAGCTTCCTTCACTGGATGATAAGAAAAACAGTACCATCTCAAGCATCCTTTCATCTTTCCTCTTGCAGTCACGCATATGTAGCCATTGAAAAGTGGAGGCAGCTGTGCACGGAAGGCTTGAGTCCCAAAGGCACCCTCTGGATATCGCCCTCACAATGCCACCAGGAGGTGGCCCCGACTGCAGCAGTGAATTGCAGCCCTGTGACACAAAAGACAACAGCCTAAAAGGATTTTTGGGAAGCATGCAATAGCAGAATGTAGCCCAGAATATTGCTTTCAGGCAAGAGTTATTCCTTAAAGAAAATGCTTTGCTCACAGGAGTAGTTCTCATTTGAGGTTCACTACAGCTATAAAATTCTGTTTTCATCTTTCTACACTAACCACTACTCTTTCAGGCAGCCTGCAAGACTTAGATTTATATCAGCAACACCACTGGATACAATCCTGTTCTACCTCGACTCCTCCTACAGATAGCCCTGAAGCTGTAAAGAAAAAACAGTTTTCAGAATGCTTATATATAAGGTAACATTTATAGTGGACATTGAAAACTGTTTCAAACACTGTAGGCTGTATCTTGCTTGAAATTTACTAGACTGTACTAGATGCTTGCCAAAAGTCTTATTTTCCACAGCTACAAGCATATGAGAGAGGAGGGAGAAGCAAAGAGAAGAGCAATGCTCTCAGTGACCTTGCCCTGTAAAATTGCCTGTGGCTTGGCCATGACTGCAGAGTTCCTATTCAGTCACATTGGTGTTTTCAGTAAATCTAGTTCAGGTTGATTTTGTGAAATAATCTGTACTTTCCACAGAAAAAAAAAAAGAAAAAGAAAAAGAAAAAAAAGAAAGTACCTGTAAAGTAGAAGGGCTCTGCAAGTAAGTCAACTTACTGTCAGGTAGCTGCTGGTTATCTCCATTATTCAATAGCAGATGGAGCTTTCACAGACCTAGATACTTCTTACGCACTGATTAATACTCTCAGCTCTTACTGAAATTAGTGGTATTATGGGATTGTTACCTTCAGGCATTTAACTTAGATAACCAAGTTCATCCTCTCTTGCTTTAGACATTGACTCCCGGAGAGAGAATTCAGTTCAGAGCACTCCAAGTTTCTTGATTTGGAGAGAAAGCTGAATCCCACTTTCTTTCTATGTTAGGAATAAAGGGAGCTGTCATTCTCATACACGAGCACATGTACATTAGACAGGATGGAAATCTGCATCAGGATGTCCTTGTAGTTGATACAAAATAAACAGTAATAAATAAAATTTAGTCCAGCTAATACCAACATAGAAAAGGAATACCAGAAAGAAGTCACTTGCCTAGAAAACAGTGAGTCTTCTCTAGTGTCCTTGTCCAATCATATGTCATATGACCAGGAAGACAGTCAAGGTGCAAAATAAACAAAGGCCAAAGGATTTTCTTAGGGCATAAAAAAGGGAAGAAAAATCAAGACTACAATAAAATCATTCTTTACCTCAGCTTCTCACCTTTCTATTCATTTCACTCTTTGCAGTTACATTGTAATTTTCTTTGGCAGAAGATAGTCTCTGTCAGCTTTGCAAATAAATCAAATTTATAGACATGAAAACCATATTTTAAAAGGCTTGAAAATAATTGAAAACTTTTGTTAACACCAGTTTGCTAATGAATTCTCCAAGTTCCAATGCAAGGATGTCTATCAGAAGTGATGGTATAAAAAAGGGTATCATAAGATAAATTTGTACCTCTCCACAAAGTGATTAGGTTACTACTGGATGTTAGGATCCACATAACATCAGACCTCTCCCTCTGGGTGCATGTTCAAACAGTATGGAAAATTAAACCTCTGTGCAGGAACTATTGAGAAAATAAACAAATGGGAAAAAAATAAAAATAAACTTAAATAGAACAGATTTCTAATGCAAAGACTCAGGTAGAGCTTCTGTCCAAAAGATATTCACTAACAATATCTCAAATGCACGTTTAGGGAAATGGCTCCAAAACCCAAAAACCTTTCTGCTATTTCAAGCTGTGTTTTGTGAAGTTTAAGTGCTATACAGATATCTATTGGGCTTATTGTTACCCTTACAATGGAAGTGCACTGATTCTCTGTCTGCTGTCAGAACACAATATATAGAAGATGGACACCCATCCTGCAGCTATCTTGGAACCTCAATTCTAAGGAATGTGGGGTAAATAATGTACATGCTACATGTTAATGCTGTTCAGATTTTAACTAGTTAACATGAGATGAGATGGATGGTTCCAGTTGCATATCATTCTGATGAACTGTGACACTTCAGATCAAAAGTTAAAGGACATTAAGGAGCACTATTGCCCATTGCTTTGGACTCTAGTGAAGACGTAGGAAAAGTCGACTCTAGGCCCTGTTCTGCCTGAATCAAATGTACTTATTCACTCCTGATTCACTGGAGAATTTTTTTTTGACATGATTTTTTGTCCCGTCTTTTATGGCAGATTTTGTTCATATGCTTTATTATACAATCAAGTTCTTTCCAGTTTATTTTTTGTCAAACCAGAACCTTTCCACAAAATGTGTTTCCTAGTTAACATTTTTTTCCAGCAGCAGCAGCAGTAGCAAATGATTTCCAAACAGTTCAAGGAAAAACAGTGTGGATAATATTGTTCTTCCCTGTAACACAGTTAACATAGCTAATGTAATTTATGTAATAGATGAAATCAGCATAGTACATCTTGCTTAAGTTATTTGTGACTAAACACTGTATACAAAAATATATGAAGTCAAACCCAGGGTGGAATTTTCTAATAGCTCTATGATACAGCATCCCCCCCCCTT
>NC_048894.1:86922949-87029534 GCF_011077185.1 Oxyura jamaicensis
CTTCTCTCCTCTCCTCTCCTCTCCTCTGAAATTCAGACCCCGTTTCTGTCAACCCTGGTTGTATGGACAGGATCTCAATGACTGGGGATGTCAGTGGACCAGGTGCCAAATATATTTTTCCCCTCATTTGATAAGAAAAATATGGGGTTACATATTAAAAGCATCACCCTACTCTATGAATAGCTCCATTGTCCTCAAGAACCTCACTGAGCAAGTTTCTATCCAGAGTAAATGCAGTATATGTCTTGAAGATTTTTTTCCTTCAGGAAAATATTTAAACCGCTGATTCCTATTAGTCATCAGTATGAACAGAAAGCAGGACCTAGCCAAAAAAAGAGAAAACCCAAGTTTCCTGACCATCTTCAGGGTCAATAAAAATTTGATACTGACTGCTGTCAAAGACAAAAAAACACCACCCCTTGGACTCAAATATCTCCATTAAAGCTAAATTATTTAAAATTCTGCTATAGGTTTTAATGATGAAGCTCTTGATCAGCTATGCAGAAATGTCTCTGTCTGGTGCATTCAGGTTCATTTTTTAAGAAGTCAAATACTTCACTGTTTCTAAGTAATACTGTTTGCTTACTGTAGTCTGTGGGAGCTTTGCTACTCCTTTTTAGTTTCACACCAAAAGATGAAACTAAATAATCCGTAGAGTTACTAACACTGCCAGTTTACTAATGACAACATGAACACGTTCTCTCCCCTTCTCGCAGCAAGAGAAAAATTCAGAAGTAACATGCAGGAAAGAATAATTTTTCCCATTTTCATAGCAAGTCAACTCAAAAGCAAGGAAGGCTTTATCTGGATCATGCCTGTGATTTTTTTTTTTTCCTTCCGCTGATGAGAATGTCACCCATATTCTTCCCCATTACCATCAGCAAAGCATACTTGCATTAGACATTCATACAGATAACCCCAGATATGCTGCACCAAACATTGCAGAACTAGACATGTATGAAATGACTCTCTTTTATTTTCACAAGAACAGTAATAAACTTGGTTTCCCTAAGCCAGGTTCTTAACACTGATTTCATTCTTCCTTCCCTCTCCTTGATAAGAGTGCAAATTAAAGTATACATACCAGGACACACCATCCTCTTACATGGCAAGGTTGCAGTTTCCTGTACAGGAATTGTATTTGCAAGTCAAAGCCTTTCAGAGAAGGATGCAACAGTTTGAAATTTCAAAGGAAAAAGCCTTGATACCACTGTATGTGTGAGAATACTTCTCCACCCTTGCAGGATTAAATAAGAATTCTCTGCAGGATATTAGGGAGTTGGCCTTGGCTTGAGCCTCAGGAGCAACCTGTGGTTTGGAGGACTCTGTGCCAGTCAGCTGAGAAAGAAACTGCCAGGAATTCAGCAACGTGGAGCTTGTCCATCAGTGTGTCCACACAGTTCAGAGAAGAGATTATTATTCAAGGCTCAAAGTCTATTAAAATTAGTCTGCAATTAATCAACAGGTGAAACTGAGGCCTTGTTTCCTTGGAGGAGAAACAATGTCACTGCTCGATTCTGCTAAACTACTCTACTGCTAAAATGGATGCATCTTAGTTAAGAAGGCAATGTGCACTGTTTGAGACCACGTAAGAAAGCAAAGCAAAACAAGGGCAAACAGCAGCACTTGCAAGGCACTCTCCCTACCCTCCCCTGCCCTCCCCTTCTTTCCCTTTCCCTCCCCTCCATAAACATAGTTAACAGTATAACATACTTAACAGTGCCTTTAGAGGGTCTGTTATAATAATCATAAGCAAAAATGACATTTGATGAAAACTATTTTTTTAAAGAATAAGTAGGATGGCTGGAAAAAACATTTTTCTCTTTTAAAGGGAAGTGATTAAGCTCTTTCTGTGAGAAAGGGAAAGTATGCTTATAAAAAATACACTAATCCAAAGTCAACTCTGCAAGATTAAATGATTCAGTTTAGATATCTTGTTGCCACAAATTCTTATTTTATTTCTCATACAAGTTGCTACTCTTAAATCTTTTTATTATTATTATTATTATTTAATATATATATATAATTCTGTAACATGTTTTGATTTAGCTGGGGTTTGTTCCAAGGAATGGTATCATCTCAACTCATGACATCAGGTTATCAGGTATATGAAATGCACAGCCGATGTGCAAATATACTTAGCAATCATCCAGGCAAATATTTAAGATGAGGCTCTGCTTTGCCCCTGCTTGTACAGAAACACTGTCCTCACATCCCAGCTTCACGGCAAGCCAAAGGAAGGTGACCAAGCCTCAGTACTGCTCATGGGTGTGTGTAAATGTTCTCCTTGGCCTTTGGTTCAATCACCAAATCATGAGCTGGACATGTGTCCTCCTGTACCACTCCCATTCAGCACCAGGGTTGATCAATCAGATATCACTGAAGGGGCGATGTGTGGTCTGCATTTCTGCTGACAGGAGGAAAAGGAAGACACAGGAGAGCATAGAAAGTCTGTATGGAGATGAAAAACTTCCCAATTGCCATCACTAGCTGTAGCACTGGATTGTCTGATGCAGAAAGACCAGGGTTTAACTGGTTTATGGCACTATTTTTTGCACTTGCAGGAGCAAAAGAGCTTGCTACTGTTAGTGGCAGAAACACTAACCAAAAGAACATCTTGCTCACCTTTAAATACACTTTAGTCAGTCCCTGAGCGGCATGTGCAGAAAAAGAAGGGGAAAATGAATGCAGCGTTCAGCTGTATAAGTACCTCACAGGCTGTGGCCAGCTCACAAAAAAACTTTTGTCTGCATGGGCTGTTTGAAGATGACACATGCTGGTGGCCCCAAATATTGCTACAGCGATGCCACTTGCGCTCTGGGACCGGGCTCTGATTGCTAATGCAAAATAACATGGATGTTATACCAGTCCTCCCACTCTTGTGCCAGCTCTGCAGCTGTACTGAGACGAGCAAAGTGCTACAGACCTTCCTCAGCCAAAGGTTTGGGTTTTACTTAACTATATGGAATGTGTGCATTAGGTCAGATTGTGAGCAAGATGCCACAGCCAATAAAAAGCTGTCCGGGGCTTTGAACACTGAAGGGCATGCAGATGACTCACTGAAACTCTGTCAAAACACAAGACATCTGCTTAAAGATGTTTCCTGCCAGTCCTTTTGCATGGTTGGAAATAACAGGCCAGAGATCCTCTCCTGCTTCACCAGCCCTGGCAATGGTGGGCTGGAAAAATGCTGTAAGCCATGCTTCCCCTCTGAACGATGGCAGCTGCTGCTCAGCTCCGGGCAGCAAAAGGAACAAGGGAGAGTGTCAGCACGGGAGCAGCTCATGCTAAGCACCCCCCCTCCCCCCCTCCCCCAGCTTCCTAGGGGCTATCAAGTGATAAGAAGCCATTTCCATTGCTGTCCCCTGCCCCCAGAGCTTGTGGCAGAAGGTCATGGCTCTTTAGGAGGTCCTCCATGCTTCCAGCTCAGTTCTCAACTTATGGAACCACACGTCACATTGGGACATGGCAGCTTAACACACAGCAATAGCTGCAGTGATCCCAACAACACTGTGGTGCCAAACTACAATTATGAAGGCAACAGATAATCTTCTCCAACAAGAGGCTAGAAAAAGAAACATTTTCCAAATGAAAATAATAGCAGTTTGCCAAAGCTTTTGATAAGATTTGGTGCTCAAGATGCAGCCCTCATGACACAACCTGACTTCAAAGCAAGCATTGGTGTGTGAGATACATAGACATGCACCTCTAAGCAAGCATGCGATGAACAGCAAAGCACTGTCACTGGCTTGCCTGTAACAGCTCTACCTTAAAAACGCATGCCATTGTATTTTTTCCCTCCTCCTGAAGGGTCCGGCCTAATTGTGCTGCTCTGAGAAGACAGCATTTCAACTACAAATGAACTCTTATAACTATTTCATGTTAAAAATAAACTTTAAAGCAAAGCAACAGATGCTGCCATGGAACATACCGTGGAGCTTTCATGAGATGCATGCATCTGTCCAGATAGAAAAGTGACTGCTTCAAACAAACTAATGGCTTTTCAGTGCTGAGAAAAAAAAGGTAAAATGGCAAAATACAGCAGAAGGCATTGGAAAAAAGTTAAAAAGGTATGTACTGGAATTATGTGACTCAGATAAAGTTTTGGATCAAAGCTTGAATCACAAGTAAAAACAGATTGAAACTGTCAGAGCTGCAAACAACTATTTGTTCAAAAAGCAGAAAGAAGGGAACTACTTATCATGAAAATGCAAAGGTTTAGAGGCAAAGATCCATCTCATTTTATGCTAATTTATTTCTACCTGCAAGCTTGGAGAACATGACAATTTTCTTGAAATTTTAGCTTTACAGAAGCTCTAAATAGATGCTGATGCCTAGTGAAACACTAGGGAATGAAAAATTTTGCTGAATTCAAGTTCTTTGTTTAGTTGTTCTACTTCTTATTACTGATTTATAGACAAATGTGTGCCAAACAGCTCCTCTGTTCATATTTTTAAATATTCAGCTTCCTGTCTTGTCATCTTAATAAGCATGGGCGGTCTTGGAAATATTAATGTATCTAGAGAGAACATAGACATTTCACAAGTAAATCTTCAAATGCTTTACAAGTCACCCCTACTAACACGTTACCAGGGTTTTAGGACAGGTTTGTGGAACAGTACAGGTATTGAGAATTACATCAGTTTTACCAAAGAAGAAAGTGACCCAACAAAAATAGGTTAGTCAACCCAGGCCACACAAAAATACTAGTTAAAATGTGATCAAGCATCATGGATTCTTAGCTTTTTCTTCTTTTTGGACCAACACCACATTTAGTTGCTATATAATAGTTGAGCATCCCAAATCAGAGCATATCCAGCTATTTAGTCATTGATGTAGAAGATGAAGTACTGGAACATTTACTGCGTGTGCCCACCATGAGTTTCTTCATAAGGCAAATGGAATAGAATGGACCTATATTTTGTTTTATCATCTCAGGTCATACTGTTTCCAGTGGGAGATAAAGACACCTTCTAGACCTGAAGGAAGATCTTTCAACCTTACAAAACAATCTGAGGGCTCATGCTTGCCAACAGAGCAGCCCCAGCACACAACTGTGAAGCAGGCAATGTTTGTTTCTCGAACACTAGTGGCAGATAAATGGAAAATTTTGCAATTTTAAGAGTTTCGTATTGAGAATAAAATATCTTATTTCCTGCAATTGAAGTAGAACTGCAGATGTAACATACAAACTTTTAGAAGGATGGAAATGGAAAGAAGAAAGTCTGAACACTCTGCTGCTCTGCCCTTTTTATTATTAATCCTGCAATTGTTCTTATACTTCTCTTATGCATTAGGCAGACATGGTTTACACTGCACCAAGTCTGACTACCTACAATATCCATATTTATGTACTCCTGAAAAGCGGTCCCCAGTACTGCTTTTCTGAGCAGGTTTCCTGAGCCAGCAGCTCTAAATAAAGATAATTGATCTTTAATTAGTGTTTAATTTAGTCTAACATCTAAACCATTGTGAGGTTTGTAAGCTTGCCAATAATTGATCCTAAATACTTTTGCTTGCCAAAATCTGATTCAGCGCTCTGTGCTCTTCCCTAAACATCAACATCTGAAAACAAACAATAATTTACTTTTTTTTGGTGTCGCTTTAATTGTTATGGTCACTAACTTTTACTGTTAGCAGAGGAGGAAAACTCAAGAACTCAGGTTCTATAGCCAATAATATGTTTTATTATTTATTTATTTTTGACGGTATGCACATATAAAACATTTTTTTTTTATCAGTTGTAACTGTTTGTTTCTTATTGAAGATGATCACTTTTGCAAAGCTTGCTATATTATGGGGTATTGATAGCTACTTTACAAGCAAGCAGTAAAATGCTAAAAGCACTTGACATTAAGTTTCTTCTGCCTCAGCCATATTAAAAAAGTTGAATCCACTCAAACACTTCACCATTTCTATTTAACGTTTAAAAATGAAAGCTCTTCACCTCCGCTGTAAATCAGGAATGTCTGAAAGAGACACCTCCAGCTCTCAAGAAACTTTTTTTTTTTTTTTTTTTTTTTTTTAATTTGTAACCAGTCACAAGTGCGGAGAAAAACCACTCTTGTCTCTTTGGTATGCTCTTATGTAATTTGACACGGGGCATAAGTAAATCAGCTGGTTGGCTGTGCCCGAATAAGACACTGAAATAGTAGCTTCACTCATTATATAACATCTTCCAGCCTTCTCTTTATAATTCAATACCTAGCCACAACAAGAGATAAATCTTTAATGGCACTACACAATTTGGGTAGGGTAAATCATTTACCAAGATGGAATTTATTTCATCAGAAGTCTGTTATGCCTGGAGTTTGAGGATAGCTTTTCATATCGAGTTTTTAATGCCAACTGTCCTGTTATTCATTGATGTAGTGCTCTAGTAACACAAACATGGAGCAAAATCCTACTGTAGTAGTGCTCAGACTTCTGATCAACTCTCTTCAGGATTGGATTTGTCATAAAAGGTATGCATTTGACCCTGTATATTTATTTTTGGCTTGTTTCTGAGCTCTGTGTCTCAACATGACCAATAAGTCAGGGATGAAAAGATAAAACTTATGGTCACAAAACAGCCATGTAAGACACTAACAGTGCTTCTTTTCCCTTAAGTTTACCAACCATTTTTTTTTGTTGTTTTTTTTTTTTTTTTTTGTTTTGTTTTGTTTTGTTTTTAAACCAAATTCCTTGCCACCAGTAATTGGCAAAGCATTTTTGCCATCAATAGGAAATGTTTGATTCTTTGCTCTTACATGCACATAATAATTTATTGTTGTGAAGAAAGAAATGGTCCAGCCTTTTTCATCACCATAGTTTTCTCCCCAAAACTTCCTTATAGCTCTGCTAAAATACGATCACCCTTTCGAGAATAGGCACTGCCTAGAAACTGGCTGTTTACTGGATGATTTGTTGAGACTTTCTGCCCAGTCTGCCCATTAGATGACCACAGCATTTGTTTTCAATAGATTCCTTCATGCACAGGCAGGGGCTGTGTATACAAGACGGCTATTGTGTCTCAAGGTAGATATGAATTAATATGCTATGCTGGAGTGTCTGGTAAACCAAACTAAAGCCAGAAAGTTCTCCTTTTTGTGGTTCTCTATATCCAAGTAACAAGCAAAAGTTTTATTTAAAAAGCTTGCAAAAAGATAAATGTACATATAACTATTTTTTCCTATAGGACAGCTCTTATGACAGATGTTCAGCAGAACACTTCCATTTCTCATAGAACCATCAGTATGGATTACAAAGACACATTGTGGTTTGGACTAGAAATAGCCTCTCTGCTTGTGATCTGTTAAGTGCACTTGAAAAGACATCCCTAACATGAGAACAGAGTTCATTCTTTGGCTGAAAGTGTTCCCCACCTAAGAAGCAGCAGAAGTTTCTAAGTCTTTTTTTATTATTGTTTAGACTATATTCTGCCTTCATGTTCACTCACTTCTAAGTGCAACAAGTGGAAAAAAAAAAAAAAAAGAGGTTTTACCAGGTAGCAGAGGTAGCAGTATTGTTAACAAGAGCTATGTCAAGATAGCTAATGCACAGCTCATTCTTTCCAACACATTTTTATCAACAGACTTAAACACTAGTTGACTAATAGGACCAGCTACGTTCAGATAAGAGCACAGCACTTTTGAGATGGGAATACCATTTAGGGATTTTTCCATTCAGCACCACTGTGCTAACGTATAATACATAATCTAAACATAAGAAGTGAACATAGAAGTTCACATTAGTGAACATAGAGCGATTTAGTAAGTGGAGCAATTGTGAAACCCACACTTAAAGATTAGGCTTCCCAGGATTTTTTTCCAATGCACACCTGAGCCAGCACAAGGCAGGCTGTGCTAAGATATGGTGCTTAGTGAAGGAGAACTACACCTGTCTGGAAAAAAGCTGGGAGCAATTGAAAAGCCAAGGCTGGAGGTTTGTCAGCTTGTCACTTAGATCTCAGTCCTCAGATCTCTGGGCTTTTCTCAAAGGTATTTTTATCATGGTGTTCACAACTGCTTTTTTACTTTGTTTATTCAACAGACAATTGCTCACTGTCTACGTTTGACATCAATCCACAATTCCAGGGGATTTCTTGTTGAAGGAAAGGCCATCTCTACTTTTAACCTGCCCAACTGGTTTAAACAAACTTTGTTTGGCTCTTGCAGATCTCAAAAAGGGTCTTTGTTTCCCTGTTATTTCCACCCCCCTCCCCCCCCATTGTACTTCTTGCATTTTATTTTATTTTTTTTCCTGCATGTAAATCATTTAATTACTGAGAACTGTAAATTGATATTATTTCACATAGCTCAAAATTTGTGATTTCCCCCGGCCCTCAGATGCACTCGGTATCCCATTATTCATCAGTGGGATATAGAGAGTCAGAGAAGGAGGGAATGACACTTTAGGTGCCCTGGGATATGCAGCTCTGCAGGCTGTTCAGCAGTTCTCAGGTCAAACTTTTTACAAGTAATTTATATCTCTTTAACGGAAACATTCAAAAACTGTGAATTTGAAAGGGAGAAGAGTTTAATTTTTCATTAAGAAATTAAGATTTTTTTTTCCATTAATGAAAGAAAATACTGTTAGCCACCTTCTGGAGAACTAAAGCCAGGCTCCCCACCCACAGATTTATAGAAAAGAGAAAGAGTTATGAAAATCTATATAAAAGCATGGAAAGTTGAGGATTATTTTTTGAGGTCTAAGGATATTTTACTGGCAGTTTTTGTTCATAATAATTCAGCCAAATGGTCTGCAGATAAAGAATAAGATTATCTTCTAAATTCTTTTAAGGAAGTACATCCTTTCAGCAAATTCAACAATCTGGTATTGAAATTATTTTTCAGGAAAAAACAACAACAACAACAACAACAAAAAACAAGAGGTCTAAAGCAGTATTTAAAGCAAAAAACTAGCTGAAATCTGGACTGCAAAACCACCTTAATTATTTATTTTTTATTGCGTCAAGGCTGTTCCCATGCTGGGAGTGTGAATAGAATGTACTATTCATCTGGGCTCCCATGACTAAAAAGCCCCACTTTACACATAATTGAATTTTTTTCCGAACAGACATTTCTGTCAGCAGTCTCACTGGATGCTACACAGACTCCAGGTAGTTTTGAAGTATAGGTATGCAGACTGTGAAAAAACACTCCTATGTGCACTCTTAATGGAGAAAGATAGATCTCCTCCACCCCCCCCCCCCCAGGTTGGGGAG
The DNA here is from genome assembly GCF_011077185.1 of Oxyura jamaicensis. Lineage (NCBI taxonomy): Eukaryota > Metazoa > Chordata > Aves > Anseriformes > Anatidae > Oxyura > Oxyura jamaicensis. The sequence continues at coordinate 86,932,155 of NC_048894.1, forward strand.
GGGGGTGGAGAGAACAAACCCCAGCTGACTGCACAGGCTATGCAAAAGTGTTGCACACCTGAGCTCCTGTTGCACTATGAATCTATGTAAAACCATATAAAACCCATTATTAGCACACTAGGATCTACAAACAGGTTTTTAGCTTCAGCTGAAGTAGCTTTACTCAGCTGGGGATTTTTTGTTTCCCTCTTGTAACAGCACATGGGGAAAATGGCATTGATTGATTCATGATGTCCATTTATTCAGCAGTGAATTTAAAAACTACGTAGGTAACCTCTTCTCGTGAATTTCTTTTCTCTTTTTTTTTTTTTTTTAACATGTTAAATATTTTTATGCAAATTACACATAATAATTATCCAGCAGATAATTCATCAACCATACTTAATGATATTTAAAATAAGGTATTTTGGAAATGTGTACAAACAGACGTTGATTTTTCTATTCAGATGGTTAACCATCATTTTTTACTCTGTAAATGCTGCATTTCTGAAATCAAGTCTTGCTTTCTGTGAACTCTTTCCAATAACTGGTTAAAAATGAAATGTTCCCGAGCAGATTTGTGCAATTAATACTGCTTGTTTGGGTATTTGGTGAAAGGAATACAAACAGGGCTCAAGTACGAACAAAGTACATTTGTTTAAGTATTCAAATAAATATCTATGGAAATACTTGTTTGTCAGGCTATGGTTCCCAGCATCAATAAATGTTAAAGTCACATCAGAAGGCTTAAGGAAGAAGCATTTCTGCAGCAACACATCCAAGTTCAGGTGTCCAAAGGCAGCACCCTCCTCATGTCTGGATACCCAGAATAGTTTCGTCTTCAAAAGTTAAACTGCATCAAGTATGGGGCAACCCCCCTTCCCAGGGAAAAACAATCAATCAAAAAACAGCACAACAACTCAAACCACAGAGAACTTGTTTTCTGGACCCCTGGAGAGAAGGTCCACTGGCGACAGGGAAGACAGGGGCAGTGACAAGGGAGGGAGGAGTCACCATTTTACTTGCCTGCACAGGCCACTAAGCATCAGCAGCCATGAAGAACTTTTCTGAGTGATATTGAGATCCTACCTCACAAATTTAAAATGTGCTGGTCAACACTGTTTTTTGCTTTAATTAGATCCCTACTAATTTGGCCAATAGAGTAAGTCTTGGAGGGCTGTCAAAGGTAGCATGCGTTTTCTAACCAAGAAGCACATTTGTTATTGTTAGTGCCTCACCTATGTTCATTACCATAATCCTTCTGCACATTTCTTGGCAAGAAATAACAAAAAAATACACAGTGAGACAGCATAATCTACACAGAAGTGTGATGTTTCCCTACAGTATGACTGCTGGTTTATATAAAAACTTTGAATAGACCAGACATAGAAAATAAAAAATAAATTCAAACCACGCTCAAATATTTGAGTTTGTGAAACGCGTGATCCTAATATACAGTATCACAACTTATGTCTCTTCAGAAGCTTTGACAAGAGTCCACAGGAATGCACTGTGATGTCCTCATCTCCTGTGAAGAGCAGCCATGATGACACCCCACAGGTACATGAGTACTAAGAAGATGAACTATTCAGTGGTATCCTGCATAAACAAGTCTGCTTGTCCAGCCTCATAACTCTGCTGAGTAAACCAGATTTTTTGTTTAATGTGGGTGCTATTTCAGTCTCATCATGTCCATGCAGCTTCATGCATGTCTTGCTCTTAGTTTTGCTTTTTATTCCAATCTGGATCACTTCTTTCCTACCGCTGTGCGAACACCCACCTCTCCGGCTCATTCCACACCCTCCTCGCCCATTACGTACATAGACATATCAACAGCAACTAGGGATTTGGTGGATTTATGTATTTACTTAAACATCCAGATGCAGACTTTTTAACATTCCTAGGGAAGTTTTCTCATAATATAGTTTTCCTATGATGGTCTGAAAATGGGATCAAAATCACAACACTTCAAGTAGCAAGTTATCCTTTAAAATCACGACTGGTTTTTAAATTTCAGTTGTTACATTCTCTTTCCTAAAAGTTAGTTTCATGAAAGTTACCCTCATTTTTATGATCTTTTTGCCCTCTTAAATATGAAAGTTGTAATGAAATATGATATTCCCTTGTTATTTCAATGGATACTTACCACTCAGGCTTCAGACAAAGCAAGTTTTTCTAAATAACGAGACTTAATGAGACGACCGTCTGTATTTATGATTGAACTGTCAGTTATTTAAGCATTGTCAGAACAGAAGGTGGTTAACAGTGGACAAAAATAAGGAACTCCATAGTTAAAGCTGAAAAGCTCTTTAGGTTGCAACCTGGAAGCCTGCCCAGATTGCTAACCGTTGACAATGCTGCCTAATTGCTACAGAGCCCTCAAATGTGAAGCTTTTTGATATCTCATGCAGAAACATGTTTCTCTTCACTGAAGTTCAACGGTAATATTAGCGTATTAGCTGACAAAAGCTGACCACCTATATTTTCACTCCTGATCCTTGCAGACAAGTAGGGGGCTGCCTGGGGGGGGGGGGGGGTGGCACACGGGGTGCCAGGGACATGGGGCACCTGACCACGATGGGCTCCCTGGTGCACTCTGCTCCTGCATGCTACAGCCTGAAGTCCAATCTTACCCCAGCTCTGAGGTCCTCCTCAAACATATAGTAAGTTAAATAGACCATAGTCATCTCCCAAAGAGGTGATTTGTGTTTTGGTTTTGTTTTTTGACTGTTTTGAAAGGATATTTGCAAAGGCATCTATTACAGGTCCTTTTCTGTCTCAGTCTATAACATTTTTCGCAACTTGCTTTGCAACAAATATGAGGTGGCACATGAGTTCACATAACCTTTTGTTTTCTCTGTAACTCCAGATATCTGAAGACTTTCAGGGCAACCAATGTGCTTTGACAAGGACGCTGAAAACAACTCTCTGGTCCCTTCCAAAGCTACAACATAATTAAAGTCCTACTTTTAAAGGAAATGAAGCATATAGAACAAAAGAGGAGCAAGTAATATTTTTATTAAGCAAGGTGAATAGAGAACACACTGAAAGCTTTTTCATGTGTTTTATCCCCTATACTTTATATGTTGGCAGTGGAGAGACAATGGAGAAACTGCCATTTCCTTCCTCTTCCTTCCCCTAGGACTGCAGTACCCTCCAACTGTCTGTTTGACAGCATCACCTGATCAGGACATGTGCTTTCAGACTAGAATTATTAAACACCATAAGTTAATCAAATGACAGACTTCACCAAGGACATAAAGCAGTGTTTGTCCCACAAACAATACTCTGCCCCAAGCCTTAGAGAACAGTACAACAAAAGAAAATTACAGCATACAGCAACTTATGACTGGAGTAAGGAAATTTATGAGTGTTAATAAAGCTTGTTAACAAACACCTGCCCAATGTATTATCTACTACTCTGCCTGGACAGCACTCTAGTAAGCTTACATTATGTTTTTCTAAACTAGGAAGGAAAACTATGCTTGTTTTTCCACAGCATATTTAATTTCTTAGGTTGAAAAGAAAAAAAAATCTAGAAAGCAAACCTCATAATGCAAAACTAACCTCCAGGCTGTCAAATGAACCTCAGAGAGCTGTTTCATGGAAGAGGAATAATAAAAAACAGAGAGCCAGTCCTGGGATGTCTTTCACAGAGTGTCTTGTGTGTCATGTGTGTTTTCTACACACAATAATGTACATGCAACAACATCATTCATAACTAACAGAGGTATCTGGGTACCCGAAACTGCGCACCTGTCCTCACAGGGAAGGACAGCTAGAGAAGAGGCAGGTCTAGTTAGCCAGGATGAAACACCAGGCTAACTTGTTTGCTGTGCTTTGTACACAGCACAGGTTTATGATCCAAACACGTCCCAACCTTGCCTGCCCAAGGAGCTCAAAATTTTTCATCTATTTCACTCCAAAACTCACACAAAGACTATGATCTTTCATAAGACTTAGAATAAAGTTTTGCTCTGTATTTTCCTAGGGCTTTAACACTCATTTCTCAGTCTTCCTATCTGCAGAGAAAACCAAGAAAACAAACTATATTTTTGCTTTGCTTTAACAGTAAGAACCAGTGGGCTCACAGTTAAAGAATGGCACAAAAAGTACCTCTCACTTTGTGTTGTGATCATACAATCACACTTACTATTATTTTTAAGCAATAATGAAAATTCTGGCTGTCTGTTGCCCTGGATGACTGCTTGCAATTTAGACATCCCAGATGATGCACTGAATGCTTCCTGGTTTCACAGCTCTTTGTCCTCTTTTGCTCTGTAATCTCAGGGCTGCTTGTCAAGAGAAAATGAAACCCTGAAGCTTGCTAGAAATCCAGTGTTCAGAAAGTCATGAGGTTCCAGCACATCGGCATTTATTTCAGGTGTGGATGACAAGAGAATCTGGACTTGCCAAATAAGTCCAGAGGGGCTTGCAGATTCAACTCAGCAAAATACTTCACAACTAGATTTATTAGAAGTGCTTGGAAGAACTTGAGGCAAATCCTAATGGCGCAGGAGTGGTCTGTTCCCATGTGCCCAAAGATGAGCCAGCGGGGAAGAAGACCAGCCTGGCTGAACAGAGAACTGTGGCTTGAGCTTAGGAGAAAAAAGAGGGTTTATAATCTTTGGAAAAGTGGGCAGGCCACTAGGGAGGACTATAAGGATGTAGCGAGGCTGTGCAGGGACAAAATTAGGAAGGCCAAAGCTCATCTGGAGCTCAATCCGGCTACTGCCGATAAAGATAACAAAAAACGCTTTTATAAATACATCAACACAAAAAGGAGGACAAAGGAGAATCTCCATCCTTTACTGGATGCAGGGGGAAACTTAGTTACAAGAGATGAGGAAAAGGCGGAGGTGCTCAATGCCTTCTTTGCCTCAGTCTTTAGCGGCAATACCGGCTGTTCTCTGGATTCCCAGTACCCTGAGCTGGTGGAAGGGGATGGGGAGCAGGATGTGGCCCTCACCATCCACGAAGAACTGGTTGGTGACCTGCTACGGCACTTGGATGTGCACAAGTCGATGGGGCCGGATGGGATCCACCCAAGGGTACTGAGAGAACTGGCAGAGGAGCTGGCCAAGCCACTATCCATCATTTATCAGCAGTCCTGGCTATCGGGGGAGGTCCCAGCTGACTGGCGGCTAGCGAATGTGACGCCCATCTACAAGAAGGGCCGGAGGGCTGACCCGGGGAACTACAGGCCTGTCAGTTTGACCTCAGTACCAGGGAAGCTCATGGAGCAGATCCTCTTGGGAGTCATCATGCAGCACTTGAAGGGCAAGCAGGCGATCAGGCCCAGTCAGCATGGGTTTATGGAAGGCAGGTCCTGCTTGACGAACCTGATCTCCTTCTATGACAAAGTGTCACGCTGGGTGGACGAGGGAAAGGCTGTGGATGTGGTCTACCTTGACTTCAGCAAGGCTTTTGACACCGTCTCCCACAGCATTCTCCTCAAGAAACTGGCTGCTCTTGGCTTGGACTGGCGCACGCTTCGTTGGGTTAGAAACTGGCTGGATAGCCGGGCCCAGAGAGTTGTGGTAAATGGAGTCAAATCCAGTTGGAGGCCAGTCACTAGTGGCGTCCCCCAGGGCTCGGTGCTGGGGCCGGTCCTCTTTAACATCTTCATCAATGATCTGGACGAGGGCATTGAGTGCACCCTCAGTAAGTTTGCAGATGACACCAAGTTAGGTGCATGTGTCGATCTGCTCGAGGGTAGGAAGGCTCTGCAGGAGGATCTGGATAGGCTGCACCGATGGGCTGAGGTCAACTGCATGAAGTTTAACAAGGCCAAGTGCCGGGTCCTGCACCTGGGGCGTAATAACCCCAAGCAGAGCTACAGGCTGGGAGATGAGTGGTTGGAGAGCTGCCAGGCGGAGAAGGACGTGGGAGTGATAGTGGACAGTGGGCTGAATATGAGCCAGCAGTGTGCTCAGGTGGCCAAGAAGGCCAACGGCATCCTGGCTTGTATCAGAAATAGTGTGACCAGCAGGGCTAGGGAGGTGATCGTCCCCCTGTACTCGGCTCTGGTGAGGCCGCACCTCGAGTACTGTGTTCAGTTTTGGGCCCCTCGCTACAAGAAGGACATCGAGGTGCTTGAGCGGGTCCAAAGAAGGGCGACGAAGCTGGTGAGGGGCCTGGAGAACAAGTCCTACGAGGAGCGGCTGAATGAGCTGGGCTTATTCAGCCTGGAGAAGAGGAGGCTCAGGGGCGACCTTATCGCTCTCTACAGATACCTTAAAAGAGGCTGTAGAGAGGTGGGGGTTGGCCTGTTCTCCCACGTGCCTGGTGACAGGACAAGGGGGAATGGGCTAAAGTTGCGCCAGGGGAGTTTTAGGTTAGATGTTAGGAAGAGCTTCTTTACTGAAAGGGTTGTGAGGCATTGGAACAGGCTGCCCAGGGAGGTGGTGGAGTCACCATCCCTGGAAGTTTTCAAAAGACGTTTAGATGTAGAGCTTAGGGATATGGTTTAGTGGGGACTGTTAGTGTTAGGTTAGAGGTTGGACTCGATGATCTTGAGGTCTCTTCCAACCTAGAAATTCTGTGTAATCTGTGTAATCTGTGTAACTTGGAAAAGAATTACCTCATCGGAGAAATACACCATTTTCAGATAAAGTTGTATAAGAAGTTCAGACAAGCTCTTAGTGGGTGCAGTTGGCAAGACTCCTCTCTCTGGGATGGTAAAAGGCCTTTCCCTAAATGCATTTTAAGTGTTTTAGAAGAGTTTTTATCTTATTTTTATGACACTTTGTTAACAAGAAAGCCATATGGGCAGAAAATCAGAGTGCCTTCATTACATGGTTACTCCAAGGACCACTTCCAGAAATAATATGCCAAAATACTGAGACTTGGACAAATTTCTTATTACAGTCTAAGCCTGAGACTCCACAACAACACAAATAAATAAATGTATATAGTGTAAAAAAAATAATAAAAATCACTTGCTCTGATCTGAAATAAAGATTGGCCTTGAACACGTGTGCACCACAGACAGCTTATACCAATTCAGAAATTAGCTTAGTCCTAAATTTTAATTATAGACATTTAGTTATCTGGACATCAATTACTTAGGCACACACACAATCCTAGGAAGGCTGAATGGGAGTGTCAAGCCCAAAGGCAGCAGAAGATGGCTAGCAACAAACAATGGCAACCAATCCCCAGCATTACATCTTCCCTTCAGTGAGAAGCAACAAATTCGTGCATATTTAAGTGATGCAGGTGCCATTCCAGTTGGGAAACTAAAGAGGATAGATCCTACGCTGATAGAGGAGATGATGCACATAGAACTTTGAAGAGTTTTCCTGTGAAGTGCTACAGAAGTGCTGGAAGGAACGTTGTGCCCTGGGTGCACTTGCAAAGAAAGAAATGGGATAACACCTTCAATGAGAATGAATTTTTTTCCCTTCACTACATGGTATCACTTTAAAAAAGGAAACCTAGCTGAACAATTACGTGCTTTGTTTACATGTCAGCCTGAAACAGCTTATTTTAAAAAGTCAGTTTTCTCCCTCATATTTGTCCTATCAATCATTTATCTCATGGCTTTTCTCACACATTCCCAAGCTGAGCTCACCCATTTTTGCAAGGGCCTTTGACATAAATTCTGGATCTGGTTGATCTCTTGGATGATATTCAGGCTGAGAAAAAGCATAGTAAGAATTTAGCCTTTAACCTTCAGCTTCCAGACTGCTAGGAAAAACAAAGACATCTTTTCACAGGACAACAAAGTGATCAATACTGCACCATCATGCTCTGGATTTCTGGAAGAGATGCATTTACAAGTTTTGCTTTATGAAAGAAATTCATTTTCACAGATTCTTACTTGCTGTTAAGGACCACTGGGAATGAATGTGCATGTAAAGTGGTGTAGCTTGCGCTTGCCAGTGCTTCAGCTGCAACACCAAGCTTGGGCAGCATTTTGATCCTTCCCTTCCAGACAAGTTCTGCAGAACTACAGCAACCACATCAGGTCCTTCCCCAATACAAAATTGCCTGCAGAAACATTCCCACACCTTCTGTTTTTCAGGTTTTGTCACTCTTTACCTTGGGGTCAGTTTGGACCAAAGCCTAGAATATTGGAGAAATCTGAGCACATCTGTGTAGAAGAGTCTAATCTGACTTTGTTCAGTCCATCATCTATAGTAGGCAGTCGTACCATTAAGAAAAAAAAATCTTTAAAAAAGTTTTCACAAATGAACTAGATGGTTTAGAAATGCAGGAGTTATCTCTCAGAAGAAATACTGAAGTATTTTTGTTCTGAAGTAAGTGGCTCTGAGATTATTCTTTCCTTTTGCTATTTTTTGGTCTACAGATGTAAATTTGCCATATGGCCAACCTGTACTACCTTTCTTTTTACTTTATTTGCATAGCACCTAAAAGAGGTGAGAGCAGAGTTAATTTTGGTCAGTCATTCCCTCTTGACAGGTGCTAATCAGGACACTGATCCTGAGGATTTCTGATGATATGATTTTGTGATGCTCTAAACCTCCTCATATCTGCCATTCTTGTCATCATTGTCATTTAAAACAAAAATTTCACACACACTCAAAAACAAACAAACAACAAAAAAAAACACACACCCCAACAAACAAACAAACAAACAAAAGAAAACAGCCATTATAATTTTTTAAAAATCACTACAAGAAAGCACCTTTGACTGAGGTGTCCAGGTATATTCTGTAATAAAAGTTAATGAAGTTTGGTCAAACCAAGCCTGATCTAATAGTCTGATAATGAATACCTAAAGTGACAAACCTGAAGGACAGAAAATTATTAACTGATTTTTTTTTTTTTTTTCCTGGAGACTGGTAAATCTCGTTAGGTTTTATAACTCACTTCTAAGTTAAATTAGAAAATTATGTTATATTATAGAATTTTAAATTAAATTAGTAGACCTTTAAATAGAAGAAAGAAAATGGAAGAAAAACATTTCATATCCCTCATATGCATATTTCCCAGTTTCGGAAAGTACAACTCCAGAATGAATCACTAGCAGACTGGACTACATTCTTCAAGTCACAGCTAGTTTCAGTCACTGTAATCTAAATCTTGATGAACAACTGGACTGTTCCCATGCCAACTGACAGCCAGGGTCTATGATGTTTGTCTGTCCCAATTTTTTAATGCCCCAAAAAAGAATAGATGGTAAAATAGATTGCAGATGCAGTCAGGCTACACTATTTCAAGATTATCCTGGTCATTTCCACTGACAGTAGGGAACATACTGACTGCAGTAATGGCATTAAAAAGGGATTAAAAATAATTAAGGAATTTCAGTGTCGTGCCAGAAGAGGCAAATAAGGTGACATGAAAATACTAGCTCCTTAGAGTATATAAAAATCAAGGTAATTTTTGAAACATCTATCACTATCCCAAATTTATTGCTCAGAACATACTTCCACCCACCTCCACTCTTCCCTCCCCCCCCCCCTTTTTTTTTTTTTTTTTTGTTAGGTACTGAATAAGGGAAGTTTAATTTTAAACAGCAGTTGGATATTTGGGAGGTTCTTATACAGTGACTGAAAAATACCAAAATACACTGAAACTCATGGAAGAAAGTTAATGCCTTAGTGTACAGTGTTCACAACAAGACTTAGTTGTTTATTTATTTATTTATTTATTTGGAGGGGGGGAAGTGTGGGGATGGGTGAGACAGTACCATTTTCTTGATAGGATTTTTTTTTTTTTTTTTTTTAAGGATTTTTAGTTATGACCACAGTTATGACAAGGTTTCTTAGTGGGCTCCAATCAGAAACAGAACCATCCCAAAATACCTGTCAAGGCAGTTGGGTCAAATGCAAAAATAGGTTTGACACTTAACTACATTAGTTGTGGCAGGATTTAAACCTATTCCTTCTGCATTTCTGCGAGTGCCTTAACGACCAGAATAATTAGCTATTTTTAAGCATGAGAAATGAAGCAGAAGAGTAGAAGCCGACATACTGTTGGAACAAAACCCATGACCTGACCTACATTGTAATACCTCACATTTTTAGCTGGATGCCATTATTTCAGTCGTGATATTTTAGCCAAGACAGCAACTACAAAGTGATTTGTTATGATTTTCACACATTAATGATGGCTGTAACATTATGGAGAGCATTGAAGAAAGTCACTTGCCCCACATCTTATTTTCTTAGTCAGTCAAAAAGGACTTATCTCATAGGACATCAATTCAATCAGGATTTAAAAAGATTGGAGGACTAGGACTTAAAAGCCTCTGAGAGAAAAGCTTCAGTAGACAAGAATGTTACAGCAAGACAAATGAAAAGACATCATTGACAATGTCACTAATTATTTGAGTCAAGCTTCACATAATCAAGAATTGTCAAAACCCCTCAAAACTAATAATAGAAAAAGACTTTCTACTAGCAGTTTCAGCTCTGCAAATCAGCGATTTGCCTCAATAGTCATTCCTTAACTTCAGTTTATTTCTTTGTTGCAGAATGTCAATACCATCCCAAGCTGTGGAGGTATTTCACACACACTCCACCATCCCCAATCCAAGCCCAAATGGAAATTTAATTAGCTGCTTCATACCTGCACTCCTGAGGAAAAGAAACAAAACAAACAAACAAAACATTTGAGAAGACAGATACTGAACCTCAGCACTAATCCTGGGCCTCAGCACATCTGAGTTCCTAGCACAGAATGCTCAAAAGCAACTACCACAACCCTGCAGACTGTGAGCGGCTGCTGCTCTTTTTCTCCTCTTTGATCAAGTTTTGCCCAGGTGTTCAGAGCCTAAACCACTAGACCATTTACAGATGATAATCTTTCCTCAGAATTCACATTGCAAGAGCAAAACAAGTTGATTCAGTTTTCTGAAACAGTTCTTCCAAGACTAGTCTTAACCAAACATCTGAATCCCTTTTTCCCTCCAAGCCATGAGGACTTGGGACGCTTTAGTATATGGGTCCTGTCAAAGCTCTTCTTAGCATCAGAACTGGTCATTTCACCTGTAACCTCTCCATTGTTTAGCTTACTTCTCTGTGTCTGTTCTGGCTTAAATTGGAGCTTCTTGCAGGCCAGCTTCCAAATGAAAACTACCCTAACAAAAGCTGAGTTGCTATCTTAAGGCAAATAGTGAGTGTTAAGTAGCACTGGAAGCAAATATTTGGAGCTATGATGTCTGTTCTGATCCAGGGTCATCACCTGACCAGTGTACACGTCACAGGCCTAATGGAAACAGGATATGGACATCACTGTAAAGCATTAGCTTCAGACTGGGGGTCGAAGGGGACTCTGTATTTACTCTTTATTGTGAAAAGGAAAAGGCCAGGCACATCTCACAGTGCATGTATATGCAGCAGACATGCAGAATGCTAGCCTCTGGGTGGGAGGAAGTATCTATGTCCTGTTGGAAAAGGATGCCTGTTTATTTTGTATTAGAACTAATTAACTGCAAATCACTTGTCAGAAGAGAAACATTTTTTTCTTGTGTCAGACATTCCTGTACGAGGGGCCAGGCAGGCACAGCTGTTGAGCAGGGCCATAGGCTGCTCATGGGTGTAGGGTGGTCTCTGCATTGAGCCCAAGGAAGAGGTGGGGTGGTACAGCTGGGCATGGTTGTGCCTCACCAGTGGAACAATATTGCATGAAATTCACTGGGTAAATGACCATTTCATTTATATACCAAGGGGAAACACAACCTAGGAAAATGACAACATGGAAAATAAAATCTGTGCTTGACTTCCTGATGGGTCCTGTGATAATGACATGCTCTTATTTCTCTGATGGTCACAAAAGCTCTGAGGTAACCAAAGCCTTACAGTTCCCAAATCAAGCACCTCCCTAAGATCTGAAAACATAAGTTAACCTAAAAATGAAAAAGTTCAGCTGTGTTGAACTGGAATGCCAACATTCCTATTCCTGCAGAATGACAAGATGTTTCCCCAAATAGGACTCAACACATCTGAATGTCAGATGTTACTGGAAGCTGAATTCATCCCAGATGTGGACAGGTACACTAAATTTCCTGCAGAAGGCTCAAGAGGAGCCATGCTGTGGTGTCCAGCCATACTATCACATTTAGGCTTGGGTGTTCTGACCTGCTGCACAGGTCATATCCATGCTAATGGATCCATGCTATCCATGCTAATGTCTACTTGAAAGAGAAAACAATCACATTAAATGTTCACATAAAAACCTAAAACATTTTTTATTTTTTTATTTTTCTGTCTGCATATTTATTTTGTGTTCCAGCACTATACCTGGCAGTCTCATGTTTTTCAGATATAATAGCATTGGCTCTGAAATGCCAATAGGTATTCAGAGCAATTAAATAACATTTACAGGTGTGGATCATTATGATAAGCATGAGCTTTGCTTCTGACCAAAAAACCCAGCTGGGTTGGCATGTGCAAAAGCTATTTTAAAAGATGGTTTGAACCTAACTAATTCAAAATCTCATATCATTTATGCTTAAATGACTTAAGAATAAATTAAGAAAATGGTGCTACATCTTTTTTTTTTTTTTAAAAAACAAACAAACAAACAAACACACGTAAGACAGGAAAATGCCACAGAGATGAACATTTTTAAAGCAAAGCTCAAGAAAAGAGCCTGTAAGAACATGAACACAACACCTCCTGTCAGTCCCTCGGCAGAGTTATCTCCTAGTCATTTCCCAAAATGTTATATAACACTTATCAGGATTATCAGGCCTGTCCAACAAGTAATCAGATAGTTCAGAACCACAACAACACCGAATTGTGTCAGATACACCACAACCTAGGACTACCCACAGATTCTTTGAAGGGGAAAAAGATCCTAAAAAACTAGATGTGCAGCACCCTCTAGTGACGTTCGCGTGTCCCCACGCTCGGCTTTACCAAGTGGTGCTACTGGGGAAAAACAAACAAAAACATTAATGCCAGAAGAAGCTTTCCAGAAATGTAAATGTGCAGCAGAAAGAACCAATGAAACGCCAGTCATTTCACTTCAGTGAGAGTAAGAGACCAGGTGCTATATTACAGCTGCAAGAGTGAAAAAATCCAGCTCATCTGTCTGCCCCCACTGCCAAGTCATTCTATGAAGTTTACTGAAAAACTAGGTGAGAATTCAGTGATTTCTCCAATTTCCCTAGAAAGTGAGGTCAAAAACCCCCTGAAAAATAAAGTTCTTACTAAACAGAACATACGGCTTCTCCAAACTCAGAGCTTTTGTCTAAGTTCTACTTTTCAAGTTTTTATTGTATTTTGTATTGTATATTTCTACTACTAACTCATGTATTGCAAAACCCATGTCCTGAAAGCAAAATGTAAATTGAATTAACTCCAACCTAACAATGCAAAGTTCCACACAAAATATTAATACTGTATTGAAAAAAGTTGAGAACTGAACACGATGTTTTAGGATATAAACGGATACCTGAGTGTTCTTCTGGCACTGTCAGTTCACTGTTTTATGATCTAACCTCTCAACTCTTTTTCCCCCCTCCCATTTAAAGATGAAGCTCTGGGAATCATTGCTATGCAAGATCTCAACAGTTTTGGGGGTGCTTTTAGTTAAATAACATCCTTTTCATCTGAAGAAATACTTACAAATGAAAGGAAAATACAGAAGTTTACGATCCAGGGTGTGTAATTTTAGCCATTTTAAGTTCCTTATTACAAGTGAGCCCAAACATATATATATATATATATATATAATTTTGAGTATGATAAGGCATTTTTAAAACAATACTGGCATTCAGCAATATTAGTAAGGGAAGAAGAATATAGATTTAATTCAGAACTTAAAAAACACCTTACTTCATTAGGATATTTAACCTCTAAAGCTTAACTTAGTAAAAAACATGACTTAAGCATGTGATTAATTTTTCAGTATAAAGCAACAAGATACTTAAGGAAAGGAGAATTCATGGACATATGCAAGTGGCCAAGCAGAGGGATATGCAGGTTGTGTTGGACATATGGAGAACTTCTGGCTTTGCTTCTGAGCAAATTTTCCTTTCCACTTTAAATACAAATACATTTTGGTGGCATGCAACCTAGATATCTTAAGAAGCATTTTAAAAACCTGGTCAAACTAGAATTACGATTTTTTGATTGAAGCCAAGGTCAGTGACTGTATAACTTGGACCCATCCAAAACAAAGCCCAGAAAACTTCCCCTTCCCTCCCCAAATACACACAGACAGACAGTTTCTCAAGTAGTCTTACCTATGTCTCCTAGTACCTTGACAGGACAATGCAGGGCTGCATATACATCTACACACACTGTCAATTAATTAATAAAACAAGTTTGCTTTCCAGAGTAATTTGTATAAATCTCAAATGCTTGAATGCATTTCAGTCTGAATAGAGAAAAGCTTCCCACAGTGCTGGTGCTTTCTTGCCTGTGTGTTTCAGATTGCCCCTCCCTTGTGTTCAGCAGATTATGGCTGTCACACTTGCCTCTGTTCATTTATGCTAGCTAATAAGTATGCCCTTCAGTCAGGGTCTAAGAGGTCCCTATGTCAATTGCCAGCAATGAATAAGATAATGCCATTAAATTCCACAAAGTTACATTACTCCTATAAGGAAAGGTATACAAGAAAATTGCAGGAAAACAAGAAAAATGTTTTTTCAACTGAGTCACCACAGAGCTGCACACAGACGTCAGGTCTGCTGACTTCTTACTGAGTTACACTGCTTTGAAGAAAGCTTCAGTGAGATTTTATAGTGGGCAATGTTAAATGACATGCATTCACAAGAGCACAAAGAACATTTAAAACCTTAGAGACACTTTTCAGAAGCAGTTAAATAAAGTATAAGCAAGTAAATAAAGAACAAGGGAGTGCTTTCATAAGAAACTTTCTCATGAGAATTGATATTTCTATTTTCCCTGTTAATTACAGTGAGAAAGCTTTGTGTCCTGTCCTTAAGGGTCAATTCTTTAAGTTGTTTTTTTTTTGCCAGCTGTAAATTTTTGCCAGCTGTAAATTTTTGAAGCAAATCTGAAGTACAGAGATGCACATGAATATAACAGCTTAAATCAGATGATCATCATACAACAGAACAAGCACCTCAAAGACTATTAGGATAGCTGACTATACATATACACCATTACTCAAATCTCATGAACCTTTTCATGGCATTTCAAAGCTGACATTAAGTTATGTGACCAAAACCCACAGAACCGGAGATTATTTCCATTACTCCATTACTGAATTATAATGCTACATAGTTTTATATAACTTGTGCGGTCATTAAATAGATATATTCATACATTACCATAAATCAATGAGCTGATCTCAAGAGTTTAGGAATACTTTAGCATTCAATTTGTAGCTTGGATTGCTGTTCTTTTGTGTTCCCCAGTAGCACATCATTTGTGTCCATGTCCCAGTGGGATCTTAACCTTCTCAGTTTTAGTGTGCTGCTTTGACTTTCTGACCTTCAGTTTTAAATACAAAGTCACTGGCAAGATCTCAACAACACTCACTGCAAAGCTTGAAAGGATTACCTTCAGTCAGTGCTGGAGAGCTCTGCAGGAGTGATCAAAGTTTAATCTGTTCCTAATTAAAATCTGATCTGCTTGACCCTGTGTTTTAAAAATATCAAGCTGTTTATATAAACTCAGTTTTTTTTTTTTTTTTTTTTGCCGGGGCCCCCTTTTTTTTTTAACCCCCATGATTTTATGACACAAATAAAAAGAATACAAAGCATTAGAAAGATGTTCCTTAAGTGGTTCAGGTAGTTATGTTTTAGAATAATTAACACAAGAAATGTCAAAATTTACTTATAGAATGCTAGGAGTGAAAAGAATGAAGAGGTGAATTGGTAAATTAGATGCATGAGGCCATCTTTCACTAGCAAGAGCAAAGTCAATTACAAAACAGCAACAGACTGTATAAAAAAACACTGCCTGTGTGATGTATCCAGTCTGAGATGCTAGGGTTCAGTTAAGCAACAACAGGCCACCAAGGGGACACAGATTCACAGAGGAGATGATGCAGATAAATGGCATTGCTGTTAAGTCTTACTTCACAGTATTTACTAGATAACTAATGTTAGGTAATAGCCACCTGAAATTCAGGCCCGTAAGGTACTTGAGAACAAGGATTCAGCAGTTTGTATAAAATGGTTTATCTGAGCCACCCACTCCCTTTTTATTTTCTTCTCGTTTCTCCATTTTTCCTCCTTTCTATTCAGACAGAACAAAGAGGTCTCCTGGTTTATTTTAATTTCTGTTATCCAACCAAGAGAAAGCAAAAAAGCAAGCAACCAACCGAACAACCAAAACAGCAAAGTAAGCAACCAACCAACCAAAAAATAACAAAACAAACAAAACAACCCAGGTTATTCTTTGAAATAATATTTTGTTTTACATGACAGATTGAGTGTACTGGTTTTAGCTGGGATCAAGTTCATTTTCTTCAAAATAGCTTGTATGGCGCTTTGTTTTGGATTTGTGACCATGACAGTGCTGATAACTCACCAATGTCTTAGTTGCTGCTGAGTAGTTTTTGCTTGGACTCAAGGCCAGTTTTGTGCAAGGGCTAGGGGTACAGAAGCAATTGGGAGGAGACACAACCAGGACAGGTGACCCCAACCGACCAAAGAGATGTGGCCATATACAATATGACACCATGCTCATCAATAGATTTGGGGGAAGAAGGAGTAGGGGGGACATTCAGGGGGCTATTTTTCTTCCCAAGTAACTGTTAAGCATGACAAAACTCTGCTTTCCTGGAAGGGGCTGAACTTCTGCCTGCTGATGAGAGATAGGGAACTTTTGCCTTCCCTATTAAATTGCCTTTATCTCAACACATGAGTTTTCTCAATTTTACCCTTCCATTTCTCTTCCCCATCCCATCTGGAGGGAGTGGGCTAGTGATGTTTAGCTGCCTAACAGGAGTAACAAACAACATTCAGAAAGACTGAAGTTTTACCTCTGAACAACCACGTTTGCAGTCAGACTGTGATGTAGGCCGGATTTTTTAAACTTTTTTTTTTCTTTTATTTATGTATTTTTTTTTTCCTCCCATGAATATCCTGTTTCTGAGAACTCTCTCACACGTTCTCAAGCATGCTGCAACTCATGAGTGTCCATGTTACTGGGGGTTGGGAGTATGTTTCACCCTGTGTGCTGTGATGCATGACCTACAGAAAGCTATATACTAAGGTTAAAAGTTCTCACAGTCAATTGCTGAGCCTCACATATAACTCATTTCCTTTTGTTTTCAACCTACTTAGAGTTACATAGTCCTTTCCTGAGGTCTGTGAATTCACTGTCAGAGGCCATGGGATAACAAAGCTCTTCTTCACCTTCAGGAACAGCACAGAACTCAACAGAAACTCACCTGAGAAGCTTTTTATAGTAAGGTTTAGAGCTTTCATATGAAAGCTGTTCATAGCTAGAGGCCATAGGGCTCCATTTTGTAGCCTCATCTAACAGAAATGGGATGAAATGAAACCATTATTGTTGTGAATAGGGATGTGCACAAGACACAGGAGATAACATGTAACAGATAACATGTAACAGGAGATAACATGTCTTGGGACACCCAGATGGTACAAAGGTATGATGTACATGTAGGAGTTCTTGTTTGGGTTTGAAGACGGGTCAACAGAGTTTTGACTATGGCTAAGACAATAGAAGCATTCACCTGAAGGAACTGGAAAAGATTTTATGGTTCATATGTACTTTCCTTTACCCTAATCTTTTTTTCTCCATCCCTCCGCCCCATTTTGTACATTTTTTCAACTAGAGTTTGAAAAGATAACTGTGGGCATTGTTTATCTTTAATGTTCTGTGAAAAATTTTCTCCTCAGATGTAGTATTTACTCACACTTCACCATGTCTGTATGATTTCCAGGTTATGCTGCTGTAATGCACTGTACTTGAGGTTATGGCTTATTATGACAATGAAAATGTAATCCAAATGCATTGACTCATTTTTTAAACAACCCACCAATGAACTTGCATCAGTGCTTTGTAACTCTTAGTGATTTGTGGTTTCCTCTCAGAAAGATTAGGATGTTGGTCACCTCAGCTAAAGCCAATTGTCCCCATTAATAACATCCACTCAAGGTTGTTTTTAAGCAAAAAACTATCGTTGCTTGCTCTAACCAGCTGAGAAATTACATAGATTTGAAGTAATACTACTTTAAGTGGTAAAGCTAAATAATTCCTTTCCTTATGTGGTAGATGTGTCATTTAGTACACATAGAGAATGTGCAGTTAAGGGTTTGTGTATGTGCATAGACCCCAAACCTCCTGAAGTCTTTGCTTTGCTTGAGGAATGTACTTTTTGAATTGAAAAAGTGATGGTGAATTATCTGACAATTTTATTTTTGCTTTGCTTTTATTTTCAGAAATATATTCTGAAACATATTTGGTATTCCGGTATTCTATTTGATTCATTTTCTTGCAGACATAAATAGGGTAAGCATTGAATGTAGTAGTCGTCCAGTTACCAGAGTAAAGCTTGTATCAATGATGTATGCTGACTTGAGAACAGTATTAATACTGCTAGCACTCATTCTAATTTTACATATATTTGTCATTTTTTAAAATGATATGGCAATTCTTTCTCAAATATTCACATATGAAGAGATGTTATACTGCAGAAAATATGGACAATATTTTATAAATCACAAAGCCTCGGATAAGTAGTCTTGAACTGTTTTCTCTAGCCAGTTGAGTCTTTTCAGTGACAGCTTTGCATATGCTAACTTCAGGAGAGAAGGCATTTCATGAAAATGGTTAAATGCAGCCTGGGTTTAAGTGGCAGAAACAGCGAAGATTAGAGATGGTGTTGTGACTTATTGCAGGACTTATTTGCTGTCTTTGTCACAGCAGAATGAGTCATTTCCAGTAGACAGCTGTGCAGATCAGGATCAGATGTGTGCTGGGTTGGGTTTTGTTAAAATAAACAGATGCAGCTGCATTTTTACCCTACATTTGTGACTGGGTTATTATAGAAAAATGTGAATCAACAATATTCTGAATTATTAGTGTCCACTAAGCTGACATTTCCATGGTTTGATCCCTGGAGAAAATACATTCTCTCCATTCCAAAACAAAGTCGTTGTTGTGGAAATAGGAAAAGCAAGTCACAGGAAACTCCTGAAATGGCAGGAATTGTCTGGTGAAAATAAGTTTGAGAACTAAAAATGATACCGAAGCTGTCTTTTCTAAAACAGCAGGACACATATAAAATGTTTTGAATTCCCTCAAGAGAGACACAATAAGGAATTTTGGTTTGGGGAGATTTTCACATAACTCAAATTAAGGATCTAGCTCTTGGGATATATACTCATGGGGTGACCAGGCTTGAATAGATGTTTTAGGGTTGGAGGGACAGGTTCAATGTATTCAGCAGTTGCCAGATACTTTGGAAGGGCACCAAGTTCTTGCTGTTAGATAATCTAACTCACCATAGATTGCTAGTTATTACTGAGGTGGGAGAAGAAAAGTTGGAAAAGAGAGGTGGAATCAATCACATATATGCATTAAGGCTTTCTCTGAGCTGGTTGTAGACTGAGAGGAGTGAAGAGCAGAACTGATGATTTTCTTGCAAGGGTACAATAACTTCTGTCTTATTACTATGATGGGAGAGCACTTCTGCAAATGGGAAAGAGCTTTCTGCCAAGCCAATCTGCCTTTCTCTACAAACTGTACTGGCACTGCAATCCCCACCTCCTTTGAAGAACTAATACATATGACAGTGCAGCTACGGTTATGGAAATACTTACCTTTCTGCTTAATGCACCGTTTGCTTTTCACTGTTCTGTTTTCTGGAACATCATGTGGCTTATTCCTCCAGAAATCTAGGTCACTGCAGGGAATGGTAACAGCAGTGATGTCTGGCATAAAACAAGTGTCCATAAAAAAAGAGGAAAAACTTCAGTGGGAATAATTGTCTACTTGGAACAACTTAACATTGGATAAAAGACACTATCATAAGTCTCCTAACAACAGGTTTGGCATTGTTTTTGGAACATAAGGAACAGCTGGCACCTCAGTATAAAACAAGCCATATCAGCATCTGTTGTCCAAATCAAATACTCCACTGCATTTTTTTCTAAAGAAGGAAAATAAGAAGAAGTCAGCTATCCTGGGAAAAAAACTCAATTGTGCATGTTTTTATTTTCAGGTTGCTGTTTTGGGAATTCTTAGGAATTTCTAATTAGATGCAATTATTTGCTAATATTGTGGTGAGACTATAGACTATGGGTCATACTTGCTTTACACAAAATTTCCTCTGAAACCGGCATGAGCTGATGTTTTCAGGAATGATGTGGTGCATGCCTATCTTGCACATTTTGCACTGGGCAGTTAATGAACCTCTGAGAAAATGCTGAGATGTGTGACTGTAAGGGATATGGACTTCTTATATTTTCCTGAGATCAGTTAATAAAACTTGTATTAGATCATATAGCCTATGTGCTTAAATAGATATACTGTAGCTCCCACATTCTTAATTTCCATAGAACCTTCTGGTTACCATGAACTGATAGAGAAGCATCTTTGCAAAACAAAGAAAGAGAAGTCTGGCTGGGGATTCCTTTTCTGCAGCTTGTACAAATAATAAGAAAGAACTTTTCTCCAGGTTGGTGTAAAGCTCTGTACAAACATGAATTCAGGCTCAGAACAGACACATATTAAACCATCAGTTGACCAAAATAAAGTGATATAGACCAGAAGTGTAGGAGGGACAGATTACAAATCTTGAAAGTCAATGGCTGTGTTTGTGCTGATCCTGCTCCCATCACTCCAGCAGGATGTGAGTGCATTCATAGAGCTTGGAGCACATGTAATTAACTAGTCCTGCCTGGAGAACAGAGATCCTCTGGGCAAGAGGAGGAGGCCACATCTCTTTTCCTCATCGATCAAATGGTATAAAAATAGTCCTACCCCTGTTGTCAGTCATTACAGTTACTCTTTAATTTAAAATGCTGTAGTGAAAAGCATAAGGAAGATGGATGTAACCAAGGATGTCAGTTGCTTTGAGTCTTTTGCCATTTAGCTGTGACAAGAAGAGCAAAGGGGAAAGAAGAGGGCAACCAGCAAGTGCTCTCCCTAGTTGGAGACATCCCTGAGCTCAGAGCTCTTATCCAGCAAGCACCTGTGCAAGCCAAGACCTGTTTAACTGTAATTTTTCTCTTCAGTGGTGTGGTTTTCATTCGTCTCTGTTAATAGCTACAGGAGGTTTTTGTATATTTTATTAATTCCCTTGGTGAGGAGTTTGCAAGGATGCATACTGATTGAGCTGTGTTAGGTATTTCTCAGTTTTTATTTTGTTACAGTCCTTTATATATTTTTGTTTCAGTCACTGCAGTTTTGTAAAGTCTAATATTTTAAGGGGTTTATCCTGACCTTTTCAATGTGATTCATTTCTCTTGAATAAGGAAGCTAAAATCTGTATTTCTATAGTGATTTGGACTCTGTATAAATATCAGTGACCTGTGGAAGGATGCTTCTGAATACCAATTAACTCAGCTTTCTAGTGGCAGATTAATATTTGGGCAATGGTGTTTTCTTTCTATGACTGCTCTGAAATTCAGGTTTTGAAATTTTGTATTGAGCATAGTTTTATTCAATTCTGTGTTCCTTCATAGTGCAGTGACAATCTCTTTCACTGCATTTTCTTGAAGTTAGACCCTCCCTTGCGTTGAGGATGTATAAAGGACACAGTGAGACAAGAGGTATACCTGGATGCTAAATGAGAAAGAAATAATCATTCGCATGGCAGCACAAGTACAAGGGCTGTATGCAGCCAGAGTAAGGAGGTGGAAACCAAAGTAAGTATAAACTGCTTTTCATCTTGGGAAGAACTGAAACTGCAGTGTTCAATCCCCGCCCCCCCCCCCCCCCCACCTCCCCGCTCAGATCCACTAACATCTTTCTTGCAGACATATTCTAGCATGCATTGGAATGTTATTATTGTATTGTAGCTTTTCCAACAACTGCATAATGTTTGATGATGTTAACGGTATCTGTGAAGAGTAGCTGACCCCAATTTTATTTAGTTGCTGGATAATTTAAAGTTGCTATACCCTGAGAACAGCTATTGGACTGGATTTTAAAGGCTAGGTGATCTGATAATTTGTTCTTATGGTCATCAATACAATGCGATTGAAATGTTTTCCTTTTTTGATAAGGCAAGGCTATTGATTTCAAAAAGAAAATGTCATGTTTGTTTGTCTCCAAGACACAGCAATTGCAAAATAAGACTTCTTATGTTTACTCCTAGTGTAAGGCAGACAATTTCTTTTCAAGGTATGCCTCTGTGGAAATTATACTTCAGTCGGGTTTGATAGGAAATCTTGCTTTGGCAGAACTTTTGTTTAAGTTCCAGATGACTTTGAGAATGTCAAGCTGTCATCCTAACTTCCAATACTAATACTACCTCTTATTTATTTTTACTGATATCATAAATATTAATGGAGTTTTGCATCTACATAGTGGTTTTCATCTGTGAATTTCAAAGGCTTTAAAAACAGTGAAAAACTCTCTCTCTGACAGGTAAAGGTTATTAAGCACAGATTTTGTACCTTTACCTTAAAAGCTTATCTACAGACTGAATTTCCATGGATATCTTGAGTAAGTCCCTTAATGCATGGAGCTGAGTAGCATCCATATTTATGGTGTTTAAATAATTTCACCCAGAGTCACCTAGCCAGGCAGAGAACTCCTGATCACCATACATAGCTACTGGGTTGTAGCTACTTGTTCAACTGGAAATTATTTACCCATTTTGAATAACACTGTGTTTTAAAACCAAGAGCTGAAACCAAAATTTTTCTGTGATAGAAAATGAAGAAAGAATTCTGAAACCACTGGGTGTCACTGCTTGACAGCAATTTGGTATAAGAAATATACGAAGGTCTGCAAAGACTAAAAATAATCTGCAGCAGCTCTCAGTGGTGCTTCACCTGGAAAATGCTTAATTGCTTGCTCAACAAACAGCATTTGTTATCAGTATCATAAGTACCAAAAAACTTTCCACTTTGCTTGCAAAATGATATTTCTGAAATATCATATTCATTTTGACTGGTTTGTTTTTCTGGCAGCTTTAAAAATATAGAATGTTATTTTGTAATAAATGATTAGGAGAGATTTTGAATACAGTGACTTTCTTAGGCAGGAAAGGAAAAAAGGATTTTTACATTAACTGAAATAATTTGCACTTTTAAACACCTTCGTATTATCAGTTTACTATGGCATAAAGGGTTTTTTTTAAAAAAATCAAGGTTGAAATCCCAAATAAAATCAAATTAAAATTTAAAAGGGATAAATATATGAGATATTCACTCTTTCCACTTCTAGTCTCTCATTTTTAAGGTAGCATATATGTAATTTGAAGACTGTTGCCAGAGAATATTGGCCGATCCTGCAACCTGAAAACAAAATCTACTGTTACAGTAGTAGTTCAAGCTGAGACAGACTGTATTTGTAGCTTTACTCAAATAGTTAATAGATGTATTGTGTAGTATAAATGATAGAAAGGACGTAACAAGAAAAGAGTTAATAGTCAACTTAAAATCGTGTGCATTAGTGCCTTATGCAGCATTGCTTCATGATCTTGGAGTATCTGAAGTTTCTGGAATGATAACATAGGTGTAATTTAATAAAGAATCAGTCTTCCTTCTCTCTATTTCAGTCTTCCTTTTCTCTTTTGATGAGTCACATTTTTCTTCAGCATGATCATACTTGTGGGCTTCATGATTTTTAGGAATCTCATTATTTAAGATTTGGAGCTGAGAGTGTTGTAAATAGTACAACCATTTCCGTCCTCACTATTCTGCACCAGTGACAAACAACCCTGTTCAGTTACTGGAGCACCATATTACAGTACTCTTGCTTAAGCAGTCTTAGAAATGGGGAGTGAGCTCCGGGGGGGGGCGCGGCCCCCCCCCCATTATGAAGTTCCTTGATTTACAGCTGAAAACAATACGTTAACAATATGTTAACTGTTCTGCTCCATGTTCTGACTGTAGGAACTGATCTCGCTGATCTCTCCTGAATAACCAAGCGCTGTTCCTCTGGTACCTCTTTTATTTCAATTTCCTCTTGTACACATCATTTATTTCAGTCATAAGCACTGCTGCTTTGCTAGAAAAGTTCCAGCACTGAGCATACTCACAAAACCCTAAGATACTCCTTTGTTCTGAGTGTAATAAAAACCAAACCACATAAAGCTAACAGAACGTTTTTATTCTACTCATAAAGGGCAGAGACCTTCTTTTCCTGCAGACTTCTCCACCTGCTCATTCACAGACTCTCAAAAAGACGTATCAGTTTCTACTTGGATTATAAGCAATTGATGGAGAGAAGCTGTGGTGCCCCAATTCCAGACATCTGTTAGATTGTGCCCCAAACAGGTACAAACATGGAGGTTTATTCCTAGCTGACCAGAAGGGGAACAAAGATCAGACAAGAATATACTTGAACAAGAATATTACTTAGAATATTTAATATTATTATTTTTAATTGAACTTCAGTCTCACATATAACCATGCTGAAGTGTTCAGAACCTCATCTAAATTTTCTTGAGCATCTGGATAAGGGATTCTTCTTAGATTCAAGAGTTAGCTGAATCTGGACTGGTACAACTGTAGGTGGTTACCTTGTAGTTTAAGTACGGAAGAGAGAAATTCTTTTGACGTGAAGCAACACTGGCTGGCAAGATGTAGGTAGGAACCGTATGGACAACAAATATGCAGTGAGCTTCTGAACTCTATTATGTAAACTAAGAAGCTGAAAAGGGCTGAGATGAGCAGAAAGCATAGGATTTTTAATTTAATTTTATTTTTTCTGTAGACAGTCACAGAATCTGCAATACAAATATCTGATATTTAGATTTAATATTTATCTAAAATATCTAATCTACAGAGAAATATCTTTAAAAAAAGGAGAAGGGAAAAGAAAGTGCCAAGCTTTCCCTGATGAAATGTGAAAAAGTGCCCCCAAGAATATCGCTATTAAAACTATATATTGAGATCGTGTAGAACATCTATTGAGAAAGACAGATCCAGTATTCTAAAGGTGAAGGTATAGCACAAGCATTCTTGAAATTAGACTTTCAAGTATACTTTCAAGAGCACCAGTAAACACAAATAAAGAGAGAAGGATAAATCTTGTGGACACGTAATTGGTGACTGCTTCACAGTGTTGTGGTTCTAAAAATCTGTGTTTTTCAAAGTGTCTTCAGTATACAGTTTTTAAAGGAGAGTTTTAAAGAGCTCATCAAAAGGAGGGAAGTCAACGTTTTATTTTCACAACAAACTTCAAAGTGTATTTTTTCTTTGCATCTCAGAATAAAAATCAAGAACGTGTAAATCTCTTGAAAAAAATTACTTAAAAATAATCAGCCTTAAATGCTCCTTTCAATTTGGGCTTTTTGACACTAACATATTTATAAAAACAATATTCCAAATAATAAATCAAACAAACAACAACAACCACCACCCAAACAACCAAAAAAAAAAAAAAAAAAAAAGACCATGGCAAACTAGAGATCATTGTGCAAAGTAGAGCATAACTTTTATTAAAGATTTCCAATCTCAATGGAAAAACTGACAGTGAAAGAATTCTGTATAATCTTAGTATTATTTAAATTAAGAGTAAAGATTTTAATTCAAATGTTTATCTACCTCCACTACATGTGGTCTTGCTCCTTTTTTTATTAACTTGTAAGAAAGAAGAACTCTGAGTTATCACTTTTATGTTGCCCGGTTGGGCTGTGATCATTTCACTCATTAAGTTTTTCCATGCTCATCTGATACTTTACCATTTGAATTTGTCAGGATAGAGCAATTTTCCAATTCATAAAGCATTTTCATGGGTTTTCTCAAGACTTTCTTGAACTTCTGGAACTGTGGACTGCAAAATTCGATGCAAAACTTCTTCTATGGTCACAAGTAAATCTCTTGCAGAGACCCCTTTCTTCACCTTTTCTGTATTGTTCTAATTTTTAAAGTAATACATTATCTTCTTTTCCATATCATCAGATTCATCCTCAGTGAATACTTTCTTAAATATTTGTGTGCATCAAATTTGAAGAGTTCTCAGGCATTTTAGTATTGGCAAAGTTTTAGCAGAAGAAAAATATTTGACATTAAAAAAAATAAAATCCTTGATTCCCTTTTACAGTAACTTTAAAAGTGGATGGACACTGATTAAAATATAAATAATTGCATGTGTACAAAGTCTATGTAATTGCTTGTGATATTCAGAAAGAACACTTCTCAATAAACAATTCAGTTCAGAAGTTCACAAACTAAAATCCATACAAAGACAGAAGAGTAAACACATACACACACAATAAATAAAAAGAAAGCAGCTAATACCCCGAAACATTTTAAAGGTCTTTGCAATGATTTTACCTGTTTTGTTTATGGAGTTAAGGAACATCTAATTCTGAGTTTAATGAAAGTATTGCTAAAAACTGGGTTGTAAGTAAACACCTACACCCAAACCATCTGAATTTACTTTTTAACTGTTAAATTGTTAAGTGTTGTTTAAAAAAATATATAATTTGTTTTGCTAGACTTTTTGTTCATTGTAGGAAGGGTTCTTGATCAAAATCATTTGAAGCATTAAAGCCTTCAGTCTTTAAAAAGCTATTTTTTCAGAGAAATTCAGGATGCAAACCAGTTAAAGACTGTCCAATTCAAAATTAGGAGCAAAGAACACATAAGTAAAGAGAAAGTATAGCAATTGCAGTGAAATACTGGAGGAACTAAGGACTGGAAGCCATACAGTAGCTAAAAACAAGCTGGTGCACTCTAGGTAAGCACTGGGGAAATTCCAGCCATTCTGAGAAGCACACAGCCCTCCAGTCACTCCTTCCTGCCTCTCCAGTGAGAGTTACAGTTGCCCTGCATAAAAATGGTTCGGCATCAGACAGAAGGTAGTGAAGTGGGGATTAGTGCTGGCAACAGCTGTTTTGCCAACTATGTTTGGAAAAAGAATGTGTTTTTCAAAGCTTATTAGGGTTAGTACCCTTCTTCCTTTTCAAAACTCATTTATTTACTGCACATTTCAAAATACATTAGGGGTATCATTTTCTTTCTTTTATTTTTTATTTTTTATTTTATTTTATTTTTTACCTGCTAAGACCCTTAGTCTTCCATCTAATTTTCCCCACTTGAAACAGGGTAAACAAATCAGAAGTCATCCTATTAGTAGGGGCTGGTAGTATCACAGCTGTCATGATGGCTGAAGCCAGGAGGAGCTGCCACTGAAGCATAAGATTCAGCGTTTAGTCTCAGCACCCATTCATTTTCATTACTGAGTTGGAGAGTCTTCTTTCAAGCAAGCATATTCTTGCTGTATTGCTAGATTTAATTCAGAAGAGTCAGCCTGAGAAATTACATTTTGTAGAACAATTTATATAGAATGTTGGGAGTGCAATATATGTCCTTTTCCATAACCTTTTCCTTCAGCTGGGTTCTGCTCTTAAAAGTACCTAGAACAGTATCAAAATAGATCAGCTGATGTTTGGACTTGATCCCCTTGCAGGTCTTTTACAACCTAGAAGATTCTATGATTCTACGAAATAATAAGTTCCTCACTTCACACATTTTTTCTCCATAAAAATGTTTTCATTCTACATATAAAATTAGAAGGCTTGCTTCTTCCTCCTTCTGTATTCACTGCCAGCCCTGCAAATTCTATCTGGTTCCTAAAAATAAAACAGAGTGGTTATTTTCATTCCCATAGACTGCTGTAATTTCAAAGGTTGCTTTATATCAAATAAAGCTCACTTAGACCTTCCCACGTGCATTGCCTTTGGAATTTATGCTAAGTGATGCTTACAGAGTTGTTGCAGTTCTTTCGTAGTTTTGCACAGAAATAACAGACTATACCACACAGTATTTTTTGGACCCTGTTTTGGTATAATTCCAGCAATTAAAAAAGTACTAGGTAAGATGTGGTGGAACATCTGGTGTGAATTTAGATATAGTTGGATAAAGATGATGATTCTCAGCTCCTACGCCAAACTTCTTATAGTTTTTCCACACAGGTTCACATCCTGTCCCGCCACATTCAGGGAAGCTGAGGTGCTAGTAAAATACTTTTCACTTGGGAAATTAACTTGACCCCACATTTGAGTGTTGGGAAGAAACTCACTTTGAGAGTGCACACTCAGCTAATCACTGCAGAGGTAAGTGAAAGCAATTGAATTGTTTGGGGGGAGAAAGATTTATGAGGGAAATTTTAGCTACAGCCTTAATTGGATGAGGGAAAAATTATGGGAGGGCTGTGCCAACAGAACAACTATGATTGTTCACAAAGCAGCAAACATGAACAATATGTGCCTTCCACTTTTGAACAAGAAAAGTGACATCCTTGTCTGAATTTAAAATTGGTCAGTCTGTCAGCTCAGACTCTTAAATCTTTATTAGCCCATTTTCCCTTCTAGGTTTCATTTCTGCAAGGCATTTAAACACATGCCTACTTCTAAGCACAGAAGGACTGCTGTTGAAGGCAATCTGAATTCCAAATTAGCTATATATATTTTAGTACTCTGCCAAAGAGGAGCTTTGAATAACAGTATCAAAGAGTTGGATATTTTATTCCCTTTACATTGATTAACCTGCGATGAGTGTATGTCTCAAAGCTACTGCAGTGGCCAGTCCATTTGTTGTACCAAGTATTGACCATCCTATGTTCTTTTTGTATGGCAGTTTGGAATAATATGGCATCAGGAAGAGTGATTTATAGTATCATTTTTTTGATTTGTGAAAGACTCAATCTCTTACATTCAGGCCCAGGATTTGATAAAAGCTCTACTTTAGCGGTTGCTAGTATTTATGGTGCAATATATCTAGAAAGCTTACAGTTGCCATCATGTTGCCTAATGCAGTTTTCCTCTTGACTTTTAAATATATTATCCTGTTTATAGATGGAAGGGCTTGAGTTGGTGAAAGCTGCTGCATAATAACGTAGCTAACGGCATGTTGATAATTATTTCTGAAAATCACTAAGGGAAATGCAGTGCTAAGGAAAGGTGAAGGTTTGAAATCCCTGGACATGAAAGTCTTTTGGCCTTTTCCTTTGGAAAGCTATTTCTGTAGCTCTGGGATAAAGCCAAGTGAACTTCCTCATCCCTACTGTACTTCCTCCCACATGTAGCCAGGGCACCTATGCAAGCAGAAGATCATTTGATTTCCCCCCCTCCCCAACCCCCCGGACCTTTAATCCTTGACCTTTTGTTGAGACTGCAATCAATTAATGTCAATTGAGGATTTTTTTATTATTATTTTTATTTTTTCTCCTTTGTGAAAGCTGTCTGCAAAGCCAGAGACTAAAACCAGCAATGCTTCATGCATAATAGAGGATTCTGCAAATGGCTTGTAGGCAGGAAAATTTTCAAAGACTGATGGGCTACACATTTTTTAACTCCCCAGATACCATGCAGCCTGAAGATAACCTTCCCTCTTCCTTACATTCTGTTTTCAGCCCAGGCTAGTAGACAATATTTTGAAGTCTTGAAGTAGCATTACAAACCCCAGTGTTTTCCCTATGGCTGGAGACAACACACAGACCCTATGGAGAAGTCTTTTATAAACGGCTTTGCATAAATCCTATTAAAATGACATATAGACCTCTGTAAAACACCAGTCTGTGCCAGCTTACTCTTACTGCCTCATTAACATTTCCATGATTAGTTTCACATGAAATCACATTTTCAGTGGTTGTTGCTATTAAATTTGCTAATGTAGAAGTTCATTGAGATCAAGGGATATTAAATCCAGTAAAACCTGCCTGATATTCTTGTATAGGAAAGAAACTCATTTGAACAACTCACTATCTGGAGGTCACTGACAGCTGGAGGTCACTGACAGACTCAGATGACACCACTGAATGTGCAGCTATGTGAAGTCACTGCTCCTTTGTCTGTCAAAAATACTGCAGTTCCTGGGAGCAGCTTTAGTGTACCTGCATTGTGGTCATGCCCTCTGGCACATGGTGGTTGGGCTTTACCTTCATTTTTCTTTGGGGCTTTATTTACTGCTCACAAGCTTTGGGCAGGACTCTAACTTTTGACCTTCGTGAAGCAGGTGGGAAAGGCAAGTGCCTGTAATTAACATAGCAAAAAGAGTGCACAGCCAGCAAAATCAATAACATACTTTTTGTAAGGTTCTGTTGCAAATATGAGCTATGTACCTTTTCCCCCCAGAGACATTAAACATGTTAAAAACAGTATGGGATTAATACATACCTCTGCATACCGATGAGGGAAGCAATCCATTTCCCTCAAAATACCTTTATGGACTTTTATCTGTTGTACACACAACTTTGCAAAGGTCAACTTTCCTTCTTTTAGAGCCTGTAATACAGTTAACTAACAGTTAGTTCATTTCATTATTGTAGATTTTTTTTATTTTTCCCTTAGGCTTTGTTTAAGGTTTTTTTTCTTCCTTTTAAGTATAACAGTCCTGAGTCCCAAATTAATTTTGTCTACTCATGCCAATAAAGATATAAGGATCTTATGTTTTATTTTAATGAGCATTCAGATGATACTCCTCCTGTCTACTGCAGAAACCGTAACCCTACCAGACTTTGCTTCTGAGAAGTGGTAGTTTGAATGTGAATCATATACGCTACCTGCTGTGCTCGCTGCATCTCCAGAGCTAATGACTGCTATTTTTGCCCAATTACTTTCTGCCTGTGTACTGTGTAGAAATAGTTGCAAAGTGATTTTAAATATTTAAATATTTAAAGAAAAAGGAAGACAGCATATTATTTAATAAAATCATTATACCTACTAGAGTATCTGCATTTCCATTGCATCTGAAGGCTGGCAAACATCGTGGCATCTCATTTATAAATAAAATAAGCAATTAACCAATAAACTTCTACTTGCAAGCAAAAATGTGTACGTTTCAGGAAACCCCTTCCCAAGCCAAGGCTAAATTTCATGCACTAGATATAAGGAGCTCTGAGCAACAGGGAAGAAAGTAGGGAAAAGGTAAGTGGCAATGAGGAGAAAACATTACAATGTATGTACTGAAGGAAATGAGACAGAATGGGAAACTAGATGTATAAACTCGGGAGTGGTTATGTAATGAAAGGATTAGCTTGCAGAGGAGAGAAGACTGAGATCAGAAAGCAAAAGAAAACAGTAAGATCAAAGAGAAAGATGTGGAGGGAACAGGAGAGTGTGAAAATACGAGGCAATGAAGTAGGGAAGACAGATAATAGAAAAAGAAAACTTCAGCAGACAGCTAATAATGGAGAGTGGAAACTAAAAAGAGAAGTTACAAGTAAAATAACAAACCCAGAGAAAGAAATTGCCAGGTGGGAGAGACTAGATCTGCGGGGAGAACAGTCTATTCATCCTGAGGGAAAAGGACAACTTTTGCTACACCTGTCACTAATGGTGGCAGCAATGATAGAAGCTATTGATATGGAAGATGAGCACAGGGATCACTTACTATTATTTTTTTAAAATTGGCGTGTGCCTGCTATGACCTCATGAAAACCATTTTCTACCAGGTGATGACCTTTGTATTACTCTCTTCCATATTTCTAATCTCCCAATTTTTAGGTTAATGTTTTTATCTTTTCAGGAAGCTTTGAGAGTTCATGTTTTAATCATTCTCTTTAAGAAATCATGATGCTCTTCTGCAGTAACCTGGTCTTGATCTAGCCCAGAACAGCAGCTATTCTAATGACAATTTTCTTTAATGGGCTTTATTTCATAGAAAAGGAAGAATCAGACAGTCCATAAAGCAGCTACCACTTTGCCTCACGCTGAGTGAGAGTGTCCTTCAGTTATTTTAATTTACAGGGACAGATCTCTGCACCCAGGAAGGATTTTTCAAGTTAATGCTTTTCTTCAGCAAGAATATCACTCTGGACTCATGGTTTTGTAATAAATCCTAAGGATCTGGGCATGCTCCTTGGCTCTTTATTCAGTATGTCTTCAATTCAGCAGTATAATTTACTTACCCGAACCCTTAAAGAGTTTATATGTCATTTACATACCTGTTCTCCTCAGATCCAGGAACAAAGTATACCTTCCAGATTGCAGTGGGAGAATATACCCTGCAGTAATGTTTAGACCACTTTAAATTCAGCCAACATAGGGAACATTTTGGTAATGCTACCAACAGTCAAGTTTTCCACTCGTTCACTGCACAGACCTCAGAATTGCCACCTGAAAGATACAAATAAGTCTATGGCAGCCACCCTGCACGGAGCACATATCCCTCCTGTGTCCAAGATGCTTTGTGCTGATCCATGGTGAAATGAATCCCAGAACAGGCATCTGGCCTTGGCTGTTTCCATTTTTCTGCACCGGGCTTTAGAGTAGAGCAGGTGGAAGAAACAGCTGGAAACCTTCTGGAGTGTCTCTAATAAACAATTCCACCGGGCTCAACTGCACAGACCCTCTCTGGCTGCTAAATTCCTTTCACTTGAAATTTATATAAAGGATTAGCAGCTGCCAAATAAGCATGAGACAACTGCAACAGGTGATGAGCCTTTCATTTCTTGAAAGAAAATCCTAGGAGCCTGTTCCTGAGATAAAGACTCACCACAAGTCACTTCTAGCGCTAGAACAAGACATGTGGATTATGTCTGAGATCTGCAATTACTTTCTGAGTGCTATTTAGCATTTGCAGAACATAAGTATGCCGAAACCTCTCCTTTCTGATGTTGGTTCGCATATTTTAGTCCTGGCTTTGTTAACACTCTGTTGGAATATGCTAATGTCCTGATTAAGGAGCTTCATGATTCTGCTGCTGATGGTCTGTGGGTTGCTTGAAATTCTCACTGGTAGGAAAGGCCAAGCTAAAGCTGAACTGTGCCTCTTCACAGGGCTTTAAATTGAGTGCCAGTAAAATTCTTCACTGGTTTCAGAATTATACAAAGGATTTAGTTAAACGTGCTTTGTACCAACTTAAACTTTTTCCCATGGAGCTTCTACTATTACTTTCACTAGATATTTATATTCCAGTTGCATTCAATGCCTCAGTGCAGATAAGGTCGTATAAAGAGCTTTCTCTTGCTTTTAAAGTCAGGAAATGATATACAGCGAGAGGGGCAGAGGGGGATACAGCTTTGCTCTCAAGGTGTTACATCCCCTGGAGCGATCAATGTGATTTTAAGTCATCATATAGCAGGGACTGCAAGGCTGCCCAGCTCCCCATGTGCATCACTGCCACTGCTCTGTGTTTAAAGCTGCTGCAGGGCTCTGACGGGCTGTGGAACCTGCTGGGGGAGAAAGAAGAGGATCCTAGATTTCTGTCAGGTACATCACTGTCAGCCCAGAGCAGCTATCATGGAAATATCTGATAACATTGGCATAACAGGAAGGTCAGGCCTGTGATTTGCAGTAAGGAGTTTGCAATCATAATAAACTGCTAAGTGAAGTGGGCATTTTGTAGTTTAGCCGTGCTGGAATTGAATCATAAATAAATCATACGCTGCTGTAACAGCATCGACAGTACTTACAGGAATAAGTTACTTCATCTTACTTTATATATATGTCTGTATATATATGCAGATATATGCAAATATATAATTTAAAAAATAGACAGCCATGAGTGTGGTTACTAATAAGTATATAATTGCTGCTGATACAGTATTTTGGCATCTAATTGGAGGTGTGGTAAAAATGAATACTCCATTTACTGGAATGCTGACTGCGTGTAACACTGATTGATCTACAGGGCAGTTTATAAAGGACAGCAGATCTGCTTCTCTTAACCACTTGGCAAAGCAATTATACTCTTTTTTTTTTTCTTTCTTTCTTTTTTTTTTTTCCTTTCTTTTTTTTTTCCTTTCTTTTTTTTCTTTCTTTCTTTTTTTTTTTCTTTTTTGAGCAACAAGGAAGAAAAAAGGGAACACAGAGTTAGCCTGGGTTATCCCACACATAGCAATAACGTGGACAGGGGAACAAGTAAAATGCTCTGGGTTATAGGAACTTGAAAACTGGTGCAGTAATTCATTGTGCTGTCTGTCAGTATAAGCTTCCAAAGCCAAATTCAGAACGTTTTATTCTCTTCTCCTACCTCATGTTCTGATGTTGCAGAGTTTAATACCAGCTTTTAAAGGTGCACTGGAGCATATTTCTCTTCAGTTACTCAGAAACGTCTTGTGCTTATCACAGGGTTTACTGGCTTACCCTATTCATGCACTTCTGTGATGTATTTTATGGCATTGTAGGGAAAATATGACAAATGTCATTGAGGAAGCTTGAGCTGAGCCTTCCCACTGCTTTCCTTCATTTCCTTCTGCA
This sequence comes from Oxyura jamaicensis, assembly GCF_011077185.1. Lineage (NCBI taxonomy): Eukaryota > Metazoa > Chordata > Aves > Anseriformes > Anatidae > Oxyura > Oxyura jamaicensis. The sequence continues at coordinate 86,966,331 of NC_048894.1, forward strand.
TCCATTGCTGTTTCTCACCCTACAGAGCACACACACCAAGGTTCTCTGGATTTCTCACACATTTCCTCCTTTGTCAGTATTCTGTGATAGAATATCCTTTCTGAGATGAAGCTATTCAACTAATTAAATGAATTTCTGATCTGAAAATATTCAGTGCGTGTAAATTCACAAATACTTCTGCAATATTTGAGCTGTATTTTCCAGAGGATTTACTACTGGTACAAAGAAGTCTGCTAGCTTCTATTTGTAAAGATATAATGCTCAAATAATAATTTACATAATAATCACATTCATAGCTGAGGAACAAATATTTCTCCTACTAAATGCATGGGTCATAGACAACAATTTGAAACACAAGCTGAATTTTTTAGAGAAGATTTGACTATCTAGTGTCTATTCATTTCAATGACATGAAAATCTCTCTGATGTGTAATCATTTTCAACTTAGCTCAACAGTGACTACTATTAAAAAACACTGCTACACTTAAAATATTTCTGTTATCATTGGTGTGGTATTCCTGGTAACCTGCACTTCCAATACTGTCATGAAATATCACTACTTAATTTTATCCACTAATTCTGTTAAGATTTAATAATTTTAATTAATTGTCTACAAAAATATAATGTGTATAAACTAAAAAGTGGCATTTTTCTTAAAACAGACTCCTAGCTTCTTTAATAAGCACTTACAGGATATTGAAGACGGAGGAATGCAAACAACAGTGCAAAACATGTTGCAGTGCAGAAAGTCACATTATGGATGCTTTGCTTCCCCTTTGCCCTGGGCACATCATCACCTACTTGCATCATGTATCATCCTGATAGCAACTACAGATATCATTTAATGGATAAATTTATATTGGGCAAAGACGCATATGAACTCCATAGATATTCTTACTTGCCTCCTGGTCTTCTGTGTCACCTGCTGTGCTTTGGAGTTGTGTTGCTGTTCAGCTGAATTTATAGTTATCAGTGCAATCTTAGTGTATTTGGCAGTAGACCAAAGGCAAGGAAAATGAACAATGGCTTTTGGAAATAATGGACTAGATCTTCAGCTCAGATGCTTCGATTTATGCTAGCTGAAGTCCTGTTCCAATATCATCAGTGTCTTCAATCAATCAATCTTTATTGCCACAACTTTTGTCACAGCAGTTACATAAAAGCACTATCCGTATGCTCACTGAAAAGCCACTGCACTTACATGAGCCTCTGAATACAGGCAATGTTCTGTTAATGGTCCGTAGATAACCATCCAAAATTCAAAGTCAGTGCTTTTTCTTAATGAAAAAATAAAAGAAATAAATACAATTTCCGTGGTATAGATTTTGAAAACAGTCTCTGGATATCATTACCATTTTGGCAGCAGGATGAATATTTTAGAGAAGAACTTTTGAGCTCAGTCAAGTTCCAGAAACATTTGGATCCATCATTTATTTCAGGGACGTTTTTCCTATCAATGGCTAATTAGTGAAGATGGATGCTTGTAAATGGCTGCTCTTTCCTTATGCATCTTAAATCTAGGTTTTATTGATGTGAAGACCATAATCCTTCATGAAAACTCTCCCCTTGAGGGGGTAGTTATGATGCCACAAACAAAAGGTGACATTTATAGGAGGTTCAGGTTAGAGGAAAAAGAAAATTCCTTTTGACGCACAAGTGTTTGAAAGAGCAGAATAATATAAAACAACAGAAGGCAGGCTAATGCAATGAGGCTATTGCACTGAGCGTGGAGCTTGCTACCATTAGCTTTGAGTGTAAATGAAAATGGCAAGTAATTCCTGCTCAAACATTAAAAGAAGTGGTTAGCAGCTTTCACAGGGAGAATAAACAGCTGAGATGATTCTAGCTCATTTGTAGAAAACAAAACTCTGATGTAGAAAACAAATAAGCTACCACCTTTTCCCCTTTGATCATTTATGGTAAGAGGCTCAATCCTCTAATTTCAGACTGTATAGTTCAAGTATTACTAACTGCAGGAATACAATAGAACAGATATATGTATATGCATACATCTACAATACTCTGTGTATGGTATTTTAAAGTAAGTTATAGAACTTGAAACTGTAATTACATAAAGAATTTTAATACACTCACAAACACACATATGTGTATGTATACATATATGTACATGTGTATACATATGTAAGTAGAAATGGGAAGAGAGCCAGGCTCTCGGAGTAAGTATACAGTTTGCCTGATGCATTTTATTTTCTTTTGTTTGTTTTTAGCTGTGACAATTTTTAGGTTACGAATATTAAACTTACTGTGTGTGAAGCAATGAAGAGGATGCGAAGCTCAAAATAAAGAAGCTAAAATGCATACTTTCAATTCTATACCTAACAGTATGGATGGGACACAAGGACTTCCTACATCACATGGCTTTCTGCTGTGAAGAGAGCAAATGCAAGACTATGCAATATCATATACCAGCCCTTAACTTATGCTCCAGCCCCTCCTGTGCAGAACAGTCCTTACATACCAAGCTCTGCCTTCATCCAGTTGCATTTAGGCAATAGCTGAAGATTTACCTGTATGGTTTAGAACTTCGTAAGTGATAGGTAATAGTTGGTGTACTGCTTTTAAGATACCTGAATTATATTGATCTAAAGGGAGTAGAATTCACATTCTTCCTCAGTGAAATGATCTCCACAAGGTAGCTGTGATTCAAGGACGCTTTTACCATTGTCCTACTGTTTCCAGGAACACACCCCTGCCTGACTCCAGTTGCCACAGATCATTTCTACCATACCAGCCTCTGTGTTTACTTGTTCCCTGATCCACCAGGTCTGTGGAGGAGTTGCCTGTTGTGTCTGTTGGAATAATGCACTGGCCGAACAGCACTGCCATTCTGCCCAGTCTCCTGATGGAAAGATCTCTGCCCTGCGAGAATGGAGAACTTTGTGTTGCTAGGACCTTGAAATCACAGACAGCACAAGCTGGATTAAAGTAAGTGGACAGGAAAAGTCTGTCCACTAAATCCAAGTATAGACATTATCATTACAAAATATTTACCTGAAACATGCAGGAGAGCCGTATTGCATCTAGTTGTGTTAAGATCTAACCCACCAGGTCTCTCCCTCCTTTTCTAAAGAGAACTTGCTTGTTCTAGGAGCTAGATACTTTTTTATTTTTTTTTATTATTTTTATTTATTTTTTTTTTTCTAATGACTATTCTGTCTTTCTGGAATTCTTAGTGTACCTTTTGGATGTCTCCATGCTTGACAAAATTTTTAATGTCATTAAGCTGTAGAGGGATAAATGCACTCTCTCTACTGGTGAAACAACCTGTGTCATCATTTGAAGCCCTTACAGACATCAAATTTAATTTCCCTGCATACTGGTACCCAGGCTTTACACACACTGTAGTGGTTTTACCTTGCTAGGCAGTCAAACTCCACCACAACCACTTTCTCACTCCCCCTCCTTCAAAGAAGAGTGGAGAGAAGGAAGTATGAGGGAAAGAAAAAGGCTCACGGGTTGAGATAAGAATAATTTAATTAAAGGGAATAGAAAGAGGGGGAAAAAGCTAGCAATGGCTGCACAGAAGCAGAGAGAAAAAAAAAAATATTCTCTATTTCCTATCAAGAAGTGTTGTTTGGCCACCTCCTGGGGAGCAGTTATTTGGGGGGACAGATGTCTTTGTAATGAGAGCTCCTTTTCTCCTTCCCTTCCCCACCTTTTATTTCTGAGTGTGACACTGTATGGTATGGGATATCCCTTTGGTCAGTTTAGGTCAGCTGCCCTGGCAATCGGCATCCCCTCCACATCTCTTGCCCACCCCCAGCCTGCTGGCTCTTGGGGGGTTTGGAGGGAGTCCTGATGTGGTGCCAGCACTGCTCAGCAATAGACACAGCACTGGTATAATGCCAGTGCTGTTCTAGCTACAAGTGCAGAGCACAACACTGTATGGGCTGCTGCAGAGAAAGTTAACTCCATCCCAGTCAGACCCAGTACATGCAGACACCAACGTGATAAATATATGCAGCTCATTGCTGAATCTTGTCTCTGGCCAGCTTGACAGCAATCAGTCACTTTGATGTGATAATGGATTTGTGGAGACTGACCTTCAGCCATGCCTTAAAGAACGCCTTGACAAGCCATACATGGACACTGGTTGAAAAAAAGATTTGAAAGCACTGACAAAGAGATTAGTGCAGATCTGTCAGGTCTTGTGGATTTGGCATGGTAACATGATTGACACTTGTGTTCTACTGTCACCTGGGAAAAATTGCTTTGCTATGTTTCTGCCCACAAGATGAGATATCTGTGCACCGTGTTGTACTGGCCTACCGGAGTTATCTATCCCTGCAACTCAGTATGTGGCCAGAGCATTTAACGGGATATAATGAAATGTGACTGTTGTGGATATCCTGTATCTTTTGTCATGCTTCCCCTTTGCAGCATTCATTGCCAAGGAACTTCTTTCGTTATGCCTTTCAGCACATTTTTCAAGGCCAATTTTGTTATTTTTGATCAAATCTCTCTCTATATATATAAAAAAAAATAAAGCAACAACTTTTAGATTCAATAGTTAAACTGAAAAGTATTTTAAAACCTTGGCTGACATTTTTACAGAAAAAAAAAAATGTAGGAAATAAAAAACTGGGAGAGCAGAGTTAGGTAAAGGTATCTCTCTCCTTAGCCCAGAGGGCTAAGATACTTCACTATCAGCTTCAGCAAATATTTAATTTTTTGATATTTGAAATATAGAAAAGTGTCAGCAAAACAACACAGAATGTATCTCTGACCTCTTGCCTCACTTGTCAGCTCAGCATACTGGAAAAGTGACTCTCATGAGAAATGAAGATTCAAAGAGCAAAGGATTTACTAGGAGGTAAAGGAGCCTGTCATCTTCCTATTTGTGTTAGACATTTCCCACAATGTCTTATTACCTGCTCAGTTTTGTAGCTGAATTCAGCCCTGGGTTTCAAGTCCTCTTTGGTGGAGGAAGGGAAAAAAAAAAAAAGAAAAAAAAAAAAAGAGGCTTATTTATTCAATTTGACAAATAAAATTTCAAAAAATGTTTTAGCAAACATGAGAATGGGAGATCTTGGAATCAAGCTGATGAATAAAATATTTACAAGGGTAAATATCAGGTCTATTATGAACAGTTATCTTGAGAAAATTAGATGTCATATGTTAGCGCCAGCAGAAGGGAAGGGAAAAAGAAAAATGTACCTGCCAAGCTCCACAGTTTCTAAAATAGTCTGCTCAAAATTGAATAAATTAGACAAAATGCTTCCTCCATGGTATATATGTATATAACTTGTCAGAAGTGTTACTTGGTCTCCAGATGACCGATCTGAAAGAAAAGCCCGAACCACATTTCTCCCATCTGCTGATCACACTGATCATTTTGGCAGGTCTACAGAACTTTTAATGCTGTTCAACAAAGAAAAAATGTGGCTTCAATGGAAAAGTAAATTGGCAACTATTATGGGGCAGATCCCAGCAGTGGAAATTAGTTGAGTTTAATAAGTTGGCATCAAAAATCTGTAATTCAAAGTGGAACTGAATTCAAACCTGCCTATTTCTCTGGACCTTTTTGAAACAGCTTGGCTGCAAAATGTTTCTGGTAGCTGGTTAGTTGAAATGATAGTTTTGCTGAGCTGGAGCTCAGGGAACTCCAGTCCCCTTCCTCCCTCTCTCTAATGTTGGACATTATTTCCCTTAGATATAATTGTCTAAAATGGTAAGAAAGTGGAGATGCTATAGAATTATAGTAATTTCTAATATGCCATACCCAGCACTGAATCCTCCTGAAGAGCAGTAAGCATACGCATTATCAGATCAATACAAAATTAGCAAATCTCCCAAATCTGCTGTTCCTCTCTCATTCACATCCTGTGAAACCAAAGACATGGATGTCTCAGCTCCATGCCACCTTCCCATCCCTATATCTCATTTCAATGTTATGTCCTAAATCTCTTTCATCTCCTTCCTCCTGATGAAGGCACGGCCCATTTCATTTTTAAACAGGATCTGCTCCCTGTCAGCAGAGTGACACTGCATTTATTTTTAATAAGTCTCTGCCTGCACCGTGTCTATGGCATCAAAGATATTTACATGCTTAACTTCTCTGAGTTTAGTGATTGCTAGGTGGCTGAAGGGCTCTGTGGAGCCCAAGTGCCCAATTAAGAAACTCACAAGCTCCTCATAATGCCAAGAACCACTGGTTTTCTTTTCTTTTTGAAATTTCCCTGCCCTCAGGTGGGGTACCTTGTCACATTCAATTAGGCTTCAAGGTCTATAGGGGAGGACTTTGAAATCCATCCCAATGGCAGACCAGAGAGTGAATGTTTACCCTTTTTCCCCTCCTCTTGGTTTACCGAGGAATTTATTTGACCTCTTTTCACAAAGCAGTTTATTCCTTGCTGTACGTGAGGCTGGTAGGGAGTAAAGGCTCTTGTGGATGGATTTTTCTTCCATATAGCTGTCTCTCAGGTGACCTTACTTCCCTTTATATCAATGGGCACCAAGGCAGATCTGTGCCCTTCTTTCTCTAAGCTATGTGGAGCTGCCTACCAGTAGCTGCGGACAGATTTTATTCTTCTGTGCTTAGCTGTTTCTCTTCTCCAAATTAAAACCTTAGAGAAAAAGAAAATTCTTTTCTACAAGTACTTACTAATCTGAAAGGCTCTGAAAAGTTGTTTTTCAGGATAACTTCTCCTGACATACTACTGAAAATAATGTCAACAAACCAAAACAAATGCATTTAGCCATTTTCTGAAAATACAGACAAGAGTTGTTCAAGTACACAAATACTTATTCTATTTATTTTTCCTGGCATTTCCTGACATTTTACCTTTAAGGCAGTTTTAAGTATATTTGCCATAGATTGCCTCTATATTAATCTTTCCTACATGGCTATTTGGGGTTTGTGATCATAGTGAATTATGGACACAAACCTCTGGAGCATTCAAAAAGGACCTCTTCTGGTATGGTTTTCTGTAACTACAAGTGAAACTAAAAGCTTTTTGCAATGACTAGCTATTTACAAGCTGGAAATTTTCTTTACTGCAGTTTAGCTGAGCTATGGAATGAAATATAAAACACAAGAAGAGTGGGCTAGACACCTCATTTAAAAGTGTGTATATATATATATGCTGAAATCTCTTTTATGTATTGTATATAAATTGACAGAAAATGGTTACAAACAGTTATACAGTACTGATTTTCACTACAGCTATTTAGATTTTTTTTTTTTCTGTTGATACAAGTTAGGATTGAACTCTTTTCTCTTAATATCCTAGGAAAAAAAGATAAAACCATAATTGTACAATGTTTTTTATATTCTCTGCCTTTCTATGGAGATGATGCTGTCCGTGTGTAAAAGTGACAATCTACTAGAGAACTTTTAGGGAGGTTTTTTGATATATTTAGAACATGCATGCTAAAAACTAACATGGTGCAATGAAAACTGTTCATAACTAAACTTTATAAATTCAAGAAACACATAAACTACTTCTGCTCTTGTAAGGTCTTAAACTTTGTTTTGTTTTGCAGAATTAATTATGTGAGTAATATTATAATCTCTCTAGGAGGGCAAATCATGATTTAATGTAATTATTGAATGATCATAATCCTCATAGTTATATCCAAATAGAATTAAGTACAGATCAAAGAGGTATAGTGAAAAGAGATGAATCAGAATCACAGAATATCCTAAGTTGGAAGGAACCCACCAGGATCATTAAGTCCAGCTCCTGCCTCCACACAGGATCTCCCAAATACCAGACCATGTGACTGAGCATTGTCCAAATGCTTTTTGAACTCCAGCAGGCTCAATTTTTATTATTATTTTATGATTATTATTTTTTTTTAATGGAAAATAATGTTACCTACCATCCAGCTTCTCATTTCCTTAGTTAGGAAGCGGAGAAAATCCCTTTTCTAGATTCACTGTAATTGGGATTCAGCTGATGCTTTGGTGCTTCCTGTCACATGCAAGAATAGTGACATGAGCTGTTGCTCCATGCTTCCAGAGAGAGCTTAATGAATGGCAAAATGTGCTCTGCAAAATTCAGCTGATTTTACGTTTTCTCATCATAAATAATGTCTTTAGGTAAAGGGTTTCTGATCTCTTACAAGGACATCTGCAGAGATCACACAGGCGTTTTCATAATATTTGTCTTCACTTGCAGATCATCATGTGAACCTTATATTTTGTCCCATCATGAACTACGGAAAAAGCACAGGTGAAAGGATGTTTCCTGTTGACTAGGTGTTCATTCTTAGTCACAGAATAGCAGAATCAGAGAACAGCCTGAATTGGAAGGGTTTAACCCCATAAAGAACATCGAGCCCAACTCCCTGCTCCACACAGAATCACCCCAAAACCAGACCCTATGCCTGAGAGCGTTGTCCAAACGCTTCCTGAACTCTGGCAGGCTCGGTGCTGTGACCACTGCCCTGGGCAGCCTGTCCCAGTGCCTGACCACCCTCTGGGTGCAGCACCTTTCCCTAGCCCCCAGCCTGACCCTCCCCTGTCCCAGCTCCATGCCGTTCCCTCGGGTCCTGTCGCTGTCCCCAGAGAGCAGAGCTCAGCGCCTGCCCCTCTGCTCCCCTCGTGAGGGAGCTGCAGGCTTCCATGAGGCCTCCCCTCAGCCTGCTTTGCTTTGGGCTGAGCAAACCAGGTGACCTCAGCTGCTCCTCACGTCTTCCCCATTTTTGTAGCCCTCCTTTGGATACTCTAAAATAGTTTTATGTCCTCATACTGTGGTGCCCCAGACTGCACACAGTACTCGAGGTGAAGCTGCAGCAGTGCAGAGCAGAGCAGGACATTCCCTTCCTTGTTCCAGTGCCTGACCATCCTCTTGGTGAAGACCAAATTCCTGATATCCAGCCTGAAACCTTAGGTTGGAGAAAGCTGAACCCAAGGAGGCACAGAAAATAGAATCAAATGATTATTAATTGCATCAGGCCTAATAAATGTAATTGATGATATGCAGCAAACTGTTTACTATTTGCTTATTACAGAGAATAAAGTCAAAAAAAAAAAAAAAAAGTTGTTTCTAGCTAGCTTTGAAATGTTTTCTCAACAATCTGCTTAAGATATACTTTCAGTTCCTTGAAACAAATCCTGTAAACTTCACAGACCATACTTAATGAGTCAGGGGCTACTGAGCCAAATCCCTGGACAACAGGTCTTGCTATGAAAATATAGCAGGACAGTCCCTGTGGCCTAGGAGTGCCAGCCCCAGAAAAGGGTCCCTCAGCCCCCCAACCCTCCTCCTTCCTCCATGTGAGGGCATCTTCCAGGCCACTCCCAACACAGCCACCTTTGGCCACGCATGGGGGGGCACTCCATCACAGAGGCTTGCTGAGGTCACAGTGGCCACCCCTGCCCTGCCTTTGCTGTGGGCCCTATAAAAACCCCCCCCCCCCGCCGCTGGCCCACCACTTGCTGAGCTTCTAGGCCCTCTGACAGCCAGCTTGTGTGGCAGAAAGAAGACCAGAAGCAGGCAGGCGAGAGGCAGCCCTCATTGGTGCGAGAGGACAGCGATGCAGTCCCAGCAAGCACCAAGAAAGAAGGCAGCCGATGAGAAATGTCATGGGCAGAGGCAGAGCGCCGGTGGCACAACAGATACCAGTGCCCAGGGGAGCTCTGGCGCGCAGCCCACAGACACCTATAAGGGGTACCATTGGCACCGCAAAAATGTGGGGAACAAACCGGCCCCTCAGCCATCCAACAGCAGGGGGCCTGGGCCTTCCCAGTGACCCAACGGCAGCATGGGGAGAAGGCAGGAGCGTCAGGCAGACAGCTGCGTGGAGCACAGCCGTGCCTATAGTTCACAACAGAGCGCAGGACCCAGCTATGGCTGCAACACAGATAGCAGCATCGGACCCACAAATGGCAATAAAGCGCACAGTAGCATGGGACCGTGGCGTGGAAGCGGGCGACCCTGTGGTTCAGCATCCTGGCCTGGAAACTTCCTGGATGGAAGGCATCCCACGCAGCCTGTCCCAAGAAGGGACGGGCTTGATCACCAGCCACTCCAGGCCACGCACAGTCCTTCCCAGCAATGGTACAGAGACAGGGGGTCTGGGCCTTTTTGCCATTGGCACAAAGGCAGCGTGGGGCGAAGGAAGCAGGATCAGGCAGACAGCCACGGGGAGCAGAGGCGTGCCTATTGTCCGGAGCACAATGCAGGACCCAGCCGTGGCCGAAACACAGATGGCAGCATCGGACCCATGCGTGGAAATCAAACGCACAGTAGCATGGGACCTAGGCGCGAAAGTGGACAACCCTCTGGTTCAGCACCCCGGCCTCAAAGCTTCCCAGGTGGAAGGCATCCCATGCGGCCAGTTGCAAGCAAGGACGGGCTTGGTCATCAGCCACTCCGAGCTGTGCGCCGTCCTTCCCGGCATCCATACAGCGACTGCAGGCCTCAGCCCTACCATTGGCGCAACAGTGGAATGGGGCAAAGGCAGCAGGATCAGGCAGACAGCCGCAGGGAGCACAGGCATGCCTATCATCCGTACCACAGTGCGGGACCCAGCCAGGGCCATAAACCAGACGGCAACGTTGTACCCATGCATGGAAATCACCCTGACAGTGGACATAGGCCTGGAACTGGGCGACCCCGTGGTTCGGCACCCCGGCCTGGAAACCTTACAGACGGAAGGCATCCCCTTTGGGCAGTCCCGGGCAGGGGCTGGCTTAGCCTTCTGCCCAACACCGAGGAGCCCATGGAGGTGGATCCTCCACAAGATGTGGAGGAACCAATGGAAGTGGATCCACTTAGACCAGAACAGACCTGGGACTACTGCGGCGCGTCTTTGCTCTCTGCTATTCAAGCACAAAAACAGCATCGCAGGAGTGCCCGGCTGGCCCCCTACTCATTGTCATGCAGGCTCCATCCTAAGCATTAGCTTGGAGCCCCCAAACACCATAGACATCCCGCAGGCTTACCTGAAAGATGTTCCGGCAATAAACCACTCTGTTGCCGATTCTCAGGGGTTTTGTGAGTGCTTTTTTCCCATCCCCCAGCCCTTGTGCCAGAGCCTTGAGGAAGAGCATAAGAGAGGAACCAGCTTCCTTCGGGCTGCTGTGCTGGGGTGACAGGAGTCCGTGAGGGCCACCATGCACCTCTAACATTTGTGCAAATAGTAGACTGAGGGGTGAAAATAGGAGTGTGTAAGCGATTATAGGTGGCTAGTTTCTTATCCTAGGAGTGAGTTTCTCTAGCTGAGTACTTGGTAATGACAGACGTGTGATTCTGCCGTCCCCCAGCCAGCCACCCCCCGGAACTTTTCCAGCATGACACCATATGGTACAGAATACGTCTTTGGCCAGTTGGGGTCAGCTATCCTACTTCTGTCCCCTCCCAGCTCCTGCATGCCCAGCCTCCTCACTGGCAGGGCAGTGTGAGAAGCTGATAAGCCCTGGACTCAGTGTAAGCACTGCTCTTCAACAATTCAAACAAGTAGGAGACCTTTCTTCTCAGAAAGAGCAGTCAGGCATTGGAACGGGTTGCCCAGGGAAGTGGTGGCATCACTGTCCCTAGGACTGTTCAAGGAAAGGTTGGACCTGGTGCGTAGGGACACAGTTTAGTGGGTGACATTGGTAGCGGGGTGATGGTTGGACCAGAAGATCTTGGGGGTCTTTTCCAACCTCATTTTTTCCATGACTCTGTGTTTCCATATAGCACTGGGATTACTGGAAAGGGTACCTGGCCCATCTCCCAAACTTCAGCTCTGTCAAAAATGCACAAGAGCAGTGACAGAATAGTAGCACTATTCATTCATCGTGGCTGGCTAAGGATTAAAATGTTGGCTTATTTAGGCTTCTAATGAGGAATATATATATATATTTTTTTGCAGCTTTCTCAGAAGGACAGAAAACTGAATGGAAAAAGACTCCTAACTTTTTGAGACTACTAAAAAGACTACTAACTTTTCTGTTGTTCTGCCAGACTCTGAAATTTGACACAGCCTAAATAGCTGAACCTATATGAACCTATATGGAACTTGTGGAAGATGAAGATAATATATTTTATATATTTTTTAGGGAAAACATCAGGAACAAAGCCAAATAATCTGTTTAAATCTGATTTTTTTTTTTTTTTTTTGAAAGGTCAGGATAGAGCTGAATGTGCAATTGCCATTACAATTAAAATCTGCAAACTAATGCCTTGTTCCTTCAGTACAAAAACAAATGAGACGTGGCTTCTATTAATTTGCTTCCTACTTGATCTTCGAACTGGACCTGACATGTAAAGACATTATTTTACTTTCTAGTGGCTAACTTAATGACATATCTTACATTTTAGCAATTTGAAAGTACCAACTTGGTGAAATATAATTTCTATAGCTAACTATTTACTTATGATAGAGCACGAATATAGTCACACTGTCAGTAAATTGTCTGGAAAAGGAAGATGGAACTTTAAAACATAGAAATTGTGTCACCTTGCATGGCACTTGATTACCATTTCTAGCCTATAGGCATGACATATTATACAAGCTAAAGATAAATCTTGTTTTGTGAAATTTTCAGAGGGCTTTGATATTTGTTATCCAAAAATTACTATTAAAAAAAGTAATCAGAATTTGTCTTGCACAATAAGCCTGAGGATTACAATCACTCTTTCTGTAATCTGATTTGCAATTAGTTTTGCAAAAGCTTCCAATTGAACTTTGCTACAGTACAGTTGCATATAAAAATCTGATTAGCAAAGTGTTAACACTATGCCTTTTTTTTTTTTTTTTTTTCTTTTTCCCCTGGGAAGGTGAGGTTATTTGTGCCAATCGTATTTATTTATTTATTTTTTCCTGAGGTTTCAATAAAAATTTTTTCAAGCATTCTAGTGAAATCTAAAGATGAGGTAGGACAAGGAAAATTTAATTAGGTATTTCCTTTCCTGTTGATATTTTTGTGCTTTGTGGTGTGATCATAAAGATGCCCAGAAAGGAACCTGAGGTGCTTGGCTTGCCATCCAGCTACAGAAATGGAGAAAAGGAAATCTGCACAGAGAAGCAATATGATGTATTATTAAAATACTTTCCTTGCTATGGAAATGGCCTGTGGGAACGTTAATTAGCACAGATACTCAGGAGCTCTGTGCTAGATGCTTTATATTAGATTGTTTTGTCCAGCTTAGTAAAGATTTGCAGGTTTAAAATATTTGTGTATTCTAACACTTTGGAAAATATATTCATCTTTAGAAAAGAAAAAAAAAATCTCAAAACACAGAATTTGAAGAGAATCTGAAGGAGGCAATTCTTTCACATAATTTACAGAAACCTGAGAAAACTACTGTAAAATTATGTCATAATTAACACATATATAGTTAAGTGAATCATGTAATAACTTTGCTCTGTGAGGAAAACAACACAGAAGATAAATGCTCTCACTTGGATACAGTATTTCTGGGTAACAATGTTACAGAGTTTTTAATTTACAAATTATATTTTGGGTGATTAATATTGTCAAAAAGATAAATAATCTGCCTCTATATAAATACAGATTTAGAAAATTGTACTTAAGGGGTTTACCCAGGGGTTGTACATCATTGTCAGATAGAGTGAAAACTCAGGGACTGAAAGTATATAGTTCTGCTCTGGAGCAGCACAGTGCTGACTAATGTACAGCACAATTATGGGCATGTTATTATTTTTTATTTGCAAATTAAGTTTCTGACTCTTCTTTGTTGCTTTTAAAGATAGAAAAGTACTTTCTCTTCTCTCTGCTGCTTCAACCCCAGGCTGCTCTGCCTTCAAACAACAGCAATAAGTGTTACTTCCAGATGGGAGGAATGATCTGAGGTTCTGCTGTGTGGCTATGCACAGGTATTGATTACTTATCCCTTTATTTGAGTCACTTCACCTCAGTGTCCTGTCTCATATTTTTCTCAGAGTTCTGAAGAACACACTGAAAGCAACTCCCCCTAATTTGTCCCAGAGGCTACAATTTGGAAAAGTGCTTGAACGTGGTCTTAAATGTTTTGGTGAAGAGGACTTGGTCAGGCAGGGAAGGTCTGGGGCCAGGGAAGTTCCCTCTGCTGCAGCTGAGCAGCTCTGCACTACTCAGTCTCATGCTGGGAAGGGGAGGTCACCATGAAAACCTGTTTCTCCTTATTCCATTTCGTTGATGACGATGTGACATGGAAAGAAACAAAGCCCCAGGCCACAAAGCTGTAGACACCTATGAACACTTTATAATATCCAGGCTTAGCTACTTGCTGAGATTATTTGGAACAAAACAGCGATCACAAATTTATTACTGCAGGGTTGCTCCCAATCTTAATTTTTATTTGGGGGCAGAGAGGGGAATTCTTCCCCCCGCTCTTTCTTTGTTGTCTGCTAGCAGCTAGACAACAGCACAACTGCTTAGTATGGGGCGCTTTACTCTATTCACCTACTCTGGGACTGAAATAGCTGTTATTTCTTCTGCTTAGAGCATTTTGAGTTTTGAGACTTTTTATTTATTTATTTATTTATTTATTTTACATTTCATTTAATAGCATCCCACTGAAAGCACTGGGACAGTGGTAATCCTAATAAGAAGGAAGATTGATTTTTAAACGGACATAAAGTGGAACTGCTGACTCACTTATATTCCTTAAAATCCACCTGACTACCATCTTCTCTGCTTAGTAAAAGACCAAACAGAAAAGATGAATTACTTGATCGTATTAAAGCAGCCTCCTCTCCAACCCTGTCTGCTTAGGCTGTCAGCATTGCAGGGGGGTCTGAAAGTGACTTCTTTTCTATCCTGTGAATTACATGCAGTCTTAGCCCTCTCTGACAGCACGCTTAAGTGCTGTGATAGCTTGGGGCTGGTAACACTACCCCTGTAGCGAGTGATGGGAGGCACTGGGGTTGCAGCAGGCTATTTCAATCTCTAGGCAAATGAAGCAGTAATTCTGTGCTGACTTGCCCCCTGTCTGCTGCTTTCAATTTTAGTAATTCCCATCAACCCCAAGCTACCCATGCTTGTGGTCCAGAATATCCGCCTCCAAAATAACCTTCCAGTCAGCCCCTGGAGAGCCTTGACACTCATGACTCATGTGTAAGTGGCTTAACTGAAGGTAACGCTTTGAACCAAACAGTATTTTTGTATTTCCATTAAAAAAAAAAAAGACAAACTTGGCCCTTTCAATTTTAGTTCAGTCCAACAGAACTAACCTTCTAAAAATAAAATAAATAAATAAAAAAGCTAAAAGTACATGTACAGGCCATGTGAGTGAGTTAGCAGCACTGTGATTTAAAAATAATAATAAAAAAAAAGATTTTTAAAATAAGATGATTGATAGTAGAATAAGTACAGATTTCCAATTAGAATCTTCCAGTTTAATGCAAACAATTTCATCTGTGTCCCTTAATTTTCATTTCCTGCTGTATTTCTCTGGCATTCTGGCTGATGCTGAAGAAAAGACTTCCTTCCTTGGATTGCCACCATGAATCCCCATTCTGCTTTGTGCATTTCAAATAACCTGACTTCATCCCCACCTTTTTTTTTTTTTTGACAAAGAATAGATTATCTGGACTGTAGCATCAGGCCCTAACCTAGTGTACCTCATTGATTCTTCTCTTTTGGAAGTGAATTAACCTAAAACAAATGACAAGCATACCGGAGACTATTCACTGAGATGTTCGAATTAAATCCTAATCAAATATAGAGAAATATTAAGATCACCCAATTCTAAGTAAACAGGCTTGGAATAGGCTTCTGCCAGACATGGAACCAGAATTTGGTACTTTGTTGCTGCTAGGAAGAGTGTTTGTCTCTCTAGTAAATGTAAGAGAAATTCTGAAGAGGACCTGGCTAAGTACAGTGTGTCAATTGAATAGTTCAATTGGTTCAACTTTTCCCTGTAGAATTGCAGGCTATTCCTCAGAGCATGAGGATATTCATTACAAAAGACCAAGGATTGATGACTGCATAATACTTTTTATTATTATTATTATCATTATTATTTTTTAAATGGAAAAATAATGTTACCTACCATCCAGCTTCTCATTTCCTTAGTTAGGAAGCGGAGAAAATCCCTTTTCTAGATTCACTGTAATTGGGATTCAGCTGATGTAGTTTTGGTGCTTCCTGTCACATGCAAGAATAGTGACATGAGCTGTTGCTCCATGCTTCCAGAGAGAGCTTAATGAATGGCAAAATGTGCTCTGCAAAATTCAGCTGATTTTACGTTTTCTCATCATAAATAATGTCTTTAGGTAAAGGGTTTCTGATCTCTTACAAGGACATCTGCAGAGATCACACAGGCATTTTCATAATATTTGTCTTCACTTGCAGATCATCATGTGAACCTTATATTTTGTCCCATCATGAACTATGGAAAAAGCACAGGTGAAAGGATGTTTACTGTTGACTAGGTGTTCATTCTTAGTCACAGAATAGCAGAATCAGAGAACAGCCTGAATTGGAAGGGTTTAACCCCACAAAGAACATCGAGCCCAACTCCCTGCTCCACATAGAATCACCCCAAAACCAGACCCTATGCCTGAGAGCGTTGTCCAAACGCTTCCTGAACTCTGGCAGGCTCGGTGCTGTGACCACTGCCCTGGGCAGCCTGTCCCAGTGCCTGACCACCCTCTGGGTGCAGCACCTTTCCCTAGCCCCCAGCCTGACCCTCCCCTGTCCCAGCTCCATGCCGTCCCCTCAGGTCCTGTCGCTGTCCCCAGAGAGCAGAGCTCAGCGCCTGCCCCTCCGCTCCCCTCGTGAGGGAGCTGCAGGCCGCCATGAGGCCTCCCCTCAGCCTGCTCTGCTCTGGGCTGAACAAACCAAGGGGCCTCAGCTGTTCTTCAAACATCTTGCCCTCTAGAGCCTTCACCATTTTTGTAGCCTTCCTTTGGACACTCTCGAATAGTTTTATTTCCTTCTCATAATCTAGTGCCCCAAACTGTACTCAAGGTGAGGCTGCAGCAGTGCAGTGCAGAGTGGGACAATCCCTTCCTTTGACCAGCTAGACATGCTGTGCCTGATGCACCCCAGATCCCTTTCTTCAGGGCTGCTCTCTAGCCTCTTGACCCCCAGTCTGTACATATAGCCAGGGTTGCTCCTTCCCAGGGGCAGAATCCAGCACTTGTTAAATTTCATGCAGTTAGTGATTGCCAACAGCTCCTTTTAATTTTGTGTCATACATTCCAATAAAATCCAACTCTAAGGTGATTCTCACACATCCCGAAAGATGTATATATGAGGCCATGTAGCTCTCAGAGATGGCAGAACTGTGGCTGCATGATCTGGTTTTGTCTGTGCAAGGACATCAGAGCACATGTAATTGGTGTCAATGACTCCTGATAGCCCTGTGGCCAGACAGGACCATACCACACCGACACAGTTTCAGTTTCTCTCATGCTTTCAAATTATTCTGTTGGACCTCTCCCTTCCCTGTGTGTGATATTAAGGAACCTGGGGCCATGGGCTGTCAGCAAGGCTCTCACAGGCTCACTGCTGCTGAGTTTAAAGCAGCTATTAGTTCCAGGCAGGGTGGTATTTTCAGGGAAAGCAATATTGATGGATTTTCTATCTGACATATTCTCCAACAATTTCTTAACATTTTAAGATGAGAAGATAAGTATGCGTTCCTTGACAGGGTCAATGCAGTGGAAATAATATATTTCTGTAAACAGCCATATATTGTAGGGGTCTATGGTCCTAATGAGTTAGATGCTTTTCTCCAATGCAAGTAGCCTC
Source organism: Oxyura jamaicensis (assembly GCF_011077185.1). Lineage (NCBI taxonomy): Eukaryota > Metazoa > Chordata > Aves > Anseriformes > Anatidae > Oxyura > Oxyura jamaicensis. The sequence goes on from NC_048894.1 coordinate 86,983,990, forward strand.
ACAGCTTTATGCTCAACAACATATCCAAGGTTGCATGCTCTATAAGCCATTAAAGTTCACACTCTGCCATATATTATTCCTGCTATATAGAAGCCAAGCCTGAGATTCCCGTGCAAAAACAACAAATAACAACAGAAAACAAATAACAACAGAAAAACAACAACAACAACAACAACAACAAAAAACGTTTAGAAAGAAAAATATTTCTTGAGCTCCGTTATAGGTTGTGAATTATTGATAATGTTAGAAGGCATTGCTAGGCAATTTTGACCTGTATCAAGTGCAAAAGGGAACCATGGATAAATAGAGTTCTCAGAAAAAGTCTAACACCTGATCAGATACAGAGGTCATTATGCAAGCACTGGCCTACAAAAAAACAACAGAATCAGCAAAAAGCACCATGTTCTTCCCTTTGGAGTGGCTGCACTGTTCTACAGCACATATTAATTACCAAGAGGAACAATTCAACGTTCAATTTCACTGTTGCACAAGGTGCTAAAAAAGATAGACAGGTAGATGAGGAAAAACACAGAAATCCTAACAAAAGCCTGGAGTGCCAATGCCAGTCAGTGCAGTGAGGAAACAAGAAATCTGACATGCAGCTGAGGGAGATCTCTGACCTCAAAGAAAATGTTATCACAAGTCATTCCCAGATGAATAGACTTAAAGGCCAATGAAGAACAAGAGAGAGAAGCAAAAGCTTTAAATACAGTGCAAAAAGAGACAGAAAAAAAAACGTATTGAGTCATTGTTGTGGGTATAGCACCTTCAACAGAGTCTCAGGCATCAACTGTTTAATGGTTTAGCTTCTGTTCTGTTTTTTAAAGCTTGACTGACAAAGTAAGAATAGTGTCCAAGAATGTTTACAGTTCAGTGCAACAGAACAAATTCTTCCATGGCTCCTGTCAGAACACTTGAACTTTTGCAAAATTGTTTTACTAAAGTGCCATAGTCCCCCTTCTCACTTATCCCAGGGAAATTCTAAGTTGGTCTTTAGAGGAAAAAAATTGGGCTACAGCTACTGAAACTCTTACAAGGAGGGACATACCAACACCCCCTCCCAACCTCACCTTCCTAAGAACAAAATCCCAAGGCATATCTGAACCATGAGCTATCTTAATGGCAAGCCTGGGAAAGTACCCTTTTGTTTATCTGTGGTATGTTTTATGATCAGATGATGATCAGTGGGCTGAAGCACCTCTTCTATGAAGTCAGGCTGAGAGAGGTGGGGTTGTTTAGCCTAGGGAAGAGAAGGCTCTGAGGAGACCTTACAGTAGCCTTCCAGTACCTAAAGGGGGCCTATAGGAAAGCTGGGGAGTAACACTTTGTCAGGGAGCATAGTGATAGGACAAGTGGTAATGGCTTTAAACTAAAAGATATTTATATTAGATATTACGGAGAAATTTTTTACAATAAGGCTGGTGAGACACTGGAAGAGGTTGCCCAGAGAAGCGGTGAATTCCCCCTCCCTGGAGGTGTTCAAGGCCAGGTTGGATGGGGCTTTGAACAACCTTATCCAGTGGGTAGCATCCTTGCCCATAGCAGAGGGGATGAGTCTTTAAGGTCCCTTCCAACCCAAACCATTCTATTATTCTATTATCTAACACAGCTATCTTTTTAGAATTAGACTGTAAAACTAAAAGCATATTTGCAACCATCTCTCTTGTTTGTAAATTTGAGTGCACGTTTGTAAATTCAAATAACCTTTGGACCCTGAGTACCTGCAAACACCTGATATTTTCATGAACATGAAATACAATGAACTTGCAAACTATATGGAAGGTAAGAATTTAATTGCACTCATCCAGTTGTGAGGCTGCATCTCAGGCTGTTTACCACTGACAGCTGTGCTTGTTCAGGGCTCTGTACAGGGGTGAAATAAGGAATAGTCCCTGCCACAAGGAGCTCATAAGACAAAAGGAGTGTGAGAGGGGAAAAGAGCAAAGAACTGGAGCATAACAACTCGCTTCCTTCACATAAAAAGGTAAAAAACAAACAAACCATGTTTCCTGACTACTATCTGGGGAATTTTGCCTTTGCAACACTCATATTTCCAATGTGAACAAAAATAGACTATTTTGTTTTATTTCCTGCTTGTCTTAGGAGACTTCTTCACTTTACCAAGATAACCAAACCCTGGTTTGGCTGTTTACCAGTTAACCTGCACTGGTTATTTCCCTCAGGTTTCAGATTTTCCCCAAAAGTGGAACTGCATTTTAGATTTTCTCTTATGTATACACATCTTTGCATTACACAATCCTGGTTTAGATGAGATACTTGCTCTGTAATGTACAAATTCAAACTACCTGAGTGGTTAAAATCTTTAAAGGTCTTTAGCTGCAAGAAAACAGTGTTGTCTCTACAGTTTTGAAGAACTTCAGTATTTTTACATATCTCAGAGGGGGTTGTAAAATATTTTGCTGTTGATAACTTACCAAAAAGTGTTCCTGGTTAGTTTTCCCTTCTTTCATTTTAGGGACTGAGAGACTTTATTTACTTTTTGAGAAGTCCTTTGTGAACTTTCTTAAAGATTTTGGAACGAAACTATAAACCACAAAATGGCTGGGTAGGAAGAAAAATATTTAGCAGGATCTAACAGTTGGATTTCTTGCAAGATGCTATGATTTATTCCCAATTTATCTTTTGTGCTTAAGCACGATATAAAACAGAGTTACTTTTAATTGGTTTTGGATCAGGTACTATTATTTATTCATTGCATCACAGTGGTGTTCAGGATCTCTGATTCTGGAACTTTATCCTGCTGTGCTAGAAGCCATACGCACAAACCAGAAAGTCCCTTTGTGATTGAAATCATCTATCTCAGCATGACTTATTCTTCCAAAAGTTATCTGAAAATAATCTTGGTTATTATTTCCAAAGTCCTTTGCAGTGTAATTTCAAGTTAAAATGCATAACTAGTAGGAACTAAAGTAATTCTGCCAATGTCCTAAAAGATACAAACAAAATATTTTCATCTGTGTGTCTACCTACACAAACACACATATATGCTATGTAATTATATATCGTTCCAAGATCCACCTAAGTACTTTTGCAAAAATGGTGACGTATTTGCTTGCAAAATGTATGGATATCTGCTGATTGAAATGCTCTGCAAGAGCTTTAGAAATTTACTATTTTATTATTTATGCTTTATGTTACAAAGAAAGGGAACTGAAACACAACAATTTAAGGAAAAATGGGATCCCTGTCCACTGAGGCTCTTATGCTACTGCCTGAATTTCGGGATATTTCAGGTGTCTATACACTTAATGCAGTTTTAATAAGACAGGTCCTAATATGCGGGGCTTCTTAGTTAAATTAACATGAAGACACAGTCCTCAGTTTTTACATTAATGCTGTATTTTGATTGTATCCATGGCTTTATATAGACTACAGACATGCAATTTCAATCAGAAATTTGGGGTGAAATTTATCAGCACAAGTTGCCGTTCTCATTTGCTTGTGTAATTTCCTTACTTTGCCTAGGAGGTTTGATAAACTTATTTTGTCTAGATCCCCAAATGCCCTGTAATATCAGCGTAACTGTCCAGGGAAACCTTTATTGAACTAGAAGTGTCAAGTAGCACCCTCTTTCATATTGCAGCTTAATATTCAGGATGAATATTACAGCCAAATGGATTAGCTTTCCTTGATGTTTATGGTGTTGCTGTAACAGCAGATGGATAATCACTATAGCAACTTAGCACATCAGGAGAGAGCCATTGAAAAGCATTCCATAATCAGGACCATGACCTTGACAGCCCTCACTTTCAATTGCCTAAGCAATATTTTTCATCTGTTGCAATCAGGCAAATTTGTTGCATGCCAATAAACCTAGTTGGATTGTCCCAGAACACTGTCTGTGCCGGAATGAACAAACCTAAGAAAGTCCATGCATCTTAATGTAAGATATTTTACTCCATTTTCCCCTATGGCATCTTATATGTTACTTCTTGCATTTCAAACTTAGCACGCTGAAATAATAAAGTAGCAAGTGGGTGTTATTTATTCCATCTTCAGTTAGATACTGTCTCTCAAAACTTCTTCAGAGACAAACTGAGGAAGTACAGCCTAAATAAGTGGACTGTGAGGTGGACTGAAAACTGTCCAAACTGCCAGGGTCAGAGCACTGTGATCATAGGCACAAACTCCACGTCCTCCTGGATTTCTGTCCATAGTGGAATACCCCAGGTGCTGATGCTGGGGTCAGTACTGTTTGATAGTGTCATTAATGAACTTAACAATGGGACAGAGTGCATCTTTGGCAAGTGTGTAGATGGTACAAGACTAGGAACAGTACATGGTTGTGTGGCCATTCAGAGGAACATTGACAGGCTGCAGAAATGCACTGACAGAAGCCTCATGAAGTTCAACAACAGAAAAGGCTGAGTGTTGCACCTGGGGAGGAAAAGCCTGATGCAACAGTGCAGGCTTGGGGTGACAGGCTGGAAAGCAGCTTGGCACAAAAGGAGCTGGGTGTCCTGGTGGACAAAAAGTTGAAGATGGGCCAACAATCCTCCCTTGCAGTATAGAAGTCCAGGTCTGGGGTCTTGTGCAAGAAATAATTGGATATACAGGAGTGAGTCAGAAAAGGTCCAAAAAGATGATTACAGGATTGGAGCATGTGTCATATATGAGGAACATATGAGAGAACTGGGATTGCTCAGCCCAGAGGAGGTGGCTCGAGGCAGGTTCCTGTCAATATGTGTAAATTCCTGACTCGGATGGAGAGTTAAATAAAGAGTCTGTATACGGACTCTTCTCAGTGGTGCCATGACAGAACAAGAGGTTCTATACACAAAATGAAAATAAGAATATTTCACTTAAACAGAAGGAAAAAAAAACAACAACAACAAAAAACACACCATCAATACTTTACTCTGTGGGTGGCTGAACACTGGAACAACGTGTTCTCCTTCCTCCAACGCATTCAAAATCCAGCTGGGCATTCCTCAACAACCTGTTCCAGGTCACCCTACTCTTGGCAGGTAGATTGGACTAGACAATCTTCAGAGCTGCTATCCAACCTCAGTAACTGATTCAGGCATTGCAATAGACTTCAGGCATTGCGACAAGGAACAAAAGAACTTGATATCTGATTTTCTCCAGTTAATTTGCTCATCTGCAGTTGTCCAGAGACCTTCACATTTCATGTGAGGCTAGCCTACTCTTCCTGTTCTGCTGTTCCTCTTGTGATAGGGGATCATTATACAACTTTATAACATGAAATGAAAAAAAAACAAATCACAACATTATCTGAAAGAACTGATGGAAGACAAAAGGAAAAATAAGGAATGAGGTCCAGCCCAACCTTCCAACAGCTGGCATGGGTTTCTTTCCTCTGTGGAAAGTGCTATTTCCAGCTGCCAAAGGTGTGGAAACGTCTGGTCTTCTTTGAACCAACAGGTAGAGGTTCAATCTATGATGAACAGATGAATCAATCTATTCTTTATCGTAATAAGTTAGTAGTGAGAAACTTGAGATGTCTCAGCAGTTTAGTTGAGCTACTCTGCAGATTGTCTGGGTATGTAATGACCAGTTTCCATGGAAATATCAAAGGATTATATTTTCTCAGAATTTCTGGCATTTATTGATACTCAGCTGAGATGAAAGTATCACCTGAACAGGCCTCATAATATTCTAGGTATTAGCTGGTGAGTCTTGAGTATTTCTTTATTGCTCAGAGAGATTTACTTACAAAGAGAAGCAGACTTTGTCTATCTTACAGACAGAGAAACAAAGGTACTGAAGACTCAAGTGGCTCATTCAAGGGAGGAAAACTGGCTGACAGAAGAGAATGCCATTGCCTTACTCCAATAAGATAATCAGCAAACAAGAGAAGTGTCTTTCCAGTCTTTTTGTGCTTGTGGTCCAAGCTGAAAACAAAAAGCTCCGGTGTACATACAAACAACATTAAAAATTAACCAGCTTGTCCTGATTTAAAAATCTCCATATTCATGAGATCTTGGATAAGGTTTTTGTTCTACATTCAGGCCAACATTGACAGCCAAAAAAACCCTTACTAAAACCAGCAACAACATTTTCTTCACACTCCAGCTGCTCTTTGAATAAAAATAAAATTTCTAACTTGCACTATTCAGTTGACTAATGGAGACTTTCCTGGCTGAAAATAAAGATGCAGTTCTATTGCCTGTTTGAAGATAGGGGATGAATTATAGAGACCCTTCTTTCATAGTAGAAATAAGAGGCATAGCTTTTTCATGTATTTTTAAAAATTCCCCATAGATAGGAAGAGGGGAGAATTCAGTTATGACAGAGTTTCTCATGGTGAGGGACAGGGTATAACTCATCCTGGAACAGGGGCAATGTTTAATGCTGCAAGAGGAACCTCCCTGGGAGTTAATTTTGATTTGAAAAAGCCAAGAAGCTCAAAGATGCTCTTAACACTTTTGATTGCAGCTGACCAAAAAACAGGTGGGAGAAATGCAACCATGTAGAGAGAATTTTTCATTTGAGAAAATGAAGTAATTAAAGCAACAACAGAGAAACAGACCCTGTCTTTTGGCATATAAATGAAGAGGCTCAGCTCCCTGAAGTAGGTGCACATTGTACGTTGCTAGTGGGCTGTCTGTGCTCATTGATACCGTCTGCACTGCATTGCCCAATCTTTCTCATTTGCCTGAAAGAGTACACAAAACACACACATAAGCAGTCAAACAATGATTGATATCTATAGCTTGTTTTATGTACATACATCTGAGCATCAGCAAATGCTGATTACTTGAGAAATGTTTGGTTTTGAAATAATGATTAAAAGTAGCATACTTCATGTTTATTTTGGTCTTTGTTAGATGATGACTGCTTGCTTTGGAGTAAGTATGTGCAGCCTTCAAAATATAACTGGTAATAAAAAGCTGAGTTTTCATGCTAGGTGTAAGGCTATAAGCCACCAGCAAGTCTGAGAATTGCTAGTGCTCCTGTGAGAGCTGCCAGCTTGGGAACCAGTTCACCTTGTCCTCACCGAGGGCCATCAAATTGTCTCTGTCAGGGACGCTCCTGTGGATCACGGAAAGTCACCTGCCGGCAGTTTCACTTGTGCAACTCTCTCTTCCATGCTTGGCAGTGAGATCAGGGCAGTTAGTATTGCCATGCCACTGGCTGGAAAGGATTTTCTTCAAAAAATACGATACCTAGAGATAGCAAAAAACATCAGAGGTAGCTATTTTGCTAGTATGTTACATATGTTGTATTGCCTCTAGTAGACAATAGGGTTTCATGAATCAGCACTTATTAGTAAATGTGTCAACTTGATCTCTGACCTCCATTTGAAACTCAGTGATTAGTCCTGCTTTTAAAAAGCTGCCTCCCTGAAGAACACTATAATTTTTTTAGTGACCCACATTGGTAACTGTGTAGAGCATGGAGCCCCATATAATGTTTGGATGTAAGCCTTTACAAAAACATTACATTACTGCATCCCACCCCTGTTGATTCAGACTGTTCATTTTTTAGCCTACTATATGTAGGATTTGAGCAGACTTACTGCTTCATAGTTGAATATTAATGCTTACTTGTCAACAAAGCTTGAACATTTTATTGCAATGGGAGCTTTATTAAAATAGCCTTCTGAAAGAATTTAGATCTGAATATAATAATAAAATGTACACACCCAAACAACCACATCGATACATTCTGCACCTTTAGAAACTGTTGTGAAAAACACTGAAAGTTTTATTTCCATTTTACTGCTTGGAAAATTACATCAAAAATCTTAATTGGCTTTTTGAAGGTGACACATTAAAGTCACCGACAGAGTGGCAATTGCCAAGGAACTGAGTGCTAGCAGCCATAGCACTGGCATTAGTGCCCATCGTCTAAGTAGTGCCTGGCTCCTCTGGGATAAATGCAGCAGGTTTTTTCTTCCCTTTTCCCTAAGGAACGAGATGATTTGCTATTTCTGCTGGTGGCTCTGGGTTTGTTTTGTGGTTGGAAATGAACCAACAGCAGGTGGCAGCAGCTCGTCACTCTTCCAACCTCTTCTGCGTTCGCAAGCAGGAATCTCTGGCCACATAAATGGCTTTTTGCTTCCTGGATTTGCTCTGTATTTCTGCAGAAGAGAGCTGTGACTCCCGCTAGCCTTCAGGGAAAGCCGGGTACTCTCAGTGAAGCCAGGCATGTGCAGCATCAGATACGTACCACGGGCATCAGTGCAAGGCTGTCTGCTTGGATGCAGAAGGCAACGAACAGGGCTGTTCTGGGAGGCTTGGGTATGATAAAGAAAAAAGGGGCAGATAATTTTATAATTTTCTATAATTTTCTGGAGTACTACAAGTGTACTCTGACTTAAGTGTGGTGGCTAGAATGACATATGCAGACATCTGAAGCAAGGCTATTGAAAACATTTAAAAATTCTCTGTGAAATAGGGCAATTAATAGGTTAATTTAAGTACTGCATTTTGCTACATGAGAATACATGCCAGTAATTGTATTTATTTATTTGTTTATTGGTATATTTCCAATTAACATGCATGGTTTCTTCCTTTTTGAGTTTTACAACACAAGCAATTTCTCAAGGACATGTGTGCTAATTGTTTTGCACTGGGATGGCTGTGTTTTTCATCTGTTAGCTACAGTTATTGTTCTGTGCAGGAATGCTGTTAAAACCTTAGTAAACATTATTAAGCACAAAAAGAATGATGATAGTTCAATGAACACTAAGCCATGGACTAATGGAATGGTGTATGGTACAATGTAAGAACATGGGGAAATGACAAAAAGAACTCCACATTTGCAAGCAAGCTGAACTTTGTGAAATCTCTAAAGATAAATTCAGCAGGGTAAGGAGTGATTATGTACTTGCTGCAAGCTGTGTTTCTCAGTAAAGCAAGCTGGCTCTAAGAACCCTTAGTAAAGGCTCCTATTTTCATGGTGTTACTAGGGGAAAGAAATAAAAATAAAAAACCACAGCATTTATCTATAGACACATTACAATGTTATGTAGAAAAGCTGTATGTGTAGAACTACACATTTTGTAGCTTCAATACATTTAGAAATTTTTAATTTAATCCATGGAATGCTTATGGCTGTACTCAGGAAAACAGATTCTAGAAATACAGATGTAAACTCAGTTTCCTCTCACATTTTGATAATTAATAATACCATCCTTTTGCACTTAGTATGGACCACACATTATGAGTTAGGAAATACTACAAGTATACCCTAACTTAAGTGTGGCTTATGCAGACTTCTGAAGCAAGACTATTGAAAACACTTAAATATTCTCTCTGAAATGAACCTTGATGCTGTGAAAAGTTACCTCCAAGCCTCTGCATATGGCCCTTAGTTCCCTGAGTTACTGGTGGAGGAGGTTATGTGCCATTTATTTTAGAAAACCTTATTTTTGGTAACCACAGAGAACTCCCACACATGTGCTTACTGTCTTTTTTGTTTGTTTTGTGGTGCGGTATTTCCTGCTTCTAGCCATGAGCTAATGAGGTCCTTATATTGTCTGGCACAATCCCACATCTACAGGGATTAGGTAGGATTTGAGCTACCAGAGCTGCTGCTTTGATACATCATACACATGCCTTTTCCTCTCTCTACTTTAACTATTTTCTTGGTACTTAGAGAGGTTTGACCCCTTTAGCTGTGCTTCTCTTGTTAGACAGATTTGGATTTGACAGGTAAAGGAGAAAATACCAGCTGAAATGAAAATGCTGCTTGTGACCCACAAAGAAAGAGAGCACTAGCAACAGGAATGTCAGGAGTAGATTTTAATAGGCAGCTTGCAAACTGGTTATGTTTTTAGCAGTTTCTATGTTTGACTGAACCAGTCCAAACATTCTTTGCACAGCCCTCGATCAATGGGAGCAAAAGCAAGTTCATAGGTATTAAAGTCATCCCCTTCAACAGTCTGACCTTGATGGAGAGCTGCAGACTTCACAAGCAAACTCCCTGGCAAGGTGTATAGTCCTGAGTATAAAAGAACTACATTTTGCAGAAAGGAGGACAATTGGCTATTATTTAGGGTTGCTTTGGGATTCTTGTCTTGAACATAATGTGTCCAGCTTAGTTTGAATTGTCTTAAGCACTCTTCTCCTGGTTATTATAAAAACTGAAATTTGCTTTAGTTATCCTTTACTGAAAAAACAATGCAAGCATTAACTTTCCTGTTTTTTTGCATCAGTGTCTTTTTAATTACAATATGCAATACTTTGCTGAATTTGAGAAGAGGAAGTCTTTTTTATTAGACTTGGACTTGAAGCATATTAAACTGATTGTAAATGTTTAGATCAACCGCCCCTAAGGATTTAGGTCTGTTGTTCAGTACTCATGTGGTTAGGGTAAAACTAGATTCTCGGCTGGTTAGTGAGCTGCAAGAGTCATTTGCTTGAAGTATGTTCTGGAAATACTGCAAACTGAATAAATAAAATAGTAACAAATCCAATCAACTTGCTCATGTTCACAGACAATTCAGTGAGATGCAATGTTCTCAGAAGCAGAGCTCCACCTGATCTCAGACAGAAGCTGCACAGGTTGGAGGAAGAAAAAAGCCATTGGCAAAAGCAGACTTGGCACTTATAGCCAAGTAATGAAATGCCTTTAAAGTACTGACATTAAAAGCAACCATACACTCAGCTGAGAATTAGTTTATTCTGTGCTCCTCTGACTTCTTTAGCCTTACTACTCTATAACCCAGCTGTCTTGCAGCTGACAACAGGCCCATTAACTCTGCCAAATGATGGCTTTCCTATTTTCAAACACTGTAGGCTCCTAAGTATTCATTCTCTAGTACCAACAGCTGAATGTCAACTTTCATCACCAGCTTTAAGCCACTCAGTATCCAGTAATTTATCAGGTCAAATAAATCACAGTTTTTCACTGCACACCCTCCTTCTCCCCATCTCAGCCCTTGCTGAGAGTTTTTCATTGATCTTTTATGTACATGTTGGCAGAACAAACCCTTGTTCAGGGAAGAATTTGCACACATATATGCTTAAATTATATTAGCACTCCCCAAACCATAGTAGCACAAGTAATTGTCAGAATCAGGGCCAATCCATGGGAAATGTTGCTCTTCAAAATCTTCTTCCTCATACTTGTTTTACATTCACTCATGCTTTCAACTATATTCCAAATCATTTGTGCTGTTACTTTCCAATGTTTTATGATATATTTAATAGATCCCTACCTCTCTAGTTTAAAGGTGCATACACATTATTGCTCTGAAGATGGAGCTAAAGATTTTTGCAAAGTTAGAAGACAATGAACACAAATAAGAACAGATAAAAAGTGATTTTATTATTATTATTTTTTTAATTTCCCTTGTAAAGGACTGATAAATAAGACATGTTTTCCTGACTGCAGCTTATGGAATTGGACATCTGTAGCTCATTAGTTGTTGACGACTGTCATTCAAATCAATTAATTGAAAGAATTACATGCTTTCAAAAAGAGGAACAGACCAAAAATAAATTTACTTTTCTCCATTTCTTTTAAAAGTCTTTCTTGCATTATTATCTGTTAAGCACAGAATAGCATATTGTTCCAAATCTTTTATCTTTCCTTTTCTCTCTTCTCCTTTGCATTATCTAGTGCTTTGTTTGCATTCAGAAGTATCCAGCAGTTTCATTCATACCCAAAGCTTTCAGTTTTGGAGAGGGATGTTTTAGATCCCCACAGTTATGAAAAGGCTCTTTTGATACCCTGTTTATTGTAGTACAGTGGCCTAATATTTGAGTATTACATCTTCTACATGGTAATTCTGGATCTGATTAAAATTATTTCAAGTATTCCTTCCATGCTTAGTGCTATGATTTTCAATTACATTTTCCACTATTCTAGGTCTCCTAGTCTTCCTTTTGAAAGATTATTGCAAATTTTCTTGCCTATATTTACTCCAAGAAATTTTTTCCAGGTTGAATAACTTTACAGGTTGCTGGGAATCTGTGTTATCCTCTTTTGCTGGATATCAGGAGAGGAAAACTTAGGCAGTCTTCTGGAGTAGCAATAGAAGATAATGGATTTGGGTTTACATGAATGCGGCTAAAAACTCCATAGCCTGCTGGCACTACTATCATGGCAAGGAGGACTGGACAAAACAAATTCAGTTTGCATGAGTGACTAGAAAGTGAGCATTATCCTTTGATCGCCTAACTTTGTAATTGCATCTGATTTTCTTTTGTATAGTTGTCTGTAAGTAAGTATCAATGCATTGAAAAACAGCTCAGATATCCTGCTGTGACAATGCTGTGCCTCTGCAGAGAAAGATATAGTCCCTTTCTACAACAAGGAATTAATTCCAAACACCATCCCTTTTTTATATTGCAACTCAGTCTACTCCTGCCAAAATCATGCAGCTCTTTTTATGGTTGCCACTAGCAAAGGCTTTCTGTTCCCACCTAAGTCATGATAAAATTGTTGTCAAACAATTGACATGATCATGAACATGATCATGAACATGATCAGCACTCCTTGGGATGAGAACCAAAATAAAATGACTGAAACCATCAGATCACCTGACATAGGGCCCTTCAGTTTACACGTCCTACCTCCACTTTGTCTATCTGGTTCTGTGAAAACCAGCTTAAAATCATAGCAAGGTTTTACTTATAATCAGGTTCTAAATGATCTTATAATCAGGTATTCTAAAGTTAAGTAAACCTAAAGATGGCAAATTCCTCAAAGAAACAGAGAACTGTACTTTTGTGGTATCTCTCACACAGCATACTAAAAGTTCTGTTACTCAACAGAAGACCAGCTGCTGGACACTACACTCAAAACATCAAAAAAATCCCCAACAACTCATCGACTAAAAATGAACGTAGCCTCTAATCAAGTAGCATACAGAAATAGAAAGAAAAACACACACACACACACACAAAAAAGTTTCTTTCTGGGATTCATGTGTGTTTGCACATGTTTAATGTTCAACCATACGCTATTCAAAATCTAAAAGCATTATTTATACTTGTTCCCATTCCAGAAACCTTTGTTACTCCCAGTGGATATTACTCACCTGCTGCATCTTTCTAGCTTAACAAACTGCCACAATTTGATGGTTCTGGTTGTGTGGAATCCACTCCAAAAGCCTTTCATTTCACTTAGTGCCAGATACTACAGGGAAAAAAAGTACAGAAAAATATAAGATTTCTGATGACACGTAGAGTGAGTACATGAATTTCTTACCTTTTATTTCAGGTTTCTGACTTCCGTCTTTTCCTTCTGTAGGCTATTCAAAATGAAAAGATAGGCTACAGCCTAGTTAGTCTTCAGATACTGAAGCCTTCTAATTTAAACAGGAGAGAAAAAAATGGAGAAAATATTTTAGAGAAGGACCAAATGAGAAAGACTAGTCTACACTTCTATTGCACATAACCTGACAGCTCCTATGGAATGCAACTCACCATACATCCTGTTGCCAATAACTACCTCAATTACCCTTAATTACTCTTTATGAGAATTCCTCTGAGCCCAGGAACTTTTGAACCCCGTGCTGGAAACCTCACTATTAGGAGCTGGGCCTAGAATCAAGGATTCTTTGTTGTTTGCAAGTTACAAGGCACAGAGATTTGCTTTAGTGGCTTCTGCAATGCTCAGATTGGTGTATCTAGATGCTACTTAACACAGAATATTAAACATTAATAAAAGTTATTGTTCCATCATCTCTCCACTAAATATTTTATTTTTGATGAGGAATACAGCTGAAGCAGTCCTGCATAAAGTCAACGCAGACAAGATCTAGTTGAAAATAAAATAAAATAAAGTATTTAATCTGACTAGAAATGCTAAATTGTCAATGTGTTTGTTTTTGAGTCTTGAGACAAAATTTAATATTAATTAGAAAAATGGGCTCAGACAGCAACCTAGTTAGGAAATAAATGTGCCTGAGTACTGAAATGCTGCTTCATGGGTGGGAATAGGTTGGCAAAAAAAGTTTAGATCACATCGGAAAATGAGAACATGAAACATTATCTATTACCAAAGTTTAAACAGACTCATTGAATCAATGTAGTTGATTAGGTCCTACAAGCAAACTGATTCCATTCAGGAGAACCATTTTTTCCTTTGAGAAAAATCTAAACATTTTTGCTAATTTTCCCTAGAAAAAATAAATGATTTTTTTTTTCTCTCTTTTTTTTTTTTTTTTTTTTTCAGAAGCTACATGTTCCGTAAAATATATCTAATGGACACCTACAAACTCATTGTGTAGGTGAAGGTAAAACTATTTCCACACAGTCACGGAAATCATACAAAGCCAGAGAAAGGTGGCTTCCAATCCCTGTCATTGCCTTTTGGCTCACTATCTGCAGCTAAATGAAGATTACTTGCAACCCTGGCTGAAACCATATACAGGTGATGTTTGCACAGCAGACTGCAAATTGTAACATACTTTCTCTACTTACAAACTCTAATTATCTTTGTTACCTAATGCAGATGTTAAAGTCTTAAAGTTCTGCTTAACCTTTTGTGAGATACTCTGAGATCTTCAGAGGAAATGTGCGTTTTAGAATCAAGGCACTTTACTGTTAATACTGCTATTTATACTTGACAGGATAATAGGAAAGACAACTATTAGGGTCTTTCAGATTATGAACCTTTCTTTGAAGCACAGAGACCCTACATCTGTTTTGGTATTTTTTTTTTTTCCTTTTTCTTTAAAACGAAGTAGCATTTCTCAAACAGTTTTACCTAATGCATCCTTGCAAAGAGGACAAAAGCATAATTAATATAATCAGAAATAACACAGCAGAATTCTCTGTCTATTTTCCCTAAAAGCATATCCTACAGTTTAGGTGAACTGTTACTGACACTGTCATGTGCGTCATGCTAGGAATGAGCCAAAGTGATTTTCTAGATTAAGGTCAAAGCTTTCAGCATCCTGCAGGTTTGACTCTGCTTCTGCCAGATTTTTAGTTTGTGATAGATGAAAAGTGTTTTAAGTGTTTTTATTTAATGTCATGTACTCAAAACAGCAACCACTTCTGGCCATTTGGCCTGGCACAACTTTAAACCACAGTGGAAGGAAATGTGTAACTGAACCAGGTCTGTCTCCTTTGTAAGCCAGATGGAGATCTTGACAGGATCTTTAGCTGAATGAAAAGAACATCCATACTAAACACACATTGAGGGTGTTGCCTAGGACTTCATGTCCCCAGAATCATAAATGTTGGAGCTTAGTAGTAGGGATTCTGAAAAACCTGGATAACTAGCTAAAACTCTGCTAACCTCCAGTATTCAGGATTGCTTTCCACTTTCAAACCTATTATTTCAATGAAAATAATTGAAAATGTTAAAAGCTAAATATTATATGCTCAGCCCTGACAACCACACATGCCTCTGGCTGCAGACTTCCTGCTTCCCAGGAAGAGCTAAGGGAGATCTATGGTCTCACGGTCTTTAGAGAGTCCCTTTCTTGCTCATTGCTATTTCTGTGATGGCTCCTAGAAATTCTAGTGGTGTCAGGAGTTTAGCACTATTTTCTGCTTCCTAAATCTTTCTCTGCTTGTTCTGAGGAATTATATTTGATCTGCTTAGTGGTTATACGTCTTAGAAAACAGGATCATTCCTGAAGTTGTCAGCTTGTTTATTGAAATATCATTTCTCAGCATGTCCTTGGCCAGAGGCAGATAGGAAGGACACAGGATCATGCTTGCCCAAATCAGCCTGCTCTCTGGCAGACACTCTTGCGTAAAGGTCCACCATTTTTCTTTGCAGAATATATGGCTAAAGCCTTGTTTTAAACTGTGTGTGCTAAAAAAAAGCAGACACCAAACCTCCATTAAAATATGGTGTTCAGCATTATGTTTTTAAAACAAGTGAGATTTTTATTAATAGAGCTGAGCCCCATAAAGACCTTTTAAAGAGCTTCACATTATAAAGACATTATGAAAGAGCCTTCCCCACTTGCTGGGGCCAGTGGGAGGCAGCAGGGAATATCAGGAAGGAATATCAGGCTAAAAAGGCCACAGGACAAAATTAACTTGCAGTCCAATTTAAGATGGCTGCAGGTAAATATCACCTTTCTGAACTACAGGTGGCCAGAGTGGCAGCACTGTGATAGCTTCAGCTCCACAAGCCACTTGAGAAAAGCAGGGATTTTCTACCAACTGCAAAGGTCTGTGATTGCTTAAGGTAATTTGATGTTGCAAATACTGAGATATTATTTAAACAACCCTGGTAAGCTGTATGACAAAGTAAGAAATAGAAGGATATTCCTATGCTTAAATATGCAAATATAAATACCATAGAGCTACCTTGGGATATAGATTTTCATAGAGAATGCTGCTAGGAGTATCTAGGCCTGAAAGATGTCCCATCTTATCCATAGTCTCCCAGAGATTAATTACGTCCCGTGAACTGGTATTGGTAGTTTGTTGCCCTCATTATTTGTTACAAATTAAATATAAACCCTCACTACTTGTTAACTTCATTTCCATGTTGTTGCTATGATTTTGCCTGTTAGCTGAAAGAATACCTCACCATCAGATTTGGAGCCACAAGGTGAAACTTGAGGTCACTCTGTTCTCTCTCCTCTCTGCGGAGCTTCCAGCCTACTCACCCAAGCACAGCAGCATCCAGCATCTCTCCTCCTAGTTCACAAGCCCTGAAAGGTTTGACCTCGTTATTGGCTAATCACAGTTTACTCCTGACTTTTCCACTGAAAAATTGTCAAGTGGTTCACCCAAATATTGCAGAAAACCTGGCTCTTGGCAGAAGTTCTGCCTTGAAGCTGATTGCTGATTCTTATTATCAGATTTGAACCTATCCTCCTCAAAGATGCTCCTCTTAACACTTGTAAGCAGGAAGAACTAACATACAGCATTACTTCAGCCTTGCAAACAATCCCTGCACTGGATGCAAACAAATTTTATGGTAAAATGCAGCCATCATCTCTTTATATTTTTTATATTTTATTTTTATATTTTTATTTTTTATATTTTTATTTTTTATATTTTTATTTTTTATATTTATATTTTTTAGCTTGGAGACTGGAAGGCATTTTTATTGAATGTGGATCTTACAATGGTCAAAGGCTAATATTTCATAAAACACTCTTTTTTAAACTGAACATTTTAGATTATTTTTGTAGGCTTAACTAACTCGTATTTCTGCCTCTTGCTGTAACTGCTCTATTTCTCTTCTGAAAGGGTATCCTGACACATGATTTGCAAGGTGCTCCTCAGCTTTCAAGAGGGATGCGCTGCTGCTCTTAATTCTGTGCCTGCCTGTTCAGAGTGTGTCTGTAGAACATTTTCTTTTTCCACTGGAGAGAACTACATAACTTTTCCCATCCTAAGAGGGTTGATCATTTTAGACAATGCCAGTGCCATTTTTTTTGGACCATTTCAATTACTATCATTTTGATATTTATCTTTGAATGGAGAGATGACAGCAATGACAGAGAAGAGCAACAGTTAACTACTACCGTGTTATTTGCAACCATGACAAACTTTCCAGAGATTTCACCAGGTCTTCGACATCTGTGAAATATTTTCTGTGGTAACCATGGGGTTCCCCCATATGCCTTCTCTTCAATTTTTCCCCCATTAACTTTTCATGCCTTTCTATTCTGCTCCACAAGGAGACACTGTTTAGTAAGGAGCTCCGTTTAGTAAGGAATTTGTACATGACTTAACGGTGAACATTTTTTTCAGCAGCCCCTTCCCTAGACTTAGCAGCTGTCAATGATACAGAGATTTGGAAGTTGCCTGCACATATGGGTACGATATAAAAGATATCCTGTAAAAGGAACAAAATAAGACAGAAAGCTGAATTTCCAGATGCTACTTTTAGATGAGATTCTGGTTGCAAGCACATATGCAGTCCATACAGAAATTTACTGTTCCAACACAGGAACCAGAAAAATAGTGCAAATGATGCTTCTTTTAAAATCAGCTAAAGGTTAAGACAGCAATCATTAAGCATTGAGAATTAGAAATACTTTGCAGATAGGCTGTATTCAAGATAGAATCATTTTTAGGTTCTTCTAAAAAGAATAAAAGCAGAGAGAAGCAAGTCAGAACTGCTGAGAGTTACATTGGCTTTGCTCTTAGAAAAATAAAAAGTAAATGCATGAAATTGTAATAGCACACTATGCTATATAAAACAAATAAATTGATTTCAGCTAATCATCTGCTGAGGGACTTGGTAAAGTAAGCCCTGAGAAGTCATAAATTCTGTGAGATGCAAGCGAAAACGAGTGCAGCAGTGATCTTCACGCGTGGGAGAAACCAGTAACATTTGACACAGAGAGAGAAATTATAGTGCTCCTTTCTGGAAATGTTTCTCCTGCAGTGACAGAGTTGACATTCTACAGAGAATAACTAAAGTTTCTATTTATGCAGTAGAAAGAATGGGTCCCATATTGCAAATCTCACTATATATATATATATTCATCTTAGCTATTGACTTTTATGAGCTATATTTTTATTTCCTGGCTGCTTTTGTTATCTCAGATTAAATGTCTCAGTTCCTTAGCAGGATAGAAAGGAAAATATGGAAGGTCAATTCCTGTAATTTCATTTGTTTTAACAGCAACATATATGTGAATAAAAATTGTATGAACAAGAAAAGAACAAGAACAGAATTCCATTTGGGAGACGCTTTTGCTTAAGGAAATCAAACACATCCAAATTAAAATTTCAGTTTAAATTAAAAGTATTCTATTTTTCCCATTTTCAAGTTCAAGAAAGAACTCTGTGTTGCTATCACATCTTCACTGATGAAACCTGCCAGAGCTATTCTGCGTGGACATCACTTTAGAGTGTTCTATGAAGTTATCACATTTGAATTTCTCCTGGTTATTATGTATTGTCATTCTCTTTTGGTTATTGTTTTCACACTCTGTAGTAATGGAAGGAGCTGTCATAGGAGAACTGTAGGAAACTAATTGGGAATTACTCAGAGTGTGATTAATTAACTGCAATTTACTTTGTGACATTTTTGAAAAGAACAAATGCTTTCCTACAAAAGTTGCTGAATTTAATTTTATCAGAGTTGAGTTGTTTTCTTCTGAACATAAATGTTTCAATTCCCTTATTTTTATCTAACATACAGCCACAGTAAACTGTGTATAATCTCTGTACCACATCCACTGCTACATTACATCAATTTAATGCTGGTATAACTCAGTGAAATAAACAGAAAAGATCTAATGATTTAAACATACAGAATGGTTATACACTGGTAAATTAATTGTATAATATAATCCCCATGTGTTTTGATTCTAAGGCTTGCAAAAGTTGTATAACATGAATTAAGAAAATAATAGAATTTGACATAATTAATAGGTTTAAAATATAAAAATGTCCTAAATTCTGTGCTTATTTTTAATAGGTTCATATATTTGGATGAAAATATTGAAGCTATTGGAATTAAAGTATAGGATGAGATATCTTTCTTCTAGGAAAGTTGTGTTTTTTATGTTAGAGATGAATTATTCCTGTGATTCTACATTATCATCACATGACAACTACAGTAATATTAGTATTAATTAATTAATTAATTTATTTATTTATTTTTCCCAGCCAGCTTAGTACTGTTTACTTTCTGGTTGTCCTATTTTCATCATGTCATGATGTAAATATCTGTGAATTGTGGGGTTTTGTATGTTCAGCATTTCTTGCTTTACAAGTCAACCATACATTACATTTTCTGAGTGCCCTAGGATGTCAAGTTTGTAATTAATACTAGACTTGTCAAGTTGTCAGAGAGTATAAAACACTGGACTTCAATGCATTTTTGACTTACAGATGTGTTGACTGACAATGAATGTTCAAAATGTGTATGAAGAAGTGATTGTGAACTGATGCATTTTTTAAGAGAAGTGGAAATAGATATTACTAAGATTTTTTCCAACTTTTCATCACAGGACTGTATTGTCTTGCATAACATAACATAAATTGTCATTTATGTTAATGTAATGAAAAGAAATGGAAGTGTCAGATATTTGTATGACTGATATTTTAAGAACTAGTTTCTTTGATTTGTAATGTATGCATTTGGAGAAAATGCGTATGAAAAAAGCTGAACCTGGCTTTTTTTTTTTTTTTAATTTAGAAAATTCATTGTTTAAAAAAATGAAATGTAGAAGGTAAAGACCAAGGAATAGCAAATGCAGTAAACACAAAAAGTCAGGCACAACACTAATGGATGAAACAGCTGACTAAGAAACTGGTCAGCCCACCTGGTGCTGCATATGCCTCTTTTTCAGGTGCTGCAAATAAACCGCTCACAGAAGCCTGCTTCTCAGATGGCAAATTGTTCCTAATAAAAGCAAAAGAGAGAAGAAAAAATTAAAGTCACAAAAGCTTGTTACAAAAATGCTTGTGCCTGGGTTATCGATTTATCACTATAAACCCCAAAGCAGACAGTCAAAATTTTAAACCCTGAAAACCAGCATCCCCTATGCTTGCTGGGACAATTTACTGCGGAAATAAACAAGAACAAAAGCCTATGCATATCAGCTGCTCTACAGTGCCAGCTTACATGCATGCATGCTCTTATCATGCACAAGGACCAAAGAAATACTCCAGGGAAAACAGCAAAAGAGAGATCAGTCTAATGAAGAGTTTTTTTTGTTTGTTTGCCTTTTTTTTTTTTTTTTTTTTTTTTCATTGAAATACAGTGGCACAGTCTTGATTTAGGAAGGAAGCTTCAAGATTTTAATATCTGATATATCACAAGCAAGCCTCTCTCACAGGTAACACATTTTTCACAATATTGCTGCATTTAGTGTATTTTCCTATGGGTAAATCTCAGAAAGATGGCAATTCTGAGAGGAAATAGATACAAGATCATCAGAAAATGAAAGATCTGATATTTACCACTGTCTGTACTATACTAAACCAAGTATCCAAATATGGGCTCACCATACTTATAACAAAATCTCTAATGTGCAAATGAAACATGAACAACTCATCCTTGTTATAATCACAGAACACCACACATCTAAGGCATTTAATTTATATTACTGTAACTTGTCAGGAATTGTTTTGAGAAAGCTCTTAAGAACTTAGGGTAAAAATAAATAAATGTCATATGATCACTGAGTTACAAAAAAAATAACCCTATTTCTTCAGAATTGTACACAAAAAACACATAATTATTTTTGTTGGAAAACAGAATAGGGAAATGTAATATATAACCCTTCATCCTTGTTAAACTTGACAGTTACTGTGGCTGGGTCACATATGGTTCTTTCCCTTTTGTCAGCCCTACATTTTGCAGTTTTTTGATGCACCGCTCAGACAGAAACATTTTAATAAAGCTTTGGTATGTGTGCGTTGAATTTTAACGAAAATTATTGTTCATGAGAAATGGATAGATAGGTGAATCTTCCCTGAGAGAGGACTGCTGGTGAAGATCAAATCTACAATATTTTATCTTCATCAGTGGCCTGTGCTCAAAGATCTGATGATAATGATGGTGCTGTAAAAAAGCAATTACTAAACATGCAGGTGCTCAGTTAGAAGAGGAGGAAAAGAGGAACACTACCCCCTCTTTCAAAGTCAGTACTTTTTGGTGTTGTAATTTTGCTACTTAAATTGTTCTCGCAGTCTCTCTCAGCAGCTAACAATTTCTGGATGGCCTCTGCCTGCCATTATTTTATCCCTGTTGTTAATACTCAGCCAACTAACTCCACTATGTGGGTAGTGGCTTTGTCATTTAAAGGTTTTGTGACTCTCCTCGGATGATTTCTTTCATTTCCTCTCACAAGTCTCCCTCTCTCAAAAGGCAATAGGAGCATACTCTCTAGAAAGTCTCATGTGCAAGAATAAAGTCAGTGTTCCCTCCATAACACCAGTTCTCTATAAAGATAAGATCTGCTTGTTAGCCAGAATGCCATCATACCTTCTATCATACCTAGCCACCATACCTGTCCACTTCTGCTGGATTTAGATGCTCTAGCAGGACATTGACAGTCACCAGCAGTAACCTAGATAGTGATATCTGAAATCCTACTGACACAAGTGCTCTCTTCAGGTAGGCTTCATAATTTATTTTCAAGCGTATATCACAGACCTATACCTCTTTTTAGTAATGCTGCTATAATCATCTCTGAAAAAAAGGCCTGGAGAATGATTTGACATGAGAAACAGGAGTATCTGAAAACTAGCTAAATACACAGACCTCTTTGTTGTTTGTTGTCCTCCCTCTCCCCCAAACCACAGATTACCAGATGCTTAGAGTACCACCACACCTTCCAGAAGACAGAGGTTCCCATAATGTCTGTCAGGGATGCTGCTGTTATGCAGCCGTTATTTCATCTCCTGCTAACGTTGTCATGCCATGGACTGTGTCTTGTTCTGAAATCACTGCAGAAGCATGTTGTTCATTGCTGCTGCTGCTGCTTTCTGATCGTCACTTGCTCCTCTAAGGCAATTCCTCATGGTTAAAACATCTCCTGGATGCCCTGAGCTACCAGCTGAGTTTCTCAGTAAAAAGAACATCTCTCCTATTCAGTATAAGAGGCAGAAAATGGGATAGTCACACCCCATTCTTGCAATCCTCCTTTTTATTCCTTCTTAGAGTCATGATCTGGCAGCTCTCTACTAGTCTTTTACTGATGATGAATACCACCCAGGGCACCTCTCAGTTTCACAGCTACCATCCCTCTTCCAAGAGATATCCTTTTCTCTCAGATGTTGCCCATCTGTCAGCGAGCTGCAAGCATTAACATTGCTGCTGAAAGCTTAGTGCCTGTTGTAGGCTGAAACATATAATGCCACCGTGAGACTGATCACGGTTTTGTCAAAATATACTTTTCCTTTTTAAGAATGGGAGATGTGCCCCTTCAGACAGGTGCAAGAACTGCTTGTTTTTGTGGCTGGAGCTTTTCAATGTACCATTGGCCACTCAGAGCTGCTGACCATGAAAAATAATGCTACTGGCTGCTGGAGGCACTGTATGGGCTGACTTTGAAGCAATCTGATGCAGTACTTTACTGCAAATACTCTCTGGTAAAATATAACTTTTCCTTAAAGACAAAATGAATGCTTCAATAAGTTCATCATCTTTGCTTTAGCTTCTTGAATGGGCAGCTTTTGACTACAATTTGTAACATTATCTCAAAATAATTTGTGAGGGTCTGCTTTACTTTAGGAAGTGCTGAATTGCTCTCAACCTCCAAACAACTTCTGAGTTTTAATCTGGAGCTAAGCTCTCAGATCACTATCCTTTTAACTTCATATATTGATTGTAATTTATTTTAAATTTGGACTTTCCTCTGTCCAAGGTCTTGCTTCTCTTCCCAGATAAATTCACTATTTTTCCTTGTAATTTTGAAGTCTGTTCTGAATATTAACAACAGTTATTTGTTTTGGATCTAAGCTGCTGTCATACTTTCACTACCCATAGCTGTTAAGTTTTCATTTGCTTTATTTTCTTTTGCTGATGAAAAAAAAAAAAAAAGTTCCATACTCTGGCAAATTATTATAACTTCTTTCTGTGCCACAGCAGTGTTACTGTGTTCAGGCATCTTGTTTGTCTTCCTTTCCTGAATTAGCCTCTGAATGTGGTCATTAGGAAGGGGAAATTTGACTGTTTCCATATTTTCCCTAAGGACAGTAGAATTGCAAATGCTTGTTGAAACATGTAATTGTGTTCTGGGCTTGGGTAGATTTTTGTTGCTCCTTGATCCTCAGCAGTCTGCAGCAATTCCATCAGAGAAAGGAGGTACACAGTCAGAAGAGCCTGTTTTGCTAGGAATCCAAAAGAGACTGCATACTTTAACAGCCAGCTTTCAACCTCCTTCATTTCTTTCTCCTGTTCAGTAGTACTTCTTACAAGCCCTGTTAATGATCCTGGAAAAATTGGCAGATTTTGCTGCTCATTCGAGGATGAGGTTTTGCTCCACTGAAACCCTTTTATTAAATCAAAATTTTATTTGCTACAGAAGCTAAATCAGCCTGAATGCTGTGCTTTGTAACTATTTGTTGTGTACACAGTTTGCTCTGAAGAAGCTCAACTGGCTCTTAGAGGAAAAGCTCTAATTTCCATGCTTGCATAATGAATAAAACTTATTAATGTAAACATACATTCAAAGTGACTACTAAAACCATCATCTGACAGTGTTAAGTGTGTCAGTATCAGTGTCTTTGCACAAAGGTGATTAAAGCCTTGTGCTCACTCATTTCTTGCCTGTTCTTACAACTGATGAGTGATTTGATGTGGGTTTTGTGTCATTTTGGGAATTGACCTGAGCTAGTGGATTGATTTCAGTAGGTTAACAGCTATCTAGCTGTTAGCAGGTACTTCTGTTCTATCACCCTGTGGTTGACTCTAATACTGGTCGATGTGCTGGTAAGATTAATATCTACTTTTACAAATTGTGAAAGAAATCTAGTGAATTTAATATCTGATGGTTTTGGGGTATCCAGATGATATGTTACTGGGCACACAACATTGTTGTGTCAAAGAGGTATTTGTCCAAATTCAGCCAAATAGATGCCTGACCATGCCTCTGTGGCTTCTCCTAGGAAAACATCAGTACAAAGAGGTAGGATACTTCCTACCAGTCCTCCACATCAGGGATGAACTAGAAGTGTTCTCAGCCTTTTATATAAGACACCAAATAGAATTTGATCGTAAAAAATATGAGATGCGGGAACCCTTATCTTCCTAAATTCAACTACACAAAATCACACCATGTAGCCTCTCGCAGTCATCTCCCCAGTCACGTGCTGGAGTCTGGCACTTACCTTCCCTGCAGCAGACCATTTGGAGTGCTGAGGAGTATTTTAGCTGAACCAGACACTTATTTTATGCAATAGATATTATATCTATGCATGGATGGTATTTGGGATTGTTTCAACATGACTCCCATTTGGGCAGAAATATGAGGGTCCTGGCGGGGTGTATGCTCACACTGCAAAATGGCACGTAGAGATTTTAACTGTGCCTATGCTGCGAAAAGCAAACAGACTAGCAAGTAGTTAGTCATGGAAAGTTAAAAAGATAGGATTTCATACTAAATATTAACTAAGATGAATTAATGTTTCTACAAAAAGCTCTGGAGACAATGTGCTCTCTCTAAAGCGGTGAGTCAGAAAATTAGGTTCACAATAAGTCTTTATTTTTTTTTTTTTTTAAATTTCTCTGTTAGATGTATGATCAAGGAGCCTAAGTACGTAACTTGCTGGCTGAATCTAAGCAGTGCAAACACCTACCCTCTAGCAGTGGTAAAAGTTTTCTTACAATGTTTGTTATCATTCTCTTTTTATCTCACTTGAATAATCACTTCATTAAACAGTGACTTCATCCTCACTTTCAAAATCCTCACCTATGAAAGGAAGAGTGTTTTAAAACTAAATTGAATGTCTTTGGGAGCTGGAATAAAAAAGGTTTGGGGGGAGGGACACGTAGCTGCTGGGTAATTCTCCCTCCCTGGTATCCACAGCTGACATTTATTAAAGCCTTCAAGCCACTTGCACAAAAAAACTGTAGAGGTTCATATGTGCTTGTGGCTAACTTTCAATCAGTCCTATAGGCTTTTATTTCCAAAGTGAATCAATACAGAAAGAGTTATTTTCAAAAGGCCCAAGCAAGTCATCTGTAGTCTATTTGTGTTTAGAACATTATTTCAGCTTCTTTCCCACAGAGCAAATATCACTGGCAGTAAGACCATATCTTTTCATATCTACACAGGGAAAAGGACAGCTTAGCACTTTTGGCAAAGATATAAAGATATCATTGCTTTAACTATTTGATTTTTTTTTTAATGTGCCCCAAAAAAATACAAAGGAAAGAAGATTGACTAGTGCTCTTTGAATTTTGTAATGTTATCCATTTCAGAAGAGACTGCATAGCAACCCTGCAGAAGAATGGATTCTGTGAAATAATGTAAGAAATATGCTGGCTTTCAAAAATGAACAAAAATCCTTTACTCTAAGATCAAATTAGCTTGATACAGAAACTGTTAATGCAGCACAATGCCTAACATCTCACATTTTTGCCACTTGCCACTTCTAAGTATGTGGATGTCTAGGGATTAAGGAATGACATACATTTTTATTAAAATATTTGTTCAAATTTCAGAGAACTTAAACTTCACAACTATTTTTTAATACTGCTTATAGAGCTAGGCATTATTAGCATGCATATACAACTAAGGTGGATTTTGAAACCAGTAAAACAGATCACTTACATGAGCATGCTTTTTACTGCATTGCTGAGAACATGATCCCACTTAAACACAAAAGAAAACAAAACTGCAAGCAGATTTTACTGATTTTCATTCATAATCTAATCTCTGTGGATTATTTATTCCTTCAGACATAGATCAGAAAAAGTAACATGTAACACGTAAATAGCTGGCAAAGCATAGACTTTATATAAGCAAATAATTTTTTTCAGATGATACTGTTTTTGTTATTAATTTGGATGATTTTTCTAAACTGTCATTGCAGCATTTATTCCAATTACCACATTTTCAGTGGTGTAAATGAGAACTCAGTTGATACAGTATTTTCTCTTATTTTGCCAGGATATCTCCTAATGTGCTTTCTCAGTCCAAATACCATTGATTTGGATTAGGGATGACTGAAGATGAATGAAAATGAGGTAAGTAGGAGAAGAATTGTAGGATTCTGCACTTTATATTAATGCATAACATTCACTTGAAAATTCCATTATGTGTGGTTTAATAATTGTTCAAAATGAGGTCCTTTGAAATGAGGATGAAAACTATTTTCATAGTCACCATTAACTGAGTTTTCAGACTGTCACCTATATATCACAGATATTATTTGAACCATCTTCTATCTTCTTTGAGATAAAGAAGTGAGTATATCTGGAGAGCAGAGATGTAGTAGTCCTGTGCAGAAGCTGCTGAAGTATGGGAGCTCCATCCTGCAGCTAACTCAGACAGCAAGTGACAGTGATGTTTTGGGAAGTGCTGGAATGGTGTATAATCATTTTCTACTCAGTTTGACCAATGTACATGCTTATTTCTCCTAAGTCTGCTAAAGAAAGAAGAGCACTGTAAACTTTAAGACCAACAGAGATGGGTTACTGACAACACAGTGTTATGTTTTGAATTGCCCAGTCTGGCATTTTAATCTGACAACACCTTATCCTATACTACTGTTTAATCCCACACTAATATTTATTGTAATTGTAATTCTCCTCAGTTTACCTGTTGGCTTTCTTTATAAGATGAAATTTTCTGTGTTGACATTAAATTCTACAGTACATCTTAAAGATAGAAAATAAGTGGAAGAAGTGGTGGGATTGTACATGTGTTCTGGCTGTGGCACTCAGAAGTGTTTAAAACTTCTATTGTAGATACAGCAATAGGAAGATCTACAGAGAGATATACAGTAGTCCTTGCTTATGATTGCTTATATTACAAGGGCAAACTAGCATCTCCATTTTATAGTAAGTGTCAAGAACCAAAGGAATAATTTCATCATTCTTACGGGATTAAGAATACAATATATAGCATACTTCAGAACTCAGTTTAGCTGCAAGCTAATTCTTCCAACAATTATTTTATTTGTGTATAATGCAAACAAACCCTAAATAAAAGTTAGGAAAAATAAATCTCTTGTTAAAATTTTTGTGGTCTACTGGCTTTTCAGAATCACAAGACTCACAATGTCAAATTAACCCTCTGAATTGCTTCATTCTGAGAATATAATTAATTTTTCTTTCATGTGTGGAATGTATGACTTGCTTGAGCTTGCAGTGAATATATATTTCTTAATTGGTTTAGCATTGCCAAAACCTGAGAAAGTATACAGCAGCCTGAACAGTCATGCAACAGAAACCTTCTTGCTCCATTTGCTTTATCAGACATATATCAATTATTGATCAGGTAGAAGGTGCAATATCACTTATGGTTGTTGAATCTATGGAAAATTGTAGCTGTCATTTCTGGAACAGAATGGTATTGCAAGAACTTCCTGGTATTCATTTGTCAAAGGTGAGCCGCTGAGTAACCTCTAAACTAGCACAATCCTCACTTTGGACTAATGAGGTACACTACAAACCTGCCTGCAGAAAACGTGTCCTGAGACATAAATACTAGGGTAATGTTCAGAAATCCATAAACAGTATCACATTAGTTCTAAAAACAAAAGAATACTGTTGCTATAGTTATGACTGTATGACATTTTCAGTTTTCTTAACGATGAGCCTGTCACCTCCAAAATTTAACTTGAATAAGTTGAAGCTAAGACCAATTCTGTTTATCTGAGGTGTTGTAGTCAGCCTCTCTCACTGCTGTGTGTATTATTTCATACGGCAGAAGTCTTTTCTGATGTTCACAGTGGTCTGAGAAATTTCTTGCACTTTCACTGAGAGGCAGAAATTACAAGGCAGGCCCAGACTTGGTTCAGTGGGCTTAGCTGGACGAAGGTTGTGAAAGCTAGTCCAAAAACTCTCAGAACAAAGCTTGGCTATGCTAAGAGCACTCTCCTCTTCTGTACTTTGCATTCTCTAGGCAGAGATGCCTAGGTATCTATGCCTAGATGACAGGTATCAGCAGTGCAAGTAAAAAGTCACACTGCTCTCACTAGCTCTGATATCTGGAGGAACCACTTGCACTAGGAATGATAATTTCCTTTCAGATTCAATGCCTGAAAACAGAATTTGTGCACAATCACTTTATACACTTCCAATTACAGGCACAGTTTTTATATTAAGCAGGAAGATATGTTTCAGCATATGAAAAACCCAGGACTAACAGTTCTGTTTGCCTGAGAATTCAGCTAGGCACAGAGAAATGGCCAGAAACCAGAGGCTGTGCCAGCTTTCCATCAACTGCACTGACTTACAGAGGCAAACAACAAGTATGGTCCAGCTAAAATGTTCCTTTTGTGACTGAATTTGCTTCTAACAGCATTAAGTCTAAGTATCCAAGGGGACTCAGTTTGGTGTTTTAGGGCTGGAGCCGGAGGCTAAAGCCAAGTTTGGATACATCTCATCTTAAGTAAGCTTAGGTGGGGTCTTGCTTCTTCATCACTGATTGCACAGGTAACCCCATCTGCCCCCAAGGATTCCTGCTGAAGATATGTCTATGTTGTTCATACAACTGGGTAAGTAAATAGGTACAGGAGAAGCATTCTGTTCAGTGCAGAAAAGTGAGGAACATTTTGGTCTCCATTACCTGGTTCCCTATCCAGCTGGTATAGTATTCCATGCCAAAGAAGAAACCGACACAAAAGAATTAACAGTGGGCCTAACATGTTGGTCATTACACTGGAAAGTCTATCAAGTGGATGAGATTTAAATTGGAGAGATTTTATATTATGTTAGACTCCATCTGGTCTAGAAGAAAAGTCAACCTCTTGTCTTGACGGGTTTAATAAATGGCACAGGACTAACTTCTGATGATACTGAAGCTAGCCAAGCACACATTGCAGAGCTATGAAGACAGTGCATAAAAGCTCTGGTTGGCAGTCCTGGGAGAAGATTTAGATAAACCAGCAGGGCCTGAGTATAATATGTGAAACTTGTTGCCATAAGTTATAAACAATTCAAGTCTGTATATATAGATGTAAGTGGAAACTTTGTTCAAGTTTCAATGGAGCACATAGGGTGTATTCAAATAATGGAATTAATATGTAGTCATGTTAGATATTATAGCTTATCATTCCTGACAGCTGAGTACTATGGAGACAAAAGTACTTTGTTGCCAGGGTAGATTCAGAATGCTGCTACAGACTTTTGAGCCTTTTATAAAAATTGGGATGTGTCAGAGCAACTAGCAAAAGGAAGAGTTGTTAGCAAGACACTGAGTTACTGCACATACTGCATTACTGCTGTGATATGTGTTTCCACAACCAATGCCTGTTAGAGTACTTGCTGAGAACTGCCATGAGACAGTTTCATAATATGTCCTGTTCAGGGTCTGATGCCATGATGATTTTTTTTTTTTATTTTTATTTTTTTGGGTAGGGGAACATGCATGATTCTAGACACAGATAGCCATAACTAGAAATCAAGACAGTCTATACCATCCCTATAGTAACTGTCCCTATAAACACATTGTTCCTTTAAATACAAAATTATTTTCTATAACTACTAATGCACTTCTATTCAGCTCAGTAGAGCAGTATAAATGCATGAGCTGATCTCAACCATTAGAGCTTGAAACTGCAAGTTATTTAAGAAGGTCACAGAAATTGTGGATTTTTTTTTTTAAGTGCATCTATATATACACAAACACTTTCAATAAAATTTGTCTCACTGCTGTTTTGCATAAAGAAAAAAAGGAGCATGTGTATGTGAATAAATATACACTCTTCTCAAACTTACTCCAGCCAAGCAGCAACAAAATCACTCTCCCATTACAGCAGCACAGTTGGCTTCAGTTAAGCTCCAGTACTGTATGGAATAATTCCCTTGTGTCATACATGGAAGCCATAAACTAAAAATACTACTGCCAAAGAGCAGCAAGGTACAGACCTTGTGACTAGGAACTGCCCCACCACCCCTGAGCCAGCTGAGCAAAATACATGGAGGCAGTAGCCAGGTCTAATCACAAGTTCAGAACAAAAGACAGTATCACAGAGGTGAAGCACACCAGAAACCTAGCTATAGGGTAAGGTCAGATCCAACAACCACCATGCAAGGCTATGATGAAAAACCAAGATCAGCACCCAGATCATGATGCTTAATAACTGGAGATAGAGGCTGTGCCTGAGCCAAAAAAGACTAGCTCTTCTCTAACAAGATTCATGCAGGAAGCATTATGCCCTGGTGGAGCTTAGGTAGAGCTGTGGGGGAGATCCCAGGTGAGGCTTTTCAGGGCTTATCTGTGGCACAGTTATCGGGCTGATTACCTGCAATAAAAGGAAGAGAGGAACCTCTGCATTGCACATGGTGATAGTTCAACTTAATCTGTATTGCCTGCAGAGGTTCTCTTTAGTGCTTGCCCCTCCCTTTCTTTTTGCTGCTCCTTTGTCATGTGGCTATAGGCAGCCTTCACCTTGTAGCTGGAGCAAGCAGGATTGTGGCATTGGCTGGAGAAAGCCACTGTCAGGCTTGCAGGTCTCTGTAGTACTTGTGTGTGTGATCACTAGCTAATTTTGTTTCTGTGTTCTGTGTTTCTCTCTCTCTCTCTTTTTTTTCTTTTTCTTTTTTTTTTCTTTTTTCTTTTTTTTTTTTTTTTTTTTTTTAACATTTTTATATCCTCAGAATAAAGGAAGCTTAGAGCATATGCAGTCCTGGCGAGCCTTGGGAGCTGTGGGTCTGTGTAGGGCCCATGAAAGGAAAGGGGTCTCTACTCGGCCTCCTGGCATGATTTAAAGCATAATGTTCTCTCTTCTTTCCTTCCTTCTATTTGTTTCCTGATTTCTGTAGGGTAAGTCCTTATAAGCTTTCATAGCAAATAAGTTTACCTTGGAGCTGTTTGTTTTGACTGTTATGTTAGAATTGGAATATCCTAGGTTGGAAGTGACCCATGAGGACCACAACCCAACAGTTTTGTTCAAATAATATGAACCTGCTAAAACCAGATGGTTTTCATCATCTGCTCTCACATGAAGTTGTTAATGAGATTTCAGTGAACTAGATCTAAAAAGAAATGATGGATTTATAAGAAATCTCAACTTGTTATGTATTGTTAATGAAAATATGACTTATTGACTCTTAATATATACATACTTTTGTTACAAGAAGACTGAAACTTTCCCTGTATGTTATGAAGTGCTGGTTTTAAATCAGTGTTATTTTTTTCTTCTTAAACATAAAAAGAAAGCCAAAACTTGGAGTCCTCCTCCAAAGCAGTTGACCATATTTTTTTTTTCCCTTTCAATGCTTGCCTCTGCTGTACAACCGTCTGCTAATATTTGTTTATATCCTGCTACCCTTTTGTGGGAGCAGATTTTCATGCATCTGGGGATGGAAGTGAAATATTGTTGCTTTTCTTAATGTCTGCTGAACAATCCTTGGTGGGCCTAGTGCCTTTAGCAGCCACTTCTGTGGGCCAATGTTTATTGACACAGCCACACTAAATCTTGAGCGATGAGCTTGCCATTTGTGAGAACAAGGCTTGTCTATTGCTAATGGGCTTTGTGCATGCTGGTGATCAAGAAGATTGTAAATTAAAAATCTGCATCTGGTGGATTCCAAAAGCAATTTTCACAGCTGGCTGATAGCTTGCTAATTTACAAGGCAAAAGTGGGGGGAGGGGAAGCTAAAAACAAACCCTACCACAAAACCACCCAGCTGTAATGCAAACGAACTGTAGTTTAGGGATTTTGTAATCTGAGATGTATCAAGGACATGCTTCTCCATGGTGCCCGTAATAAGATAACATTAAATATACTCTGGGAAACAGACATGGATGTGAAGAATAAAGTGAATACTCTATTGCTACCACTTTCTCATGTTTAATCAAATGCTTAACCCTCCTCCTTTCCCCACTGACCATGGAACTATGAAGTAGATTTCTCATTAAAAGAACTCAGTTAATCTTGATAAACTTAGTTCTCTGTCAGCTTCAAGTATGCTGAGATATAACCTGAGGAGTGATACGTGTTTGGAAATCCAAACAATGGTAATAGTTTTCTTATGTAATAATAAACATCAATAGAAATACAAAGCCTGAGAAGTGCCCGTGCAATTTTAATTTCCTCTTACCTCACAGGCTTGCTAGTGCTATCTTAAAGTATCAGATCTATTTATTGTACAATATCTCACCATTTGCAACACCAACTCAATGCCATTTTCAAGGGAGAAAACTTTGGCTCCATTAAGATAGCGTGGTTGAACTTCTCTTGTTAACCTTACTGCTGTGTAAGAACAGATATAAGATTAAGAGCATATAAGAGGTGATATATGAATGAATATCCCAACACAAAGAATACCAAATTGAAAGAGGCTTTTGGTAGCAAAATGATCTGAATTCCATAGTAAGATGTTTACAAAAAAGTAGATCTGAATATTGCTCTCCTAAACCTAGTCACATGCAAGGTATCTGGTGAGCGCAATGCATCCTGCAATAGTGTTCTCATGCTCCTTTGTTTTGCAAGCAGCAGTGCTGACACAGTAACAGTGAGCAATGCCATTGGCTTTGTTTTCTGCAATTTAATTTCCTGGAGTTTTTCATCAGATCTTGCATTCCAAGTAGTACCCTGTGAACCAGAAATTGGGAACTGCTACAATGAGATTGAGGCTTCATGATATTCTTTACTAATCTATGGATGTTATGGATAGAAACACTGATATCAGCTTTCTTAGGTGGAAGTAGAGGGGAAACAAACTTTTGTAATAAAGTGGTACAGTCTTTTTAATGCAGTAGTAAAATACAGAACTACTCACCTTTAAAGGTTGTGACTCAGAAGTTGTTTTGTATTTGTGTTGTAATTTTAAGGTACTCTTGAAGAGTACTAACAGACAGAAACGTGCAAAGCCTAAATGCCTTTGATTACTTGTATATTTACAACTTCTCTTGAGCACTACTTTAATTCAAATGCTGTCATTAGACACCTCTGAGAAGTGGCCTTGTTTTCTTGTGATGGTTACTGCCAACTATAAGGTAAATATACTTGGCTGTTTTGTAACATGTACAGTGGTTGTTCAGAAAGTCTTTGGAGAATCTGACCAAACTTCTACATTTGATAACAAACAAAGGTTGCTCATTCATTCAACCTTTTTTTTTTTTTTTTTTTTTTTTTTTTTAAGTATAAATACATTTTTTCCTTGTGTGGTAGTCTAGTAGTCTAATGTGAAACTTAACCTACCTGAAATTAAGTGTGAAATGAAGTTCTACAAGAAAACCAGATTTCAATTATGCTTTAGAATTATTAAAATATACTCAGCAGATTTTGAATTGAAGGTTGGTCTTAATTGGAGTGTAACAACCTTTGTCCAAAATTGCTTAATATTTTTTTTTTTTTTGTAACAAAAAGTGTGGAAAATAGATTTTTGAAGCATGAATGCTCAAAGCTAGAAGCAATTTTTTAATTACCTGCACACTGCAAAAGCACAAGCAGTTCTCTGGTGGCTAGTTTTGCAAATCACCTTCCTCTTAAATTGGTCAGAATCTTGAAACTCACTGCTTAATCTAAGTGTTAAGCAAAAGTCAGGTGTGTACTTTGATCTGTGTTAGACTAGTTGATATGCAAGTCAGATGACGGTTTCATTACTCCCGTATGAATAAGCTGGGTGACTGAGTAATGCAGCATGAATTTCAAACTGTGTATTACAAATGCATTTGAATAATTTGCAAATGATTGTGCGCTAGTCAATTTAATTTGTAATTTTTTGGAAAAGTTGATATTGCTTTCTTATATCCTTTAGAGCCTCTAATAAAGAAGGGCAAGCTAAGACTTGAAAATGCAATATCAAAAAGATACTGTATTGTGTGACTCGTCTTTTGTGCCTCTGAATTTGTTTAGTAACATTAAAATTCAGGGATGATAGCAAGCTGAGAGGTTTTGTTATGAGAAAATACTTATATGTGGTTAATCATCTGACTTACTCTAGGAAATGTACCAAATGAGAATGTGATGGCAGGTTGTGAAGTTGAGTTGGAGTTCACCCCACATGCAAGATGAGTTTGGATATGCAGGATTTTAATTTGAGATGCTATTTTCTCCCACTTCAAGTTGTCATGCTGTTAGGATCAAAACAGCAAGAGCACTCTTGAGACCTGTAAAATAGCATTGCACAATGCATACAGGCACCTGACGTGTTTTTAAAAATCTGTCATTTATGACTCATCAAGAAAGGATGGGGAGCCTGCACAGCACTATCCTTAGGATTATTTTATATATCCTGAGGCCACGTGATTGCCCTATGTCACTGGTTAAAGGAAAAGTGCCTATAATCATAATATGCACTGAGCACTGACCTGGGTCTGCAAACATGGCTTTGTGTTTTCTCAGACTGAAAGAACATAGTGGAGGTAAAACAGAGACCAGCAACTAAACTGGTGAAGAGCTTGGAGCAGCTACGCTATAAGGAGATGAAAGGGGTGCTCAGTTTAGAGCAGAGGGTGCTAAGCAGGGGATCCTGAGGGCTGAGGCCCAAGGATCCCAAGGGCAGTGAAAAATAATGCTGGACTACTGTTGACCCAATCCCACAGTACTAGAACCAGGGGACACTTGAGGAAATTAGCAGGTGGGTTTGGGGTGGATAAAAGGAAGTACCCTCCTCCTTATTCAGGTAGCTTCTGTGATGGGAGGACTGGCAGGTGTGTGGTATCAGCAGATAGACACATTTAGGTAGGCATTCAAATGCAATAGATTTACAAACTAATGGGAGTAAGCAGGGATAGTACCCTTTAATTAGCCTCACTTAAAAAATATCAAAAAAAGGAGAAATAATAAAAAAATAGTGGATGCTAGGAAGGTGTGTGGAGGATACACAGCAGAGAGGGGTGGACTTGCATGCCTTCACTGAATAGCTCCTGCAACTACTGGAGACCAAATACTGGGTAGGATAGACCATTGGCCTGATTCAGTAGGACTTTTCTAGTATTCTGCATCTTAAATCTCCAGATCAACACACATCTATTTACTGGAATAATGAATGTTCATCCTTTAGAGATTTTTTTTCTCCTCCTCCGTCCAAAACTATTTCAGAGTCTTTTATAATGCTGAAGAGAGACTGATCAGCTTAAGATGAATCCTGCCTAAACTTGAAGGAGGTTAAATGCTTTGGAAAAAACTTCATATTTGAAATATTTCACAGTAGAGACGTTCGTTGAGACAAAGTTTACTTTTTTGTCTTTGAATCTCTTCAGAATTCTTTCTTTTTTTTTTTTTTTTTCTTTCCAAAATATTTCTAAGCCTCCAATTTTAGGATGCTGTAGTGCATTGGTGTCTGGAGTGACAGCCAATTCACATATTTGTGCTTTAAAAAAATAAATAAATAAAAAGAAGTTTCCCCTTTTGGGATATATCTCAAGTTATATCTTTGTATCTTTCCCAATATCTGAATTCACCAGAATAACAGTGGCAGATCTGGGTCATAAACTTCTGTAATGTTTGGGATTTTCTGTTCTGGAGTGAAAGTTTTATGAAATCATGGATTTGACAGATATTTAGAGCAGGGAAAGACTAGGTATTCTTTCTACTGTGGATTCAAGCAGAGCAATTTCAACACACATATGGTTAGAAAGCCATAGTTATCACATGGCTCCTTAGAAATCATGCCTTCTTTTGCCTCTTGTGTCTAATTTGAGATATCTCAAGAATATTTCTGTGTGCAGAATATTAGAAAGTGATTAACAGCTCAATGTGCTTTGATCACAAGGCTATTATTTTCAGTGCTTTGCTTGCACAAAGCACGGGCAGCTGTGTCCTATTCTTCAATGATGTAGCAATGCAGTGTCTGGTCATTATGCCATCCTAATATGTCAAATTATACCAATATCATAAAGCAATAGTAATTTTAAAAATCTAACAGCTCAATAAAAATAAAAAATCCTCCCCAACAGCTCCCCAAGCTTTTCAAAGGAAGCAACAGATGTTAATAGAGACTGGGAGCCTAATTTGGTCAAACACTCATTTTCCAAATCCTATTTTAAAATAGGATTTTCTTCAAAAGAAGAAGAGGGAAGGGTAGCAGACGACTTCTTGTCCTAGATCTTACTTTTTTTTTTATTATTTTTTTCTTTTTTTTTTTTTTTCTTTCTTTCCAAAATATTTCTAAGCCTCCAGTTTTAGGATGCTGTAGTGCATTGGTGTCTGGAGTGACAGCCAATTCACATATTTGTGCTTTCCATTTTGGGTTAGCTTATCCATGCTGTCTAAATTAAGAGAAGGAGATGGCTTCTGCTTTGACATGTCAGCTGGCTGCCCCAAGAGGTAAATTCAAGCCTGAATGGGAACAGATGTCTTGCAGTCAAGTCTTAGATCTTCTTCAGCATGTACAACAGTTCTGACCCCTGTGTCCTGCCATCTCTGCCAGGCCCCTGAGCATCTGTACCATGTTATCTAAAGCTCTTCTTCAACTGATATTCCTTGTGAGAAATGACCTTATGAGATAGATATGGCTGGATACCTAAATGTGATTAGAAATGACCTTAAACTTGCACCTCTGCGAGCCAACTGCATGTACTGTGTTCCTCCATGATGGAATGACATTACATTATAATTATTATTTCTGGTGTGGAACAGGAAAGGATGGAAGACTTCAGCTACTGGGCATGCATGTGCTTCCCAATTTGGCCAAAATTCTGGTAGCCAAAGGGCATAAGGCAATGGCTATAAAAAGGGGCAGAGGAAGTTCTGCACCAATATGCGAAGGAACTTCTTCATAGTGAGGGTGATGGAGCACTGGAACAGGCTGCCCAGGGAGGTTGTGGCGTCTCCTTCTCCGGAGATCTTCAAGAGCCATCTGGACGCTTACCTGTGCAACCTGCTCTAAGGGACCTACTTTGGCAGGGGGTTGGACCCGATGATCTCTGGAGGTCCCTTCCAACCCCTACAATTCTGTGATTCTATAAGCAGCTGCTATAAGTTGCACAATCACCACCACTTCTTGTGGGTGATTCTGTGAGTTACTGCTTGTCCCTGTGAAGGTATTGCAGCTTATGCAGTTGAGTTCTTTCATGCCAAATCCTACTGAAATGAAGGTCCCAGGAACTTGGCTGGTTGAAGCCATTGCACCCACATGAATGGAAATTCAACATCTGTCACAAGGAGATGTTCAAAGAATTAGGTAATATTAGTGTGATTGTTTTCAACCTTGTCTTCACTTCCCAACCAATTCTTCACTTTTAACATAACCAGACAAAAAGCCAAATGGTCAGGAAGATAAAAGCTTGGGATAACAGTCAACTGCTTCAGATTATCAGGTATTAAGGGGAAGGGAAGGAAAAGTTAGTAGTATGAGCACAGCTGTGTGTGAAAGAATTCATATTGCTGTTCCCAATGCTTATTTTTTCCACTGTGTGGGTTGCTACTTAAAAATGTCTGAATGTTCCTTTTTGACTAAGTTACTAAACTTCAGTTGTAAATTTTATGTAGACCTTTGTCAGGTCCAAAATAATTACTAGTCATAATATAAACAGAGGGATTTATTTTTTATATTTTAAGAAGGTTTCAGTTAGGTGTTTTAATCATAAATTTTGCTGAAAAGTTGGCCACCCAAAAAAGATACTGGAATGGATTACATGTAATAATTACTAATGTTGTTACTAGGCCAGACAAATGAATCACATGTTTTTCACTTCTAGCAGTTTTCTATTTGATTTGGATTTGAGGAAATCAAAGTGAAAGCAAAGAGCCATATCTGACTGTTCCTAGAAGTGCTGAGGGGCATGTGTAAAGATTTTATATATATATATATATATATAAATAAATATATATAAATATAAATATTTATATATATATATAAAGGAGTGGGGTTCTGGTAACTTAGGTGAGTCAGCTCTGCAGGGTATTATAAGAGAGACATGCAACAGAAAAGAGATGTTATTGGTTTCACAGCACTGGAGAATATTGACATGTAAATGGAGAGTATGTGCCAGTGTATTTAATTTTAAAATCATTCTTAAGATCTTCCGTAATTAGGGTTAAAATTGTACCATGAATCTGAAATAGAAATAAAATTGAAACTGCATGTTTTCATTATTAAGTATTGATAAATACTGAAAGATGAAAGA
Source organism: Oxyura jamaicensis (assembly GCF_011077185.1). Taxonomy (NCBI): domain Eukaryota; kingdom Metazoa; phylum Chordata; class Aves; order Anseriformes; family Anatidae; genus Oxyura; species Oxyura jamaicensis. Next base: position 87,022,520 of record NC_048894.1, read on the forward strand.
GAAAACGATTTGTGAAAATTAGTTTCCTGAATCAATGCTTTGTTTCACATGTAGTAATTCAATGGAATGAAACACTTGCCATTTTTTTTGAGGATTTTAAAGGACCACATGGAACATCTGAACATGCAGTAACTATTCACTGCATGTCCTATTTAAGAACAGGATTAGTGAAGGAAGTAAAGCAAATAAAATTTGACTCAGAAAGCAGAAGCCAAGTATAACCTAGACCATTTGCAGTCTTCTAGACAACTGTAAAGACATCTTGTCAGTGTAGTGGTATCAGTTTCCATTGAGTTGGATGATCCAGAGCAGTAATGCTGTTCCTTCTTTCTGTAAAGTGTTTGCCAATGGAATGCCTCAGAAAGAATCAGAGTACTGATACTGCTTCAGTAGTTATTTAGAAGAGGTGACAAATGTATTCAAGTTCAGGCTGCATATTGCTGAAAGAAAAACTTTGTTTATTTTCCAACATTTTATGTAGGCTGTTTTCATGCTTTTAATTGCTGTAAGAATATTAGAGTTCTGTTTTATGGCTGCCTGGAATGCTGAATTCCACCTGAATACAAATTACAACAATTATTTACAGGTAGCCTTTAGTAGCAACATTTAGCCATATTCTTATTGTAATTATGGTATGTCTGCAGACTCAGGCTTTCTGGATTGATGCACTCTACCAGACAGTTTCAGTCTAGAAGTTGTCTGTTGGTGTGCTTTAAATACTAAGATCTTTGATCAGCTGAGGATTATCCTCTTCATGGATCTACCAATAAAGAAACTTTTTTTTTTTTTTTTTTTTTTTTTTCCTATTGGGAAGTGTTGCTGTTGTTTCCCATCCATAGGAGGCTCATCTTGTTACTCCCCCCACCCCCTGAATATCTGCATGGAATATCTTTTTCAGAGTGAAAACTGCCCCAGGAGCCTAAAAAGGCACTTTTTTTTTTTTTTTTTTTTTTTTTTTGGTCAACAAATGTCTGAAAATAGATATTTTGGATATCTTTAAGAATGAAAAATATTTTTTTTTTTCACCTCACAGCATTAGTGAAATGCATTCCTTGAAATGAAAAGTAGCTTTGTACTTGCTACCAAAATTTCACTGGTCCTTTACCATTTCATTAACATAAAGTTATCATTATCTCTAGAAGTATCTCCATCAATGACTGTGCAAATAAGATGCAGGAGCACCAGAATCTAATCACACACTGTGTGGAGCATTGTAATGAGTGAAGTCTTACAGGAACTTGTACAGTCACTTTGCAATTAGTGCTGCGTTTTTTTTAGGGACCTCCAAAAATTACTTCACTTGGCTTCTTCTTTAGCTTGTTTTATAAGTGCTTTTAAGCATACCTGCCACCTGCATTTGATTCACTAATGAATAATGCTTTTCATGGTGTTACTTTGATTTGCAGGTTCTTAGTTCTGTAATCTTTTTGTAGGAAGGCATAAAGAATTCTATTGCAAAACTTAAAAGACCAGAGAAAGTTTCTGCAGTCAATTCACACTTAAATATCACTTTTAAGATGTGAAATTTAGCTCAAAAATTTACTTTTAAAACATTTACTAAAGTTAGGAAGAGGCAGATGAGAAATGCGAATTGGATTTTTTATTTTTAAAGATTATATGCTTGGGGGAAAAAAGTCTTTTTTTGATAGTCATCTTGCCAGTTTAACGTGCCTTTCAGGCTTTGAAACTTTGGAAACAATATGGATGTTAGTACCATTCTCTGCACCTGTGGATGAAGTGGCAGAACTTAATGTTGTAACTGTTCTCATAGTGCAGGCTTCTCTAGTCAGAGGCTTTTGTGCTTATTATACAACTGTTGGGTGTTAAGGTGCTTCTGTCTGACTTTTCGTTGAAGATGATGATTCTCAGCTGGAGAAAGTGAAAGATTTTATAAATTCTTATCACAGTCTTCGTCTGAAGACAGATTGCTACTACATCTTCATGTGTAGTCACAGTAAATTTTCACAGGTTCACAGGGAAGGACAAGTTAATCTCGAATCCATTTACATGAGTACTGAAGATCTCTGCATACTTGCAGAGGGCTGTCACGCCTGGTATATCCTGATAATTCACAGATATTCATAAGTGTGATTCAGTAATCCTGGTTTAGTCCCAAGAAATTCCTCTGTGGGTTTCTGAAGTACAGAAATATTCTTTCTGAATAAGCCCAACTGTGAAGGCTTGTGTCAGCATCTCGTATACACAGTTTGATAGGAGTGGCACCTGCAGTATGGTGACTGTACCTAATGTGGCAGTGTTCACCAGCTAACTATCAGTAAGTCATTGTTCCTAGTTAGGGTTGTGAATGTTAGTAATGTCATTTGGAAAGCCAGACTCAGTAGTGGGTAAAGATGGGGATGGGGTGGTGGGGATCAGCAGGTGAATTTTTTTATTGGAGGGATCTGGTAACCAGAGAAGCACTTTCAAGTTTAAAACTGGATTCAGACCACATTTTGAGCTGCTGCAGCTGTCAGGCTGCCTCTTTTCCTTACATGATGTTAGTGTTGAATTTAGTGCAAGCTGAGTCTGGAGCGTGCAGCCTAGGGTAACAAGATAGAATCAGGATGAAAATGTGTTTTCTTTCTCTGAACTATTAATCTCTTCTTTTCTACATGCCCCACTAAATTGTACACAGTTGCAAGTGCTGTGTTATGCTCAGAGCGTTTGCTGTGTGGGATGGGGAATGTTTGTTCTGGTAGTGAACAGAGGAGAAAGCGAGTGTAAAGAGATGGGGGTTGTTAGCCAGTGATTAGTTTGCCTGGAGTAGGAAAAAGTGAGAAGGCTGAACAGGACTGTTGGTCCTTAGTGTCCCTCAAAAAAGAAGGATCAGGCTATAGATACCCTCATCGGCAGGCTTTTTGCTGAGTCTCAGCACAATGAAACACATCAAGTTACCTTGTAAGCAGGAAGGTGAGCCCACCACAGCACATTCATAAAATCAGTGAGGATAGATGAAGCATGGCTTCACGCAGTGCCCACTGAAGCAAAAATAAGAATGATATGGGATTTATTGGTTTTTCCTTGGGGTACGTGAGTGTCTGTTTCCAGGATAGGCAGCACAAGGGAATTCAGAAGGGAATGTGGACTCCTGGGAAGCTCTTTAAAGCATGCCTCTGCCATCCAGTGTACTGCTGCATAACTCAGACTGGCCTCTGATTGAGAAGGTAAGTAGTAGTGATGCCCAGCAAATGGCATGGCTTGAATGCTGATATATGATCAGCCCATCAGTGTTTGTCCTTTGTATCTCCAGCACCCAAGAAAGTGAGGCAACAACTGGACAGAACCAAAAAAGTCATGTGCAGTTGGATGGGGTGCCTTCCAGATGCACACAGAGACTGTTTAGTGGCCCGGATTATATATTAAAGCTTGGTTGCCTGAAGCAGCATGGTGGAAGAAGCCACAGCTCTCTGGTTACTTACCTGAGTGGCTGCTGCCTCCATACCTTGAAATATATGGTGGTTCTGCCAGCTGGATAACAGTGACTTGTGAGACTCTTGCTCCTGTGAGCAGAAAGACGTATCAAAGGTGACCACTCTGTGCATAACCACATTTTTTTATTAATTTCTCCAGGGGAAAAAAAGAAAATATTTTTTTTTATTATTATTATTACTACTTAGAACTGCTGAGTTTTGTAGTGGTAAAGCCTTTGTTTCCTTTGTCAGAATCACTTTATTTCATATTCAGGGCACAAAACTTTTTCATCAACTGTATTGGTATATTGATCAAGTCTGAAGTCAGGGTTCCCACTGGTACCTCTACGATGAATAAAACCAAGGATGGCTCAGCAAAACAAATTCATACCAAAAATAGTATGTTTTTTCGTTTGTGAATATAAGTGCATAGCTACTTTTAGTTACTTTAGTTGTATTTTGCACACTTCAAAGTTGTGTTGTTGTTGTTCTGCTGTAATGTGTTTTACTGTTGACCATGAAATCCTATAAGATGCTTGTGAATCCTGATACAATTGCATACAGGGACTATTATCAATGACACATTTTATATTCTGAAGTTCATACTGCTTCAGAAATTATTTCCCTAAGCCTGCAGCTAAAGGTACAGATTGGATTGTTTTGCTAGTTTAGGTGTATGTGCATGTTTACTCTGTACATACCGCACTGGAAAGCAGCAAAATGACTTTGCAGTCTGCAATTTTGTTGATTTTATGGCATTAATAATTTCTCAGAATGATCCATCAGTCTTGCATTTCATGTGTCTTATCTTTAAATGCTAACTATAGTTTATGCAAAAATGAAGATTATTTCACTATCTTGCTGCACCACTTATCCATACCCTCCCCCTCCTACTCATACTCACAGTAGCATTCAGAAGCTTGCTGAACACTTTTAGCCTGACAAGGTATCCTAGAATAACAGACATATATACCCGCCAGCACGACAAGCCTCCTTTCAAACTCTGTTCTAATCTGTAACAAACTAAAAATGCTAAAGCACAAAGTTATGTTTCCAACAGAAATTTTGAAAACAAATTTATAATCTTAATCTTGAAACCAAGTAATTTACTCTGCCTTAAATTGGTTGGATTGGAGTCCATGGCTTTTACTATTGGAAGAAAAATAAAAACCAACAATAAAAGATCAGCTGCATGGCTGATGAGATTAGTTTATCAGCCAACACTGTTATTCCTCTGCTAATGTAGATCACGTGCGTCTCCCAGGTACTGCTTCAAAGAGTTATCATATCTGGGAGTAAAAGCAATTGTTAAAACACAATAGAAGGCTCTGCTCAACAAACAAATGACTTAGCTTGTGGGGGCCTACTAATGAGAAAGCTTTACTTCCCTTCTATTCACTTATCAGTGAGATAAGGTTCACCATAATGTTCAAATTCGTACTGAGGAGAATGGCAATGAAACTGTTATTACCAATATAAATGCTAAATTTGCCTTTTCAATTACAGGCTCATTCTTTCCAGGTGGGAACAATAGAGCAAAAATGATGATTAATGGGCTCACAACAATGCTGTACATAAAATATTCAGTCAAAACCCAAGAGGAGTTTGTCTTAAAATGCTTCTGAGAAGCATGTGAATTGCTAAAAGAAACTTGGATATGTATTTAAGTGAATTAGAAGTCTAAGTCCTGTTTTCAAAGGTGTAAGGTGTTTAAGAGTTTAAGCCTCTTTGAAAATTAATGGTAGTTTCTAGTAAAGGCCTACTACAGCTTTTTTGATGTTTTGACTCTCTTCCTGTAAAAAGCATAATTTCACCTCTACCAAGCTAGAACTAATGACTCACCTAATCTGGGATAAATTCATTGAATAGAAGAACTGAATACTGGAAAGTACTGAATACTTCAGCTGAGGTGTTTGCCTGGTGAAATGGTGTAAAAACAAATAAATAAATAAAGTTAGAGAACTCTAGTACCTTTTCCCTAGTGTTTTTTTTTTTTTTTTTTTTTTTTTTTTTTTTTTTTTTTTGAACAGCTGTTACATTTCCTGGATTCGAAGTTAGTCAGGAACATGTATTTTGTCTTTTTGAACCAGGTGTTTTTAGTTTTTGACTGAAAATTATAGAAGGAGGCAGATTAAAGTTACAGGTGTGTGCTGAAGAGGGAGGTTATTTGGTTCTGTCTCTAAAACCAGAGATGGGGGCTAAACTGTTATTGATATTGAAGAGACAGTATCCCTTTATCAGACCAACTTTCCAAATCGTGTAACAGTAAAGGTGGGTTATTTTGCCACATTTCTTAATGTGCTATCCTAAACAACTGCTACAGATACAAGAAAATTCAGTGTACACAATACAGTTGATCTCTCCATATAAAGCTTACTTTGGTTTCTGCTACTGTATACGGAAGCAAGTCCTTGCTAACCATGTCCTGGAAATGAGCACAGGGACTGTTAGTATTTATTTATTTTTTTTGTAGGTACTGCATTCCAGACAATACTGCATTCTTTTTTTCCTTCAAGTCTCTCAGACTAAAGTGCAAAGTTCAATTAATCAGTTTCTCACCCATGTGAGATACAATGGCAATGTATCTAAATTTGTTGGCCCTAACTCTGTTTAGGGAGATACTGCAAAAAATGATTATTTCATCTAGTGTCTTACAAGAATCTTTCTGTTAGTATTAAGGAAATTTAATTCAGTTAGTAACCTGGACCTACTGAATATGAATAAAAAACACACATGGTATGGGAAAATGAAGGAAGCAGCACCAACCAGGAATCCTTTTCGTATCTTATGACTACAATCTGAAAAACAGAACTGTTCAGCTGGATATGCTTTCTTCGCTCTCTTTTTTCCACATATATTTAAACATGATTTATTACAAACAACTACGGCAAATACACACCTTTTTTTTTTTTTTTTTCCTCTCTGGCAGGTTCTGTCATGCAATTCTAAACTACACAGAGGCAGAGTATTTCATTACTTATTGCTGTCCATGTTCCTTTGGGAAACAGCTTATTGTTATAGAGGAGCTTTCATTACACTTCCTTTTAAACATAGTCTTGAATTCTATAATTAGTCAGCTTGCCTATCACCTAATTTCTTTGCCTTTGAAGCACAGAATTTATCTGAAGTAAGTTCCCCTGCATCCCTTGGAGAATGTTGGAAAAAGTTGCATATTGAATACATGAAGTGTTTCCTTTTATCTCTAGGGAAAAAAAAAAAAAAAAAAAAAAAGTTTGCCTTATTTCAATTCTACAGCAATCTGAAGTAGACAAAAGGGTTTTCCACTATAAATTGATCTTCATATAGTTTCTGTAGGCCTTCACCCTGTGGAAAAGACTTAACTTAGATTTTAATATTTTCTACGTTTTGCTTGGTTTTCTTCCAACTACACCTATTTTTAATCTCACGTCTTAGGTCTCATATCGTGGTTCAAGCAATTACTGTGGATATTTTACATACCTGTTTCAGAGAATTTTGGAAGACACATAAAACAACAAAATATATTGAGAGCAAAGGCTTGCAAAGAAAATACGTTTCCCAGCAAAAACTATTTTTCCTCTACAGAAGACAGAAGGTTTTCTTTTTTTTTTTTTTTTTTTTTTTTT